>NC_044274.1:70105949-70419699 GCF_003957555.1 Calypte anna | reverse complement strand
ACAGCCATGACCCTAACATGTCTTGTGTACTTTGTCAGTATAGAGCTAGGAAATAGGGTAATGTGTGTGTCACCCATGAACAGCCCAGAGCCCAGCAGGTAGAGGCCCTGACACACAGAGGACACCTGCTCAGAAGTTCACACCTTCATCCATAGTTCAGTGATGGTGTAATCCTACATTCCCTTGCTGCAGTTTGCCTCAGCAGGTCATTGCTGGTCACCTTTCCAAAGAGCTTTCAGATCTGCCAGTGGACAGCTGTACAAGAGGGTTGTGTTGTATTTCCATACACAGAAAAGATATGAACAGAGGGGTCCAGGGACAAAGTCCTAACTCATGACCTTCAGCCCAGGGTATCAGCCCTAAACTAAACATGACATCCTTTTTTCTTGCTAAGTGCCTGTTGTTTCATTGCACAGGCTGCATGCAGCTACAAAAATGCCTGTGTGGATTAACTACAGATTTTATAGGCATTTGAGCTTTCTTTTTAAAGTCCTTTTTGAAATTTCCTGTTTAGCCATCATGTTGGAGATGACAGGAACAAATAGAACCGACTATCCATCTAGTAAAAGTCTTATGCACAATGCAACCTGTGTAAAAATGTAACTAGAGAGATATGCTTACAAATTCCTTCCTTGATTCTGAACACCTTGCACATGTGCACCTGTAAATAAGGTTTCTGAGTGCTGTGATCAGGCTCTTGTTCATGCAGTTTTGTTTAGCCTGTAAAAACAGAAAGGACTGATTTCACTATGGGAGGGAGGGAGCTGTAAGTTTCACTTATTATATATTCTTCCCCTTCTACCTGCTCAGTCCCCTTGGCGGGTGTTGAGATACAGGAACTTTTGCCTCCAGTCCTCAAGTATCAACAGCAGGACTGTGAAGTAATGAGAAGCAACTACTTTCTCTACCCATCCCATTGTGACTGATGGTAAAGTGATAGAGAGAGCATACAGTAACTGTGCTCTGCCCTGACAGTCAGTGCAGTGTCTTTCCTGCTGAACAGTATCTGTAAATAGCTGAAGAGAAATAATGACTAAGTGAAGAAACCCAAGGAAATCAGGATCCTTCCTGGTGTGATACCTGACAGCCTGACAGTCCCAGTCTTGTCACACCACATTGCACTGACTGAAATTCAGACAGTGGGAGCACTGGGTGCCTTCATACACAGGAATATGAAAATTAAACATTTTGAATAATTCAAATCTTGTTTAGATATCTAAACATGTGCAGTCCAGGCTTCCTGCACTTAAACTGTCATTTCCAGTTTGGGTCCCCCTGTTGAATTTGAGTACCATATCTCAAATTTGTCATAGCCATGGAAGACCTCATCCTGAACACCTCCTTAGTCTTGGAAATAAGACTTCTGGAGACTTCTGCGATACCTTTGGGGTGGATTTTCTTCTTTTCTTTCCATCGTGATAATTACCATAGTGACATTTTTAGCCTGTGGGGCTGGGGAATCATAACTCTGAATTCTTAGCTACAAACATGATGCTATCCTTCTGGGAGGCCTGTGTCTGAAGCATGAAGTTTAAAAACTTGTTTCAATAGAGAAAAGGTCTTTTTGCTTCCTTCCTCTATGGACAGAGAGGGAAGCCATGATCTTTGCCTGCAGGTTGTTTGGCTGAACTATGACAGTGAAGCATTGACAGCATCTTTAGTATTGACTGTTGGGCTAAAGGTATGTACTGTGATCACTTGGCTGAACTGACTGGTCTGGATAACATCATGGCTTGCCTATGGGAGGAAAGACATCAGGTTATTCTGATAGACACTTCTTATGTTAAGATAAATGCACCAAGTCAGTAAACAAGAGGGTTTAATTGCCATGGTTTGAAAATCTTTAGTTTCCTCTGGGTAACCTGGAGGATCAGGCAGACAGTCAGGACTCTAGTCAGCCATTTTCATTTTGTCAGAAGAGAGGTCATTCTGGTTTTTGTAAAGTATCCTTGCCTGTTTACTGTTCTGTATTTCAGAATAAACTGGCATTTACTAGATCTGGGGGCTGTAGAAAATCAGGCCTGAATAATGGCACCTGTTACCAAATACCACATGGAAGGCTGCAGTTTCATAACAGTTCATTCAGTATCCATCTTTTCAACATGAAGAGCATTGTATTACAGGGCTTCAAAGAAACACCTTGGTACATGATTAAATTTCTAATAAGGTACACTGTAAAATTCTAAAGTTAGGATTAAACAGACTGCCATTTAATCACGGATAACATACCACAGAAAGTATGTTTTTCTTCATCAGACATCTGTCCTTCAATTAAGTAATTAATCACTTCTGTGAAAAAAGATTATGGTTATTTTTTTGTATGAGATATAACAATGTAGACCTTACTATTCCTGGGCAGCAAAGATCCTATGACACGTAATGAAGGTTATAAAACCTGCTCGAATTCCAGGTTGATAATATGACATCTAACAATTTCAGTTGTATAACACATATCTGTTTTCTGTCCCCATTTACCCTGTTAAACAGTACATTTGATTTTCCTTGGAGGTAACTAAGGTGAATTCTTAGGGTATACTAGGAGTTGTACCTAAACAGCAAAATTCCTATTCTCTTTTTCCATGGTCTCCTACAACAGAGGAGACAAGAAAAAGAAGATCTATGTTTTTCAGCCATTGTTCTGGGCAACAGTATCTGGCAGAGAGAATGTCACTGTGGTTTAATTTAAAACTGTGAGTGACACCAAGGACAGGCAAAAAGGACAAAGCATTTGACACAAGGTGGACTAACATGACTATGAATTACTAGAACAGCCTCCTGTCTCAAACATAATTTTCTTGTCCCTGAAGACAGGAAAATGAACAAGGACTGAATTTGCCTCAGTGAAATAGTCTTTTGTGATCTACTTTCAGACCTCTGTATTCCATAAGGTGCATCAACATTGAAGAAACAGGTAACAAACCTTACAATAATGCTTCCCTTTCTGATAATACTGTTCAACATGATGCAGTGCAGGTTTAATTGGAACCAGAGACTTTGGACATTTCTACCCGCTACCGATTCACATGGTGAAAGTAAATCAAGCCCTATATAAACAAAACAGATGGAAGTGACGCTAATAGTACAATGTCAGCAGTATCCACAGATTGACAGAGCTAGTTATGTTGCCAGATGCACAGAATGTTGCACTACTTGTTCCTTATAAACTAGACTTGATGGAGTATGTCAATGTCAAACTCCTTGCTGATTTACACACGAACATACAAAGACATGCACACTCACAGATACTCACGTTCCTGTGATCTATATCAACCATACCATCTGCTTTCTGCTTTGCATGTGGTAGCTAACTAACTATCCTACTGTGCACGGGTATCACTGAGTACATGCTGTGGAGGCAAACAACAGTTTGGTTTTTTTTTTTCCCTTCCTCTACCCTATTTAGTGTTATAAAATAGGCTCGTTAACATTTGCCATCTAGGCACGTATATTCTACATGTATTATTGAAACTTGTTTCTCATCTGTATTTATTCCTTTGGCCAGTATATCTTTCCACATAACAATAAATTTAAAAGCTCTGCTCTTTGTGGAAGCTCTACAGCTTTAATCCTTCCTTTACCCTTTTGGATAAGAAATAAAACAGTGAGCTCCAGAGAGGTAGCAGCATGTAAAACAAAGAAAACATTTCATTAGTTTTTGTAACAGGCACACTCAGCTGAGAGTCTATTGAAATGTCTTCATCATGCAGCAGCGCTGACAAGAGTGCAAAATATCAGGAGAAGGATGTGCTGCTTGGAGGGACAGAAAGCTGACCTAGCTACAGCCAGCACCTAAAATTTCCTTCTGACCCATTTCATTGTCTGGCACCTGTCATTATAACAATCTTTCCAAAAGATCTACGGAAATTACACTTACCCTCTGGTAACTAGGTAACATAATCTCCTGGAGGCTAGCTAATTGCAGCCCATGATAACCTCACATACAGCAACTGTTAAATTTTTCATTTCTTTCAAATTATTATGGATCAGTGGAGAGGGTATTGATTTGATTCATTAACTGATTCCCAGTCTGTTCCAAGGTTAATGATTACATGTATCTCAATTACATCCTTAACAGGTTATACTGTATGATTTGTTTCAACTGCAACGTACATTGCGTATCTTCCACAGCTGAAAGCCTTCGTAGCATTTGATGATTTAATAAGGGCTTTTTTTCCATTTCACTGAACATGCCTACAAGGCACAAGTACATCTGGGACAACGGCAAAAAGAAAGCTTTTCCCAAATTCTTAAAAGAGCATGTGCAAGATGCACTCTGAATAACAGTCTCAAAAGGCCACAGACATAACACAAAATTCTTTTGAGCTTAAGATATTTGAAGACAACTCAGAAGATATTGGAAGTGATGATTGATTCTCTGTGGCTTTATTACTTCAACACCACTTGAAGTTCATATTACCTGTCAATTAACTTTTAAGCTTCCTTGGGTTACTTGACTGAAAATGATGTCACAAATTGTGGATAAAAGTTTGCCATTCTTAATTTTAGAATGTCAAAATGGCTGGTATATTTTATCTGTGACACAGCTATTTCACTCAACTCAAATGTGCTGAAGAATCCTCTTGGCTCACAAGAGCTCCCCAAATATTTACACTGAGATTAATGCTAACACAGTGAAAGAAAGTAAGTTTTTTCATCACACATTACTCCTAGTACAGCATTACTTTTTTATAATGCTATCGTATTGCTGCCTTATTTGGTGCTGTGATTCTTGGTGCCAGGCTCTGCATGATTTGTATATGATAGGCCCCTAGGAAATGGTCATAAAAACAAACAAAAAAAAAGATCTTGGAAAAGTTACACAATGGGGCAGAGACCTGATAGAGCAGTTCAGGTCTCCTGTACCTAAGGTTAAGTGAATAGAGAATAGTAATATGGATGCTTTCTCTACCCATTTTTTAACTTTTCTATCCTGTTTCTGTAACTGCACAATACTGTTGTCTTAGTTGGACAAATACTAGGTGATGAGAGAACTTTTCCTGAATGATGATGAAATTTAATAGAACAATACTTCACTTGTCTAGGCCTCTCTTTACACAAGGCTCTTCAAGTGCAAACTCTAATGCTATGTGCCTTTGGACCAGGTAGGTCCTGTTATTCCCATTTTTAGAGTGGCAAATTGGGAACTGGGGGGTCTGAGCTTAATATCCAAGGGCACAGATCAAGACAGTCTTGGACATAGAAATGCAGTGCAGAAATTCTTGACTCTCAGTTGCTTTGCTGACTTCTGATGCACATTACTTGCAGCAGTTTACATTCTATACATATATAGACCCTTTTATCCTTTCATCTCCCTCTCTCAGAGTTCTTTACTTTGGAACCCTGAGATACTGTAGTTTAGTTTGGAAAGTAGGAAGCCAAATGAGTATAGTCATGAGGAAAGACTTCAGTTATACAATCCATTAAATAAAACAATAGAGCTTGCAGCTGAGCTATTAAAAAGCGTAGAGCAATTTTTATTTCAATGGCTACATTTTATTTCCTCTTCTGAGTGACTGTTAACAAAGGGCTGCTGAAAGGACTGGATAAAAAGTAGACGTCAGATGCAAGATCCATGAGTTAAACAACATTATTAGATACAATTTCATAAAATCTAGTTGCTTTTCTGCTACTAGAAATCATGTCCTTTTGTCAACTTGTGGTCACATCAGCACTTCTGTTGATATAATTTGCTCCAGCTGCAGAGCGTAGCTGGCCTGCAAATCAAGAACTAGAATAGGGACAGTCAGGAATAACTCAATGGCTTGGATAATGTGCAAATCACTATGCATCTTGCTATTAGTATAGTTTATTTTCTCTCAGAATATTTGGAACATGAAAAATTTATCTTTAGCAAAACAGCCGATCTGACACTTTACTGAGAGCAGAACTGGCTGGCTAGCTTATTGTAACACCCCTCCTCCCCTCACAGCTCACAAACACATACATTCCCCCCCCCCTCTATAATCATTTAAGTGGGATTATCATATCAAAACCCTTCATTATCTTTCATTGAATTCAGACCAAACACCTAATTTCATATATTGTTTGAGGTCTCCCTATAATATTGCTCACAATCCTCTACATTCGTCTTTCAAATGTCTAAAAGAGGTTGGGTTTGATTTTTGTGGTGCTTTTCTATTTTTATTTATTTTTTTTATCTCCACTTCATTTCCCACTTTCACCCTTTACTACCTTTTATTTAAAATGGGCAGAATACGAAGTAGTCCATCCTCACAGTAATGAGATCCTTCAAACTCCAGCCTTCTGGACAGATGGGAACCTGGTTGGAAGTGAAACAGCACATCTGGTGGAGCATAAAATGAATGAACATTGTGCAAAAATGGAAAAAGACTTGATAAAAGCAACCATTCTCTTTTGTCTCTACATGAATAGGAAGTATGCAGAACCAAGATGGTGTTAGCACAGCCCTTATTTCAATCTACTTTTAAAGTACACTTTTCTATTAACACAAAGGAGACAGTTGCTACCAAGAGTCTGCGAGAGTCCAAACTTCCAAAGTTCACATTGATATCAGAGCTCTCGGCTTCTGATAAACAATTAAGGAAAGGAAAACAATAGGAAATACAGCTGGAAGCACCCCTGTTAACAACAGCGATTAATCATCTGTGAAAATGCTGCAGAAAGTTTATTTTCCCCGTGAAAGCAAACAGCATTCCCTCTTTGTGAGGAAAGGAAGCACCTCAAGCACAGGTGTTATAAGCACTGCAGACCCATCGCTTGAGTTCCCCTCACCAGCCCTGACAAAACAGTCATTTCCCTCTTTAACTTATTCACCTCAATTAAAATGCCATTTAGATCCAGTTTGGTACTATTTAACACCACTGGCTTGATTTTTCTCATCCATCCTTTTTATCAGATTAGGAATATAACTTAGCCAATAACATGCTAACTGTGTGAAAAATATGAACCCCTCTGCTCTTATCAAGGTTTTACTTCTTGGCAATGAAGGCAAGATTTAAGCTTCTGCTGGCATTATAGAATTGTTCCATCAACCTAAGACAGTGTTGGACTTCACAGTTGTATACTCAGTGTTTCATTGCATGCACACTGTTTCAGCCTGTAAATTCATTATTACCATGTAATCGATGGACTAAAGGCCAGGCTGAAAACAGTCCTCAGAAACTGTGACCAATATCTCTCCAGGTTACCTGTAGGAAAATTCCCTCTTCAAGGTAAACTGTAAAGTGATGGTAAAAAAGAGCAGCATAGTTTTCACTCCTGACCTCCTCTGAACTGCATGTTGTTGGGGTATGGATTGTGGAAGGCTTTTATTTCCATCAGCTATTGCCAGAGGCAGGACATGACTGATCCTTAGCCCAGCTTTTAAGGAAAATCCTGTATCTTCTGTTTTGAAAAACCTTTTTCTTACAGCAGAGTATTAAATCTCTTGTTCTTATCAAGACCGTCTACAGGGGAATGAATCCCACCCCTTTATTTGACATTATTTTTCAGTGTTCAGTATCCTGATCCAAAAATGAAAATTCTTAAATTCTTCTTTTGTTATTAATGTAAAGTGAACAATAATATTAATTCCCAATCATCTTTTCTTCTTTACAGTTTGTTCTGTGTGCCTGCTTTATCTCATCAGCACAATAGACAACCTCATCTCTTTAGTACCTAACAGAATATATTTTAAAAGGACTAGACTGGCACTGGCCACAAAGCTGCTCTGAATCTTGTGAACAGCAAGGAACCTTCACAAGTATGCCATGCTGAAATGAAGTCAGACAATCACCACAGGTGCTGCAAAATCAAACTCAAAATTATTTTGAAATGTGAACTACTTAACCAGCTATCTTCAAATTTTATTCATTGTTTTGGTTAATGAGATATTCCTTTATTTTCCTAATAGCAGCACATAAATATTAAAAAAAAATATTGAGAAGTTTGAATTTCTTGATCTTGGCCTAAACAATAATACAGATTAATTAGGCTAAAGAAAAAATAGCTCTGGAAGAGATAAGATAGATCTAGAATGCCACATCTTTCAGCATTTTGCTAAAGATCTAAGACTTCCACTCCTCATCATGTCTTTCAAACAATAAACTGTCAATTTAAAGCTCGCTGATGAAAATCCATTGATCTTTTACCTTTCATTGATACTTCACCACTGTATCAAACCACTGGCTCTGCAGGCACATCAGTGCCAAAAAGGCCTGCTAGATTTCTGGACTGTTTTATACATGATTAGGCTGTGACTTGACCCCATGGATGGTAGGCAGCTTCTTTATGGCCAGGCAGACTGCTGTTGCTGAGCTGTCAGCCTCTTGGAGTGGCAGGTTTTGCTGGTGTGCTCATGCATCCCTCACACTGATGGGAGGATGCTGTGGCTCTGGCTCAGCCTTCACTCCACTCAGACTGTGCTAGAATCATGTTTTGGTTGGAAAAATCTTTAAGGTCATCAAGTTCAACTGTCTTGTTCCAGTGAAAGAGTTTGTTTCTAGAATAGTTAATTTTCTGGCTTCTTGGATTGTCTCTTGTTTTCAAAACACAGAGGAAATATTTCTCTTTCTGGTTGAGAAAGGCTAGGAAGTGGGACATGCTACAGACATGTGAATACCAGTCTGATTGCCTTCTACAAGGAGTTCACTGGTTTTGAGAAGATGAGGGGAAAAGGGTTTGTTATTGATCTCCACTGAAGATTTTGACACTGTCTCCTGCAGCATCTTCATTAAAAAATTATGAGCTACAGATGAAGTAAGTGGACAGTGAGGTGGATGGGAGACTGATTAAACTGCTGGGCTCTGAGGGTTGGCATCAGCAGCACAGTCAATCTGGAAAACAGCTGACAATGATGCCCCAGACATTTATGTTGGGTCCAGGGCTCTTGCACTTTAAAATCTTCCTTGATGAGACAGTGTACAGCCTCAGGAATTTAGCAGACTATACAAAAGTGAGGAGAGTGGCTGATACACCATATGGATGCGTTGCCATTTGGAGGGACCTGAAAAAAGCTGAGGTGTTTCAAGAAGCTCAAGAGGAAATTCAGTCTTCCACCTGTGAAGAAACAACCCCACGCACCCAAGGTGCTGACAGGCTGGAAAGCAGCCTTGTCGATAAGGTCTTGGGCATCTGAGTGAACAATAAGCTGACCACAAGTCACCAAATGTACCTTTGCAGCAGAGAGGGCCAAGAGCTTCCTGGGCTGCATCAGGCAGAGCATTGCCAGCAGGTCAAGGGAGGTGATCTTCCTTTCTATTAATAGCTAGTGAGACATTTCTGGAGTACTGGACCCAGTTAAGGGCTCCCCAGTACAAGGAAAAACAGCAAATTCTTGAGGAAAATCCAGCACAGGAGCACAGAGATGATGAAGGGACTGGGGCATATGACGTATGAGAAGAGGCTGAAAGACCTGGGACTGTTCAGCTTGGAGTAGAAGAGGTTCATGTAGATCTTATTAATGCAATACCTGATAAGGGATTTAAAATATACAGCCAGACTCTCAGTAGTGAACAGGAACAAGGTAAGAGGTAAAAGGTGGAAACTGCATGAAATTCTATTTAAACATAAGAGAAAAATACTGTGAGAATTGTCAAACTCTGGCAAACGCTGCTCAGAGAGGCTTTGGATTCTCCATCTTTGAGGATATTCCAAAGCCATCTGGACAGTCCTGGGCATAGGGGATTGGACTAGACCATCTCTAGAGATACCTCCTAACCTCAGCCATTCTATAATAGTCATTAGTTCAAGCTCAAATTAAACAAGATTCAGTGAGATGGCCATGAAATGGGACTTATAATTTGCTGATGGCAGCTGCTCGGCAGCCATTAAATCAACAAACATTTTCAGATTTTTTTTGTCTGTATTTAATAGTAGAAATTCTGAAATTCTTAAACAACCATCAGAAGACTAAGCCCAATTATCTTTGCAATTTATTGTAAAGCTAACTTGTTAATCTGGACTTTCCATCAATGGCAATACTGAAAAACACTTGACTGTCTTGGACAGATGAAAGAGTAGCAAAAAAGGGTTGGTGAGAGAAGATGAAGGAAGAAACATAAAAGATGCAAAATGAGAGAGATACCTTTTATTAATAGAAATGCAATTAGAATGGAATTCTTATCATAGAAAGTCCTCTGTTTTACATGCAGATAACATATTTACTAGCTTTATAATTACATTGGAAAGCAGTAGAGTGTGCCTAATTACACTTAGGAAAAAACAGTTCAGTTTAGGATATGTTCTTCAGCCACTTCAGTTCTTCTTCAGCCACTCTGGGACACAAAGAAAGGAAAATGGTTCTGCCCAGTGGCTGCTTCCCAAGCAGCTTCCCAAGCTTGGGATGCTTCCCAAGAAATCTTCTTCTTCGCCCCCACCACAACACTTAAAGAAATTCAGAATCAGAAATCAGGAGAAAGGAGGCTGCATTTATTGGATTTATTGCAAAAAACCCCTTTATTCACTGCTCTCTGCAGGAGTCAGATGAGATTAAAAAGCTGCCACAATGCATAGGGATCTGTTTAGGACTAGAATGACTTTCCTTGTTACTTGGCTGCTCAGATTATTAAGAGATACATGTGGAACAAAATGCCTGAAGAACAAAATGCCTGCATAAAAACAATTTAAGTGTTGCCACCTAAATTTCATATCCTCAACTCTTAGCTGTTTTCAACTCTAGAGACATCTTAAGTCTTTACTCATCTGGATTTTTGTCAATTAGTCCCTTTAGAAAAAGTGAGCTCTTACTTCCCAGCGTGTCAGTAAACATGATGAGGATGAAAGGGGCAAGAAGCTTACTGCTCATGTTTTCCCCTTTTCTCTCCCCAAACAAGCTTCATGTTTACTTATTCTCAAATTTCAATTCCTACCCTGAATTCCACACCACTCACAGTTGGAGGACAAGATGATGCCCCTAATGTCTTAGCCAATTTCACAGTGGTCAGAAAACCACATTGGTGGTGGGGAAGGGTTTTCTGGGGGTGGAAGAGAAGATGTGGTTTAGGCAGTGCAGGAAACTGAAATGGGGTCTTCCACATCCTGAGTTCCTGTATAACAAAGGCACTATGACCTTCTGCTATTACTGTCCTAAAATTAAAAAAAACAAACAAAAAACCCAACAAAAAAAGTACTCAAAACAAACAAACAAACAAAAAAGCCCTGGCTTTCCATCACAAGCTTTTCATTTGGAGATTATAAATTCCATGAGGCTGATAAACTCATGCTGGAAGGTGCTACAACACCTACAACATTGTGTTTAATTCCTCTTTACATGTCTGGTCTTTGGCTTTGTGAGGTTTGGGTTGGTTTTTTTTTTTTTCAGATTCATGCAATCAGATCCAGGGGTAGGTCATCAAACTGCTTTCCCCAGAGTCAGACAGCATATAATTTGTGAAGTGCTTCCTGAATGGGGATCAATTACTTTGGTTCTGCTTTTATGATCCTGTACTTGGACACGTACAGATTGAGCCCATGCTTTATCATCCTTAAACAAAGAATTGGTAGTAGCAGTCAGCAAAATGTACAAGGCTTGTCCTAAGTGATAGTGCAAACACACATGCTTCTCAGGCCACCAAATTGCTAAGTCTATGTCAACTCTTAAATGATTATCTATTATCTTCAATTTGGTCTATGTCTAGACAGAGAGTGGTAACAAAACTGGGGTTTTTCCAATGTTAACTCTGCATTTCTAAAACGAAATTATTTTTCCTATACAGCTGGAAGAGGCTGCAGTGGGGGAAGGAGGCAGGAAGGGAAGGCAATTGTTTTTCAAACATAATTTTTTTTTCCTTCAGAATGTAGTGTATCTGGATAGCCCCTCCAGAGCTGGTGAAGGCACAGTGATCTGTAAGGTCATTTAAAAGCAGAGGATTCAGCAGCACACCCTATAAAGGCTGATTTTACAAAGTGAATGAATGACCTGCTGCTGGGGTTCAGTTTCATGGAGTGTCAAACCTCTGGTGCAAAGGTGCTTTTCCATCACTTCAGATTCAAAAGAATCTTAATATGAAAGATGAGAATGAGAGGACTGCCAGGTTGTGTGGCAGCTGTGAAAGCGAGGGAAATGCTTTTGCTGGCAACAGCACTTTCTTGTTAAAAGAGAAAAAAGAAAAAAAGAAAAAAGAAATAAAAAGAATTAAAAAAAAAATAAAAGGAAAAGAAAAAAAAAGAAAAAGAAAGAAAAACTAGGAAATCATAAAGGAGATCCAAAGAGGATCTGTTCATTTCTTATTTTTTAAATTCATATATTTTTCCTTTCTATAAGCTCATGGAGACATCCATGGATCACAGGAACAAACTGGGGAACCCTGTAGACATTTTCAAGGCTCAGAGAAAGTGACCTAGAACTACTGCAAAGCTGCCTGCGGTAAGCATGATCACAGATGTGGAAAAAGAAGGGCCTACTACAGATGGATCTTGGAATGTCTTGTGTTGTTCACTCCATGTTTTGGCTGGCTTAAATGCTTTATAGGATTGTTCTCATTTTGTTTTGTTTAAAGATCCATTTGGCTAGTGTGTTGTGAGCAAAGCAGAGACAGAGAGCAAGCAAAGAGAAGAATTAAAATGCTAAGACTAACAACAAAATTAGAAGGCTAATTTCAAGGAGTGCACTTCAGATTTATACAGCTGACAGCCATGCAAGGAGTTAAGACCTAACTTACTTCTGTTTCACTTTCTGGATGTTTTTCCTGGAGTTTGATCTAATTACCAGAGTATGTACATAGATCTCAAGACTACAGAGCTATATTCCTGCTGTGCCACTGATTCATTGTCTGACTAGAGAGCAGTCTAATCAACTTCTTCTGTCTAGGTTTCTTGCTTGGGAAAAAGGATGATATAATTATTTCAGTGAGACTTACATCCTAGAAGATGGTCTGATATGCTCTGATTTAAAACCATGTATTAGTTCAGAGAATATTATCATCTTCTTCCTGTTCTGCAGGATAAACAGAAGTCCCACTTTTCCCTGAACAATTTGTAGCCACTTCGCTCTTGTTGCCCCAATCTAATATATGAATAAAGAATCTTGAACCTGCACAAGAATACTGTGTGTCACAGATGTTTGCACAGGTGTGATAAATCTAATTTTTTCTGATACAATTACAAATTTTTTTTTCTTCATTATTCTCCCACTTGCAACAAGGCATTAACTCCCCCTGCATCTGAAACGGAAAGGAAGTGTTCAATTCGAAGCCATTCTTTTCCCGCTGCAGGGAAGTCTTCACTCCCTGACCCCTGTGGTGGCCCCAGTACCTCCAGTGCACTGCAGCAGGACTACAGTTGGGTTTCTTCTGGTCCTACATGGAAAGGGTTTCAGATCAAGCAATACTTAGGCAAATAATCTTTTTGCATCTGATCTTCTGACAGAGTCAAAATAAGAGCAAGAAAATCATAGCATTGGAGTAACCATGGGAGAAGCAAACAAAGACTATATTTAACTGGGAAAAAAAAAAAAAAAAAAAAAAAAAAGAGAGGAAAAAAAAAAGAAAATATATTTCTGAGTATTTAAAGAATACAGTAGAAAATAGATTTCCATCAAACAGAAATACCAGAGCATATGGTAATGAGACAATGTTGGGTGAAAGACTGGTTTGAAAAATTTTGAAAACCTTCAGCATCCTTAGAATAGTGAGTTTTGCTGTATTTGTCCTCTGGCAAAATTGTCTGGAACACTGGTGCTGCCAGTTATGTTGTCTGATCTCTAAAAGACAATGAAATTGTAGCCAGAGTGACCAAGAATAGCTAAAAATATGAAAAAAATCTGCCAATTCCTCCTTTTTCATCATAGGGTAGGACTTGGGTTACAGTGAATCAGATTGCAGGATAGAAGAGTTTTGATGCAGAATGTTAGAGATAAGTTTATTACCAGTATGAAAGTAACGGTGAATACATTTGACCTGGAGCAGGACAATATTAATGTCTGTAAGAATCAAACTCCAAACAACTTGCATGTCCTCAATGGAAACCTATTCCTGAAAGATATCCAAAGGGTCCATGTGTTTTTACACATTGGAAACACTTGTAAAGTTTGTCATGCCAAGTATAATTGAACAGGACCCAACTGAAATTTTAACAGCAAAACCAGCAGCCTGAGAGGTAATTTGTAATTTCTTTAAAACATTTGTAATTTATAATTTATTAAACAACCTCTAAATATATGCTATTGCAGGATTCCATCTGTGCTTCATGCACTGGGGTGTCTGCAGCCTGTTGTTTGTCGCCACCATCCTAGACCCTGGGCAAGAAGGATTTCAATGTCTCTTCCATGAAGTGCATGCAGACAATCCCAACATAAGGACCTGGTCATAAAAGTATTCTATAACACTCACATGTCTGCAAATGGCTTCTGCTGATATTTCCTCATTTCCCATTTCACCGTCAACTCCCTTACTACCCAGACACAAGAAGAACAAGGAAACTCTTGAACTTCCCTTCAAAAGTGCATCTTTAGGTGGCATCTTGTTCCAAAAAGAAAGAAACTGTGTTGTTTGAAGGTTGTCTGTGTGCGCTGAGAAGCACTGCTCACCTGGCTCTCCTTTTCTTTCAGGGTGCACTCCAGGTGGCTGCACACAAGGTCTGATCAGGTCTGCTCAGGCTTTGTGTGGGGTTCATAGGCTACCACATTCACATGGTCCTTGCATAAAACAAAACTTTGGTTGTGTCTAAGCAAGCCTCCCTCTCTCAGGGCCATGCCAACAGGTTCGCACCTCTCTTTAGTCAGCTTGGTGCATGATACACTAAGATTATAGTGTGTAGCTGCACCACAGACAGACATCCTTTGTCACATGGGATTATGCAAACAGTCACTAGGGCCTTGAATCTTTTTTTATGAACCACCATGCTATTATTTTCATGGAGTTTATATAAAAAAAAAATCTTTTTTTCCTATCCAATCTGTGTATTTATTTTTGTGTTTAATTTTAGTCTGTCAGGATTCTCTTTTCAAGGGCTAAGGAGCTGAATCACTATTTTCTTGTGAGATCCTTGCATGAAGTAGAGTAAAACAGCTTTCCAGTTTCAATATTGTTTTTCCATAAATGCTAGTAATCATAACAGTTCAAGATAAACAGCTGAATTTGCCTAATTGGCATCAACATTTTCCAAGGACATTTGCAAAGGATGTCTTTAGCCCACTTCTCTCCAGGCAGTGAAGAAAGAGAAGGTGTCCTCCCAAGGGTGATTGTATTGGGTGCTCAATGACTCTGGAAAAATCACTGACTGTAGAGGAAAACCCAGAGAGACTTTTGTGTAGCAAGCTTAAAGACACAACTTTGATGTTTAGGCCCAACAAAGACAGGACCAAAGTAGATATGATGAGCCTGGGGGCAAGGATATCCATGTGGGGAAGCACTGAGATAAAGCTGCTATAGGCAGATCCATCCCTCGTACGTCTGCAGGAATGAGATGTGTGAAACATATCTGTAGGAAAGAAGCTACGTCTGAAATATGACATTCTCATACATTTCAAGAAGGAAGCAATGTTTAGATGGTCACACAGCTGCTATAAACCAGGGAAATTTTGAGTTTGCTCTGCTATGGAGGACAGTCTTGCATCTGGCACCCTTGAGTCTGAACAGCTTTGTGAAGGGACTGAAGAGCTTCTCATACATCTCCATGGTTTGTGGCTGCCTGAGGCACAACTTTCTGACCTGGTCTGTCTGTTTATCAAGATTTTTTGGTACTTAGGCAGTATTGCTGTCTCTCAATGACAAAAGCAAACAAACAAACAAACAAACAAAAACAACAACCAAAAGAAACAAAAAAAAGCAACCTGGTGTTTAAGGTTTAGGTGAATCTCACTCACATTGAGGACCATGATAACTCTTCTTGTGTTAGAGCAACAGTAAGAGACAATTACAAGACTTCCAGAAACAAGAGTGGTAAAAGAGTACAAAAAAGTGGTAAGACCTATCACTGCATGAAACCTGTGATGGTCTGCACTGTGCTTATGCACCCACAAGTAAAACCATGTGTATTTGTGTCTTAAAATATGTATATTGCTGTATACAGTGTTCACGTGGAATTATGGAAGAAAAAAAAATAAAAGGAAAATTTAAAGCTAAATATCTATTTTTATGGTTGTTCAACAGGCTCCAAAAAAGTGAAGTTTACCAATTGAGTTTAAAATATATTTCAGGAACTAATATATTTTATGCTCTGATGAATATCAAATCCTTTTCTTTAAATATAGATGTAACTTCCATCTCTAGGATATAGCTTGATTGGAAAATTATTTTAAATAGGTTACACCAATCCATTCCAGAAACATTATGCTCATATGAATGGAAAATTGTAAGCATGATAACACAAAGAAGAAACAAAACAGTAAGCCTTTTTTCTATATATACACTACAAAAAAAGAACTCTTAAATCTGACATTTTAAGATTCTTCTTTTTGTGCTTTTTCAGGGCAGTTTTATATTTCTCAAGCCTGTCCCATACTGTGCCCTGCTTCAAGCTCAACCCTGGACTTCACACTTACTACTTTATATTGTTGCTACAACCAATTCCCATTATATTTAATCTTGCCAGCTCTTATTTGGACAGATCTGATTTACCCAGTCTAGTTCCCCACTTGTAAACAGGTGTGTATGAGCACCAGTGTTGCCTTTCAGTCTCTTGTTCCATTCATTGAACCAGGAATGCCATGTCCCCCATCATTAAGCCCCATCAGCAGTGTCTGTTCTATCATCCCTCTGAGGTTCTGCAAATCCAACCATTTCCTCTCTCATGCCAAATGAAGGGGACATAAATGGTGTGAGGCCAGAGGAGGAGAGCACATATGTTTATACTGACCCTAGAGTACTTTTAAAAAAACTAAAAATTAATAAATCAATAGAGAACACTGCTGAATTCAATGATGAGTTAGCAGTGGTTTAAGATACACATCATGTATATGTGGCTGGGAAAGAGGGGTACGTGGGTGGAAGTGCCAGAGCTGTTTGACTTGCAGCAACTTGGCATTTAGTGGGAGTGCAGCATGAGTGTAAGTGACACTCTCAGATAAGGAAGAAAGAACTGGTGAGGATGCAGAGAACCAGCTAGAGAGTGGAAGGGTTAAGCAAGTTTGCAGCATCCACTGACAGGCATATTAGTCCAGGAAAATTGTTTCCCTGATTTTCTTTTCTGTCTATGTCCACAGGGTCAGACCTTTGGCTGATTTCAAGGGGGCTTCATGAGGCCCCTGGTACTGTGCTTATCTTTTCCCCTGTTGAACAGAGAGACAGAACATCCACAAGATACTCTGACATGAATTTGCTCTTCCTGTGCTCCCAGGCAGCCAGATGCAAACTGGCCTCTAACCAGGAGCAGTGTAGCTGCAGTTAGCAGGCACACAGCCCAGGATAATAAGCCTTGCTGAGAAGGCAGGATGTATTTGTTCAGCCTCAGCACTGTGCTACTGCACTTTGCTCTGGGTGCAGGCAGGGCATGCTGGTGGCTGCCTGGGCTGCAGGCAAAGTGAGCTGGAGATCAGGATGGATGCCACCTGCACCAGAGGCAAGCCTGAGCCTTTGTTTCATACATGCATCCTGAAGCACATCATCAGTGCTTTAAAATACTTTTTAAAATTGTACCAATAACTGTCACTATGGGGAAAAAAGATCACTTGTCTGAAAGGTGCAGAATTCAGCAGAACAAAATGACTCTTTTGTTTAAGAATCCAGTGGGTCTCTGGCATATTTCTTTTCAAAACGGACATCTTTTAAGGCTTTTTTTCTTGTTTGGTTTTGGTTTAATGTCACAGGAAAAGTGCACAGAGCTTGGTCTGGGTTTCAAGACCTCCTCATAGCATGAAAAAATATATCCATAAGTGTTCCGTGCCCATTTTGCATATATAGGATAATCTTTTGTGCCTCTTGAATCATCTTTACAGCCTTTGGAATGTTCTATGCATTCTAGCATAAATAATCACCTGTAATCAGGGATGCTGAAGGGTGTAGGAAGAGCAGGGAAAAAAAAAAATCAACCTGAAAATCCCCATACTGACTCTGAGAAGGAGGGGGGAGAATTGAGGGAGATCTCCAAAGGTTTGAAAATGCATGTAATAAGCACTTACATTTTTCAGTAGATTTGCTCATCACTAGTCAAAGGTCTTATTCATGTATGACGTGTATTTTCCCTGAGTAAAATTGTCTTTTCTTCTGGAAGATGCATCTCGTTTTAAATTGCTGCCAGCTCTAATCAAAACCACCTACGCAACAATACCAAGCTTTTTTTTTTCCACCTCAGCCTGAGTTTTAGTTCTAAGATTGCTGAAAGTTGCACATGAGCAATTCAATAGATAGGGATAAAAGAATTTAAACTAACAAGACCAGTATTCCATGCACTTGTGTTTCTGTGCTCCAGCTTAATTTCTGACAAAGTCTTATCCAACAGATAAGATGGTCTGCTGCTTCCATGTGGATATTTTGCAGTTGCAATAGAAACCTGCTTTCCACTGTTTGTGTTGTATCAAGTTTAATCAATTTTTCTACATAGAGTAATGTGATCTGCAGCAAATTATTTCTGAAAGTGGCACAAGAAGATGTTGAGGTCATCATAAAATTTATAATATTAGTATTGTACAGCATTTGATAAAGCTCTTCCAGTATTTTAAAGAGGAGCAGGATGGGTAGAAGTTTGAATGAAAATGGCTGTCCTGCCTGGTTTAAGTGATGGGGTAGATTTCATATCCTGTCTTTGCCAGCCATAAAGTGCAACAAGGAATAACTCTACTGATAAGGGGCGACTTCCTGTACATAGGAACTTCCATGTACTTCCTGGAACCCACTCAGTCCATATCAGGCATCACTTTTATCCCCCACCTGAGAATTCAAACCTCTTTGTTTGTGCTCTTTCTTTTGGAATTTTTTCCTGCAGCCTCCACTTGTCTGAAATCCCACAGCTCTCAACTCTTCCTCCATGCTTATGGGCAAAGACATTTTTTAAGGACCTGCATCTGGTTTATCTTTTTCAAATTAAGCTTGAAGTGACATTTTCTGTCCTATACTGAACAGATGAGTTGGGTTCTTCATGTAATTTTCATTCAAAGGGAGCATTCATATCCATCCTGTGTTTCTTCCAGAAGTCGCTCATCATGAGCTTGCAATTAGTGACTGAGGATTTCTAAGACTGCAGTCCTAACTGAGTGCTGAAGTATCCCACTGATTTTGGCCATGGAAGATAACTTTTCTAGAAAAAAACCCACCCCACCTCTGAAAACCTGTGACCAGATTGTCATGACTGATGAGTAGTCTCATTTGCTGCAGTGTAAGGAGAGGTGCACAAAACATTGTATAGCAAAGCTGATTAATAGTCTTCTGATTCAAAAAACTATGAATCTTACTTTTATTCTCATGTACATTGGTTTAGGTCAGTGTAATTCTATTGATGGGAGGTATTTATACCAAGATTTATGCCTCTGATTTATAGTAAGAAGAAAGAGCATTAGGGCTCCCTTAAGCCAGCTGTTTGGAAAATGCTCCAGAATAAGTTATCTAAACTGATTTCCTCCCTACCAGTTTCTGTCCCTTAGCTTAAAAAACATTATTTCAGAAGCTGTATTTTTTGATGGATTGTTCTTTCAGTGGTTCTTTCTGCAATTAAGAATCATCTCACTAAACAAACTGTAATTACAGTAAATTGTTGTAAGCAGTGGTTATTGGTATGCTTCGGTAAAGCTTACTGGTTTTAAGATGGACTTTAAGTACACTAAATACTGAATTTACAGCTTTAAATCATGTTGCTTCAGGTTTGAGAGTGCTTAAACATGGAACACAGATATTTCTTGTAGTGTGGAGAGTGGACACCAGTAATGAAGTGATTTATGGGAATGTATAAGTATGTGCCATGCAGCTCATGTGCAGTCAACCCCTATGGAAAGCTGCCATATCATAACGTGCTCTTGAAGGGGGTCTGTGTTTAGTGTTCTGCTCTTCAAGCTCACTGGAAAGCAAAGGGGTTTGAAGTAGCCCCATTATTTGTAGAGAAAGGCTGAGTTAGGCTGTTTGTAGATGGTTTTGACATTTATTACTCATACTTCTCCTATTTTGAACTTAAGACCTATAAAGTTGTGCTCTCAGGAAAGTGTATTAATTTTACAGAGGGAGGTTAGGAAATATGCTCTCAGAAACATTATTTAAACACTGTAAATACATTTCCAAAATGTTTCTCTGGGCAACACATCATTCAGTGTGAGGCAGGCTCAGCAGGTGTAGGATGGGGTCATTGAACCACTTAGCATCACATGAGGGTACTTCAGATGAGCGTGCAGCTACCACTGATTTTTTTTCATGGCAAAAGTCTCTGTCTGTGGCTACAGGGGCCACAAAAATTATGCTGCTGCTACTCCCATCACTGAATAGATTTCTACACACCTATGTTTGTGTAGCACAGAATAAAAAGAAAATGGCATCAAAGCAGCTGTGGAGCTGTACAAAAAGACCTGTGGGTCAGAGTTAGGAAGTTTCAGAACGCAGGCTGCTGAGTGACCTTCAACCCTTCCCTTGTGTGTAATTTAATACACACCTGCTTTAAAATGCTGTTTTGTTTGTTTTGTTTTTTCACACCTGCATTTTTGTTACATTCTTTTAAGTGATTTTGCATGGTATTAACAATGGCCATAATGCCAAAGGATGCCCAGTCACTTCCCCTGGGTGTTCACAGTCCTTACTCTTATGTTAATTCACTGTTTTACAGCTGGCCTATGGTGATTTCTAAAGAATCTTGGTTAGGTTCATTAGAGCAGCCCTAACAGAGACGGGCCATTAAGTCTGTGATTTCTGAATAAATTTCTAAATAAATAATTTCCCACGATGAATATTCATTGAATAAGCAGAAGAAAGGGGAAGCATTTTAATCTTTCTTGAGTAATGAAATCAGAAAATCATTCGAGATGAGGAAGTGACTGTCTAAAACTGGGTGTGTTGTCTGTGACCCTGCTCAGTGGTGACAGATGTTTTCAGGAGCCTGAGAGCATCCCAGCACCACACCAGGGGAAAAAGTATGTTTGGTTTCCTAACTCCAACCTTGCTCTCATCCTGGCTTTGGTATTTCAGAGTAGTTATTTGTTCTATGCCAGGGACTAAACACAAAGTGTTTCTTCAATCTTACCCTTTGCTTTCCTGTGACAATCTTGGAGTCATTCCTTCTGTTCTGCTTTTTAAAAATTTGTTCTTCCAACTCGAATTTCCCTTTCAAAAGTTTTCCCTTGCACTGTTATCTTCTGTCTCTTTCATTATTTCTCCTCAGAAAATATACCTCCATAATATAGAGAGGTATATTTTCCAGCACACACTGATGATTCATTGTGTTCTGGACAAGTGGTCTCTGTGCTGAGCAGAAAACTGGCAGACAGACCTCATCAGGGGGTATTGATAAATTCTCATCAAGGTATTGGTAAACAGTTCTTTTTCAGACTGGTAACCTGTCATAAATGGAATCATTCAGGCATGGATACTGGATATAAACAGCCCAAAGTTCTTTAATATCTTCATGAGTGATCTGTATGTTAGAATCAAGTGCACCTTGATGATGTTTGCAGACAGCACCAAGTTGAGTAGGGAAATAGATACCTTCCAGAAAGACCTGGACAGACTGGAAGAGTTGGCTAACAAGAACTCTGTGAAGTTTAACATGGACAAGTACAGAGGGTTGCACCTGGGGAAGCATAATGCAGAAGTGCAGCACAGGATGTGATCTACCTGGTTGGAGGGTAGTTCTGTGGAAAGGGACCTTGGGGGTCCTGGTGAAGAACAATCTCAATATGACTATTGAATCATATTCAGTATGATTCAGCACCTGTCAGGCCACACCTGGAACATTGTCTTCAGTTTTGGTCCCCCATATTAAAAAAATATGTGGACAGGTTGGAGAGTCCAAGTAAAGCCTGCAAAGATATCAAAGGACTGGGAAACTGTATGACGAAAGGCTGAGAGAACTGGGTTTGTTCAGCCTGGAGAAAAGAAGGCTCAGGGGAGACCTTGTTCTCATGTTTCAGTATTTAAAGTTTAGCTACAAGGAAGATGCTGACTCATGGAAAACATGAGAGCTAATGGGTGCAAGTTACTCCAAGGACATCAGAAGAAAAATTTTCACCTTGAGAACGGTCAGTCATTGGAATAATCTCCCCGGGGAAGTGTTGGATCTCCTAACATCAGACATTTTTTAAGAATCGTCTTGACAAGGTGCTGAGAATTCTCATCTAAACCACATCCCTGCCTACAAAATTCTGGCTCAGGTGATCCTTGAGGTCCCTTCCAACTTGTCATTCTACGATTCTATGATAGTTGTTGCACAGAGTTGTGGCTGCCTCATCCCTGGAAGTGTTCAAGGCCAGGTTGGATGGGGTTTGGAGGAACCTCGTCTAATGGAAGGTGTTGCTACTCCTGGAAGTGGATTGGAACTGGATGAGCTTTAAGTCCTTTCCAATTCAAAACATCCTGCATTTCTATGATAGTTCCATACAGGTTCAGGAGGCCTTTTTAAGAGAGAATCCTGGGAATATGTGTGTAACCAGTGAAGTTCCCATAGTTACCACACCTACAATGCTTTAAAGTGTTTCACACTTCTGAGAATCATGTAAGAAAAGACTGGGTGTACTTTGCTTTGTCAAAAGTAAAACCTTCTTCTTCTGGACTTTTAGATACCATGAGCTTCTTGCTTAAGTGTGATTGAATCTGTATGGTACCTGGAAAAATACTACAGGAGTGAGCAGTTTAACACTAGTGCCTATATATATGCAGAACATGCAAAGTATACTATATAGTGGATGTCAAAAAAGAAAAAAAAAAGGAGCAACTTTAGAAAACATTATGAAGCATTGTTTCACTGTGCAATGTGTAGCTATAAAAAGTTTTCTTCCTGCTTATAGTTTAAATATACTTGAGTTACGCTTTAAACAAGGATATAATATCAAAGGTATGAAGGATTTAGGAGGAGCAAATACACCTCTCCAAATATATCTGTAATCCCTGTATTCATTTGAATTATTGATTAGAAATGCTTCTTGAGTTGTGCAAGTTCCAAGAGTGCTTCATAACACAACAAGAGCTGGCTACAAAATGTCAGTGCTGATCTGCCGCGAATCTTTTCATGTCATTCTAATCCTCCTCCAAATGCTTTCATGAGCTTCATCTCACTCTGTGTTATTTAACCAAAGGTCTTTTTTTATCAGGCAGTTTATCATTCTCAGTGATGGTTTGAGTGAGGGATCTTGGCCAGAATGAAGAACTGCACACACTGTGAAGCACCTGAGATGTTATATTTGCATGCTATAATTAAAATGTTCATTCTAGTTGTTCCATTACCTAGCTTGCCAAAGGGATTTGTGAGGAACTGAGGGGAGACTTTAACTTCTGAGCCTAGAAGAAGCCAAAATGACATCTGTCCTCCAGTAGCACCAGACATCATCTAGGGGAGAAAAACACTGAAGTGAATGAGTGCCTTCAATACCAAGTGGGAGATTCCCCCTTTGAAAAAAATCTCCTCATCTTTGACAAAGATGAGAAGAGCAACGCTGACTAGCATGGCTTCTCCTTCACCAGTTACAATAGTTCAGGCCATGTATATCTAACATCTTGTATTTTATTTTTGCCCCCCATTCTCACAGCTTTAGACCTTTTTTTTTTTTTTGTCGCTGTGGATTTCCTGAGTGCTTGCTTCAGTTGATCAGGATGAAATTTTTCTCATTTGGAAAGAAAAGACCAGGCTTTAGAGCTTAAATCAAGGTTTGGATGTATTTTCCTTTTAGTTATTTATCAAATATTAAATAGGCAAAATCATTTTAAGAATACTAATATGCCAGTTACAATGGTACTAATAAATCTTTATTACATTTCATGGTCTTTATTACATCCAGGAAAAAAGCTCTTTAGGAATAAACTCAGTCTGGAATTATAGCTCTATGAAAAGGGTAAAAAAATAGGAAAACCCACAATCTTCAGCCTGGAGTAGGTGAATCAGACCTACCTGAAGAAAAGAGAACAATTGGCAGTGTCTGCTTCTAGGTGTATAGAAACTGTGTGCATGAAGTTATGGGTAGTTTGGTCTTAAGTCACACATTCTTCATTAAAACATTCCCAAGAAGTCATCATGCAGTCTCCATTTTACAAAGCACAATCAAAGGACTTAGCTATTTTCTGATAAAGTCAACATTTTATTAGAAAATGCACATTCATTAAATACATACTACATGGTTAAAAATATGGAAATAAACTTAACCAATGCAGTGTTCTTATGAAAATATTTCTTATACACCTAGAAAATTACTTCATCACCAGCTTTATCAATCCTCACTCCTGAGATATGTTTGGTGGACTTTTCCTAAACTGAGAGTTTAGTGTTCTCAGAAAGCCCTCACTGTTAGCCCAAAATCATTTTCTTGTCAGCTTGTCCTTGTTCCTCTTAGTCAATCTGGCTGGTAGCCCCAGATCCTGTGAGGTGGGTATCCAATGTTCAGACTGGTGAAAAAAGACAAGAATATCAAATTTTACTGAGCAGCTGCAGGGTCTGGGGACCTGTTTTAGCTCAGTCACTGTGTTTCATTGCTCAGATTAATAAAAATGGTTTTAGTGTAATTTGGACCAAACGATATTTCAAAAAGAAACAGCTTTTCTTGCAAATTGGAAACCCAGATTCCTAAGGCAGGTCTGCCTAGCACCAGGTGGTCTCTACATACCACTGTGGCAATAACATGTTCAAGTTGCCCTAAGTACACATTGCCTCAGTAACTATAGCATTACCCCAAAGCATATTAAAGAAATATTTGCACTAATTAGAACATGTGAAGACAGAGGTAGCATTGTTTAACTATCTAGAGCAATTGGCAAGTTTAATAGGACCATTGCATTTGCTGTGGCTTTCTCATAACTGTTAATACTATTCACAGAAATACATGGTATCTCGTCCAAAAACCTGACATTTTTTCTTTTTTTTTTTTTTTTTCCAGTAGAAAACATCCTCATCATGTTATACATTATAATGTTTTATACTCTGGTTTTGCAATGTATGCTGACAGATATCCACAACTTAACAAGTCTAAGTAGACTGTAAGTATGAAGATAAAGGCAACTTGGGATTGTTTGTCATGATGAAATGATTCAGATTGTTTAGACGGATGAACGAAACCATCTTGGCAAGGGGCATCCCTGCTTCCTCTTGCTCAGATAAGCTTCTGCGTGCTATCTACAATGTTTGATTGCAGTCTAACTGTGACTATATTTGTCACACAAAGTATTTGATCCACAGTGTATTTATTATACATTTGAGATAATGTCATCCATAACAGTCGGCATTATTAGTGTGTCACATGCTCTGTGAAAAAGGTTCTGCACATGAAAGGACAGAAATTTAAGGACTAGGAGAAAAGGGTTGAAATTTGTAAGTCCAGTTTTGCTCAAGGCCAGCTCTTACAGACATCTAGAGAGTGAACCACAAAGAAAGATATAGTACTCAATTTTTCAGGTGGCTGCAAATTTAGGTGGCATTGAAATAAACTTTTCTACAGAATCTGACCCATAAATCCTCTGTGTGGACTGCCATAAAACAAAGAGAATGTAATTCCTTCATCTCACCAGCCTGTGAAAGCAAATATATTAAACAGTGAGAAATGTTTAGCTACTGGGGAAACACATGCATAGGGTGGAGGAGCCCAATAATGCATCATCACTGAATCCTGCTTCAGGTAGCTATGCTGCTGTGTGTGTTTCTCCAGCAGCCACTTTGAAACTGTGGGAAAATGACCCATTGCCTAAATGTTAAGTTGTACTTGGCTTTTTATGTTATAATGTTCCAAATTTAGAACAGAATTTACCTATTATTCATCCTCCTAATGTAGGTAGGTCCAATGAGCTAAGCATACAAAACTGCAGAGTCCATCAATGGTAAGTTCCCAAAAGGATATATATTTTTTAAATAGATAATTAAATAAAATCTATCCCATATCTCCATAAATTTCATATGTTTATTCCTCTATACAAGACTGAGCCTTGGGAATATACCTTTTGGCTTTCTATCTCTTTACACATTGTGCCATAGTTTTTTTAGTCATTTTATTGAAAACTATCTTCATCAAAACCTGTATTTATTATGAAAAATAGGGCTGAGGAGGAAACTACTATAAAAAGTTGGATAACTCTATAGCAGTCTTCATAAGAAGAAGAAGTTACATTTCCTAAACACAGTTTCTTGGATTCTCCCTTCATGTCACCATTGCTGTAAAGGAGCAAGATTTTACCTCAAGTTCAATAGGTTTTGGGTCCCTCTGACAGACTTTATCCCACAGTAATATAAATGAAGCTGTAGAAAAAGTTTGTATTAATTTATTCTATAATTCTATGAATCTCTGGGATGTCAGCTCTGCAGAAATCTGCTTCATTGTCCATTAGCCTAATGGAGTCCTTGTCAAAGATTTCTCAGGTTCAAGTATTCCTAGGCATCTGGACTGTCAGTGTATTATGAGATTGAGAGAAAAATGAATTAAATAGATCTAAAAAAATCCTAAAGCATGTTACTGAAGCTAACTTCACAGTAGGCAGGTTGAATTTCAACTGCCCGAGTTCAAAATGGTCCTAAGCTGTAGCAACCCAAGCTGAAAAAACTCAAGACCCTCTGGTACCTCTGGGTGTTGCCATCTTTCTCCTGCTCCATGAACAACTTCTCACCAAGGGAAATTCTTCTGACCCTCCCTTCACCTCCTTGCTTCAGGGCTTCACTTTCCTTGGGGGATAATGTCAAACTGAAATGGAACACTTGGGTTGTTTGTTGCTTGTTTGCTTGTTCCTGTGGAGCGAGATGAGCACTAAGCTGTGGATGCTTTAATACTACTGAAAAAATAGCCCCAAGCAGGTGCATTTAGAAAAATGGAACTGATGGGAAAACTACCCATGAAATTTCCCCAGAGGAGAACTGAAAGGGACCTTATTTAGTTATCTGTCCAGTATGTTAGTGGAGATTTTAGCTCCTCTTCTGAAAATACCTCCTCTCTCAGCTCTCCACTGATCCCAACCAACAGTGATGTTTTCAGGAAGGAAAGGCTAGGGTTTGATTTCTGTTTCTTGGAAGCAAAGGAAGGGAGCAGTAGATTAGCCTCACCTATAGAAGTAATTTATTTGTTGATCCAACAGAGCTTAAGTGTCCTGACTTTCAGGGCACGTCACCAGCTGTCGCCTTTCTAAGAAATGATAATCATATGATAGATGTTAGTTTATTCTAGATGGAACTGGCAGTGGCTTACATAATAAAGGCTGCCTAATACTTTCCATTATAAATTGCCTAGTAATTTCAATTATGAGGACCAATTCTGAGAAGCTTCCTGTTTACTACTTTGACCATAATTATTATACTTTTGATCATATTCATATATATATACTTTTCTCTCCTACCTGTTTCCACAGTGAAAGACCAATTGATTGTGATGGGATTTTTTGATGGCTTGTTGCTACATTTTTTTGTCAATGTTATGGTTATTTTTCATAGAATCATAGAATGGTTTGGAAAGGGTCTTAAAGATGATCTATTTCCAACCCCGGTGCCTTAGGCAGGAGAACCTTCCATATTTTATGGAGTCTGGGGCAATTTAAGGCCTTTCTTGCTGAAGGTGACTTACCTCAAGAACAGGAAAAAGTCAAACTTTAGATGTGCACCAGCTGCTTTTGTAACAAGAGTGCCAAGAGAAGAAACAATGCAGACAGGTTGTGATCCATGAGAATTGAAGATTATTATTTCTGGAAATGGTAATCCTAGGAGAAAAAGAAAAAACAAAACAAATCAAAACAACCAACAAAAAACCCACAAACAAACAAAAACAAAAAAACCAAAACAAACAAACAAACAAACAAACTAACAAGCAAAAAACAAAAAACCAAACCCCACAAGAGCTGAACATTCTGCAAGGCATAGCCCATGCTCCCCCTGGGTCTTACATGAAATGGCAGTGTCCCTCTTTCACAATTCTTTTGCTTTAGTTCAGTACTTCACATGATCAGAGGGAACCAATCTCAGTAGCTCATTAGTGGCCTCCTGACATGCATGAATATGTAAGAGAATGTTCATGTTCCATTTTAAGGCTAAAGTTAAGCAAGTGCCATAGGTACCTTACCTCTATTTCAATAGTTTTATGAAATAATGCAGAAACTTCACCAAAAAGATCATTCATTGAGGATTTTTTTTTTAAATTAATGTCTGAGCTAGCATATTTTTAGTATTCCATAAATAAAAAGACCATGAAATAAAAATAAACATAGCACTTGAAAATAAATCAAGCGAGTGGTCTGGTGGCAACTTTAGAAGTGGGTAGTGGGCATATTGTATGCGTTGATGTTTATTTGTTTTTGACACCCTCAGTCGGGAGGCTGCCTATAAAATACATCATTTCTTCAGTGGTCGGTTTCATCAAATATTCAGACACAAGGTTTACTGAGGTAATGGTCCCAAAGTCGTTTCTGGTAAACACTGGTGTTACAAACTACATAACTTTAAATGTTTCCATAAAAACTTCATTGAAGTACTGAGAGATGTCATAAAATGGACATGGGTGATTGCCACAAAAAAAATATTTTTTACATACACACATATATGAACACTTTTAGGTTCTGTAGTGAGTATTTTCAGCCAAAAGGAAAACTCTTGTTTGCATTCCAGACACTCTTCTGGTTGTCTGTGACCTCTGACTGAAGCAGAGGCAGAAAACCCTTTTTGGTTTTGCTTTTTTTTTTTTTTTAATTTCCTACTATTTTGAGATTTTTCCTATATAAATATTTCTACATGTGTTTCTATTTCTTCAAAAATGCAAAATTTCACCCAGTGAATTTTGTAAGAACTTTCACCAAAACCAAAAGACATTTAATTCCTCTTCCTCTTTTTCTCCACAGCAACATGTCTAGATTCATAAAAATCTGAATTAACCTAGCTTACTAAAGGTTCACCTCGTTAAAGGTGAGTTGAATCAATGCAGACCGTAGTAGAGAAAATTGCATGTGGGTTAAAATAAAAAATTCATGAGAAGCACAAAATTTAGTGGCATCTATACTGCTGTAACTCTGGGTTTGTTCCTGATACAGCTATACAGTTTTTCCATGAGCCAAGTTCTGAAAAGGATTTGGTCCTACAGCATACAAGGGGATAAGGAGAAGCTGGAGAAGACCAGGTGTTAGCAGCATTTATAGAAAGCAAAAGAAAATTATGCCATCTGATAACTCTGTGTTGAAGAGAACATAGTAAATTAATACAGCTGAAAGGTTTGTGAGGCCCCTGTAAAGAAAACATTGCAGACAATACTCAGGGGCCAAGGCAGCACACTCTTCAGTTGCTCTCCTAATGTTCTTGCAGGCTGCCAGATCAGGCCCTAATTATTTGCTGCCAGAGATACACAGCCTAGATGCTTTTCAGGTTGCACATCCCCAGCAGAGATGCTGGTGTTTGTTCCTCCTCAAAAGGCCTCTTTTGCATGCAGACAAGGCCATCTTTGATCTCAGCTGGGGGTCCACTGTTAACTGCTGCTGGGGAGCGGTTTCAAATCAGCAGGTCAACCAGACCTTTTGAAGATAGAGCCATTTATTCAGCAGCTAGAACAGCAACCACAGGCAGCCAAAAAAGCATAAATTTTATGTCTGGTGTTGGCCATTAAAACAGGGCTTTACTGTTTGTGGTCTTGAGCTGAGTCAGTAGCACCACTGGAGCGGTGCAGCGATAAACACGTATTCATCACCGTTGTATAATTTTGTTGCTGAGGGACGTGCTCAGTGTGGCTCTTTGGGAGCAGACACATGATTGCTGGTCCATCCTGGCACCCTTTTCTCACCCAGCACAAGGGATGTGGGGAGTCAAGAGACCATTGGGACATCTGTGATGGACCTGCTCAAGCTGGAGGGCATGATGTGTCCACCACTATTGTAGTTGTGAAAGATGGGCAGCTTTGGGGTTAATGTGTACTTAGGTCTGATGCAAAAATTTAAGAATGAAGTCAAATGTATCCATATCCTGGACTGAAACCATAATAATTTAGATATTAGTTCTTCAGTTAAGGCTTTCAATAGCACTAAATATTCTCAGGTGAGGGCATGTCTGTTCCAGAAACACAACGTCAAGAAACGTGTTTCTTTTCTGTCTGAAATAAGTTCAATACAGCTGCATCATGAGCATTTCTCTCTTGCTGCCCAAAATCAGTGACTTATAGAAAGAAATGGCGTTTTAAATTAAATGATTACCATGAAACTTGTGTTTTGATTCTTGGCATAATTGGCTTAAAGGTGTAGTTCTTGAAGGCAGTCTTACATATTTGTAAAGCTCTAAGATGAGATGGCTTCTAAGTGTGCACTACTTGGTAAAAAAATAAGGCAGCTAATCTTCTGGGATTTTTTTTTTCTCCTTGTTTATTTCTTTTTCCATGAGTACAAGCCAGATGTGAGGGCCTGAGGAAGGCTGTACTATCTTTTCAACCCTTGCCATAGGCCAAAACCATTCAGCCTCTAAGCAGATTACATCCTGTGGAAAGATCCTTTCGCATGCTAGACTTAGTGTTAATCCACAAGAAGATTATAAAAACCGGTAAATGAGCAGTGAAAAAAAAATAAAAATCTTCCCATTTGGATTGTATGTTTTTACTACAATCAGGAAAGAAAAGCAGATCTAGGAGGAAATTAGGAGTCTCTGCAGGCACTGTTGGTTTTGGAAGGTACAAGCGCATGGCCATGTCATTAGAGACTACGTTTTCGCAGTCCTTGAATCCTTTAACAAAATTACATTTGGCAAGTGGAAGCACAGGGTCCCCTAAACACACAAATATCCCTCCAGTGTTTTTTCCAAGGTAATGTTTCAGAGTGCTCTCTTGCTGTCTGGCGCTCCTGTTCCACTGACAGGGTTTATGGGAGTTCAATAAAAAGTAAAACATGTTCTGATGGTCTGTAACATGAACGTAAGAAAACCTGATGTTCTTGTGGTAAATGTGATGGTCCACAGATTCATTAGGAATGCTCTCATTCCTGGAAGAGCCAGCTATTCCTGTAACTTACCACTGCCAAGGATTTTAACCATATTCTCCTTTCATGCACACATTACAGAACGGAAAGCCATGTCTGCACTCTGGCCGCTGGGATCAGCTCTTCGTTTGTTATTGGATCATATCATTTTACAGTTTGTCTTATGTAAAGGGCAATGCAGAAAGCTGCTGAGAGTTTAGCTTCCCACACCTGTTGTTAATGGCAAAGCTTTGTAACTGTAAAGGGCTTGCTTTAACGTTTGCATTGAGGTTATATTTTAACGTGTAATAAAATCTACAATAAATCACTGAGGCAAGGAGAAAACAGGGGAAAAGGATGGCAAGGAAACAATTTTTTTTTGTTTGTTTGTTTGTTTTTTTAATTCATCCTCCTATGGACTACAGGGGCAGAACTGTATCAAGAGAGGATACAGTGCGCACCCATTGATGCAGAACGAAGCTCCAATCCAGAACCATGTACTCTATGTACCACACGGAGGAACTGTGTGTCAGCTGTGCAGACAGAGGAGTAAGACGAATGTTGTGTTTGTCTCCTTTTAAATTTGTATTTGACAGCCAAACATGTCTGCAATATGCAGTGATTATCCAAAACCAAATCTGTGACTTCAGAAGAGTTTCTTTGTCCAGTATCAACCTAATTATCATGAAACCGTATCACAACATGCAATCACTTGTGTAATACTAGAGTTTTATCTCAAATTCCCTTCTTCTCCCTCCCTGATTTACTTGGTTTCTCTTCCAGCATTTAGCTTTGTGTAGAGTGAAATCTTCAAAGCACCCAGGGGGAAACATGTAGTGTTCATGCCTCCAAAATTAAGAACTGATCTATGGGCAGAAGTGTGAAATCAATCATGTCAACAGCTAGATATTCCAAGTGGGACTTTATTTATTTTGCATTTTTTTATATAATCAAGTCTTAGATTACTGATTTCAGGACACCACCAAATTTTTTCTTGTAAAAATATCAGGTATATTGAGATGTTGAAATTCACAGTTTCCATGTTTTCCATGTTGGCATTTCCTAGATTGCAGAAGAATATTATCAGGAGTGAAAGAAATTTATCCAGGAAAATATTCTGCCATGCTTTTAGTTTTTCTGCTTAAAAAAAAATAAAAAAATAAAAAAATATTTTAAAAGAAGCCCCCCTCACGTTAATGGAAACCTTGATGTGTTATAGACTGCTGCTGTATCTCATACTTTCCACATTTTTTTCCTGTGGTTCTTCATTCTGGTTCATGTTAGGGTATCATAAATTGTCCCTTGAATTAGTCCAGCTCTAGAGCTTTTAACCACTGTTACTAATGCAAGAAATATTACCCCATTCATAAACCATATTTCATACTGGGACAAATTAATTTCTTAACTCTGAATCTGTAAATAATTCTGAATGTTTAGCATCTGCTCCTTACAATGCTTTGTTGTAAAGACATGAAGATGCAAGAATCCTTAGAAAAGTAGTAGTCTTGTGTTTTTTACCTTTCTTCCTTGATATAAGCTCTATTTGTAGATAACAGCCAAGAAAATGGAAATATTGTACATACACTTTATGCAGGATTCTCACAAATTTTCAGAGATGTAGTTCGTATTCAGATTTCATTACCAAGATCTTATAATGCACAAAAAAATACTGCGTGTAAACATGTCACATATTTAGGAAGGTGGAATGAGTACACAGTGCCAGATTTTCAACCATGGACATAGATCTTTTCAAACCGAATATTGCTATGACTGTAAAAAACTGTCATCTCCTGTTCCAAAGCATGTTGAGATGGGAAAATCTGTCCATTCTACTTTGCAGATTTATGATAGATATGCTGTTGCTCAAAAGCCTAATTTGTCATTATCAATAGTAATTGATGTTATTTGCATTAAAATGTCATATGGAAGGTAAAGTAAAATTTTATCCCAGTTTTTTTGTACTGAGAGAATATGAAACATATATTATCTGGATTAATTAATATTGAAAAAAAAAAATCTGTGAAAAAGGGTAAGCAAAACAATAGACAGATAATAACTTGTCCAAGCTGCTCAGCAGACTGATAGACTAGGAAAAATATCCAGGTCTACAAGTTTCCAAAGTAACAGCTTTCTCCTGAGACCAGTCCGAGCCTGAAATTCCCTTCAGATTTACTGGAGATTTTCTAAATAGAGTATCTTAAAATACTTGTAGTGTTCTGTAGGGCTGGGAAGTTTGGGCACTACATGGAAGACCAAGTTAGCATAAAGATTAGGATTCAAAATATTAGTTAAATCACTAATACCCCTACTAATCACTAATCACTAATACTAAGAAAAATAAGTGAGAGTTCCAATGACTTCTTTAACATCTATAAATTTCCCTAAGTGTACATTTAGACCGAAAAGCAGACTTAAGGCTTAGTGCCTGATGAATCTTCCTGAGTTTCTAAATGCCTTGGATCTTTCATTTGGAAATCTATAACATCCATGTAATGCGACATATACAGGAAAAGTGTTTGGACTGTTTTGGTTCAAGTGCATTGTTACCTTCATTACAAACACAATTCTTCAGTTATAGCTGAGCCATAACAATTTTCTCAAGGTTGTGGCATGAAAAAGAAAATTTTAGTTTGAAAGACAAAATAAAAATAAATAAATAAATAAACTAATAAAAATACTTCAAGGTTTTCCAGTGAAGTAAATAGTAATTGAAGCCAATAAAAATACAAGGACAATACTTGTTTAGCTCTCTATATTTATAATCAGTCTAGACAAGGATAACACCCTGAATTTACCCACGCTGCATAGTTTGGAATTTTGCAGACACTCTCAGCTCAGCTATCAATGTCAAAAGAAAATAGACAGAAATGTACCAAACAGTTCCTCTGGTGTTTTTGAGATGTGGTTCAATCTGAAGGTTAACATGTTTTCAAGCAAAGCAGGTGTCAATAGTTCCTTTTTTTTTTTTTTTTTCTCTTTTTTTTTTTTTTTTTTTCCAAAACATCATGAATTTTTGTAGTAAAAAAAGTGGTGAACAACAGAACTTGCTATAAAATGCCCTAAATAATTTTTCAACTATCAGAAAACTTATTTAAACAAACTCAGAAGTGTTGTGTAGGTTGTTTTGGATTTGTTGCTTTTTTTGTAGTTTCCTGCTTTGTTGGTGACCAATATATATCAGTTTAAGATTTTGGAGACCCATATATCTGCATTTCAGTGCTCCCACACATCCTCTTGCAGACAAGACACCCCATTTACCATAGGGAAATTGCAGCAAACATGCTTTTCCCGGGGTCTCCTGTTGCTCAAACAGAAAAATAGATTCTTGTTTTAATTCCTAAACACCCCAAAAAAATCTTTTATCAAGTGAGCAGACCAGGAGCCTGGCAGCTTACACTGTTCCCACACATAGGAGGAATCTGTCACCTGCAGCTGAAGCAGCACAGGTATTCAGATCCCAATGTGAAATACTCTTTCCCAGGGCTTCTGTGAAGTCTGCATGGCACAGTTTGCTCACTGCAAACCCAGCATGTTCCTGCAATAAGCAAACAGTCCATTTCTCCTTCCCTGGTGCTGCCAGGAGATCAAAATCAACACCAAAAGCAGGACTGCACTTTAGTTTGACTCTTTTGCCTATTTTTTAAGTGCCTGAAGCACAATCTTTCACTCTGAATGAAGTGAAAGCTCCCCAGTCAGTACACCAGACAGGTAGAAAAGACTGAAAAATAAGAGAGATGCTTAAGCATAGCCAAGAGGAGGACAGAAGGGTATCCTCAAAAGAGCTCTATCTCAGGACTCAGAAGCCTTTACCAGAGATACAAGTTAGATATTTCCTCTGTTACAGTTCAAAAAGTTCTCCTGAAAGGATATAATGATGCCTTTTTCTTTTAAAAGCAAAACAAAGAGAAACAAAACAAAACAAAACAAAGGAAACAAACCAAGGGAAAAAATATGAAACCCACAAAAAAAAAACAAAACAAAAAACAACAAAAACAACAAAAAAAAACCAAAAAAACAAACAAAAAAAAAGAAAAAAACCCCCCAAAAAACCCAAAAAACACAACAGAAGAGTGACTCACTAATTGCTTGAGAAGTGTAAATGGAAGGGGAGACTGTAGGCTCTCCATTACACAACAGCTCAGTGATTAGAGCCCTCACTCAACATATAGGAGATCCAGATTTAATTTATTTCTTAGCCTCCAAGGTTTCCAATCCCTGTCTCTCATGAGGATATCCGAACTGTCAAATTATATGCAATTTGTGGTAGGAAGGAACAATGTACTCATCAGACTGTGCTGAAGCTGTTCCACTGGCCATTGAATGGTGACTCAGGGGGCCAAGGAGAAACAACAAAAAGGGTCAGAACCATCCAGCACAGGGTCTGGGGTTTCTGTCCCAGAGCACACACTGGTCTTGCCCTGTTCTTGGATTATTTACATGACTTTTCCAATGGCTGCTGGGTTTCCTATTGCACATCTGCTCGGTGAGTGGTGATGATGTGGCTTGTAACTCATCCATTTTCTGTGGGTTAATAATCACCATGTCTGCAGCCAAAACTCGTTTTCTAGTGCCTACAGGGTCTGAGGTTTCAGGGAGGTCTTGACCAGGCCCCGTCTGGTTCAGCCTCACGTGCATGCAGCTACAACAAGGCTGTAAAAGAGAATACCCAAGAGCTGCTCCTTACCCAGCTGTAAAAAATGCAACCAAAAGTAGCAGCACTGGAAGAGGTGTGATATTTGTGATAGATTACTTAGAGCCTATATTACCCTACCTTTTTTATTAATTTAAGTTTGTGGACTTTAGTACACGTATACCAACATTCAAAGAATTAACAGCCATATATAGGTATTGTATAGATGTTGCTAAACTACATGAAAGGATATGAAGTAAATAGGATATTAGATTAGATCACATGAAATGATAACATCACAACAATTTTAATACTGGATTCCAAGGAGTATGTTTCTACAGTGTGTTTCAAATGGGAAAGTGTCTTTAAACTTATAGAAATTAAATTCAAAGTATGACAATTCTTACTTTCTAACATTGTTTTTTTCACTTTATCATTGCTGTATCCAGGTAATTGAGTATATGAGGTATATCCTAATAAATTTCCTTCTTTTTTGTTTATTATCTGAGTTTTGTCTTTTAGAAGTGGGCTTATAGGAGGACTAATCTGTGGGGCAGTGTGAATTTTTCTAGAAAACAATGGGAAGAAGAAAAAAGTTATTTATACATCAGTGCATCAGCTAACAGTCAAAAGGAGCATTACAATTATTACGTAACATTCCAAGTATAAGCAGCTTTATTTCTTAAATAAACAACATATCTGTGGATTTTTAAAAAATTAGTAATTGAAATACAATTTTTTAAAAATATGAATATTAATTGATGATTAGACTACCATTTATATAGTGATATACTTGAGTCTATTAAGTTTTCCAGCCCTTCATCAAATTATTTTTAAACAGATTCAGGTAAAAACTGTACTAGGAAGAAAGTAAATGTCTTCAAAAATTGCACAGGCTGTAAAGTAAATATGGAAAATGGGAGGAGAAAAAAATTAATTTTCCCAGTTAATGTTTCATTAATCATAATACTATTGTTGGCTAATTTTGTCTCACCTTCTTTCTTATACCTAAAGATATTCCACTCCTCTGTGATGGTACACTATATATTTTTTTATTGTCTTGAAAACTTACTTCTGTTTCTTTTTGAATTCATGAATTATAAAAGTGTTGCACTTAACTCTCCTATTTTTAAAGGTCATTTATTTATTAGGATTCTGTTAAAAACAGCGGAAGACAAAAATGGTAACTATCCTTAATTTTCTTGGTTTACTTCCTTCAACAAATAATATTTTCAATTATTAAAGTAATCTAGTGCTTTTCTTTGGTTTGGAAAAAAACCTGGTTACACCATGTTGGTTGAATTTCTTTGTGCAGCACCTAAAGCAGCAGATAAACCTCCTGCTCCATGGTGGGAACAGTCCTGCAGAAACTCCTTAGTTTTATCTCCCAGGCATGGCTGCTCTTTGGTACCAGAAGAACACAGCAAGCATTGATTTGCTCTGAACTGCTTTCTTTGCTTTAGTGAAATTTAGTGAAATTTAGTAAAATTCTTTGCTTTAGCTGAATAATGCATTTAGGCCAAGCCCTAGGAGCAAAACATGAGCTGTTATCTCATTTTAGGCAACATCTCAGTGATTCTTGGCTTGCTGTTTTTTGCCTAGTTGCATATTCCCTCCTTAAAGGTCTGGATCTAAGATCTTCCTTCTACTTGTCTCTTAAATGATGAGCAAGGAGAAATCCCACAAGTAAATCAGGTCATACTTCTTCACCATCCCCTATGATAATGTGCACCTGTGATCTTGGTAGGTTTCTTAAAGAAGAAATAACTGTCTGTGAGAGCATTTGCTTTTTAATTTGGGTGGTAAAGGTTTTCCTATATTTACTGCAGGATGAATCATGGGTCAAAGACCTAAAAGTCAACCTGGTCATCTTGTAGTTAGTCCAGCAAGCTATGAATAAGGTAGCACTCCCCACTTTGTTGGTACAGTAGAAAGAAAAGCAGCATTCCATCCTGGCAGCAGAATCAATAAAAAAAGTATTTTAGAAAGATGGAGGGAAAGATTTTAAAAAGCTCCTTCAAAAGCCCTTCAAAGCCCTTAAAAATCTTTCTCTGAAGGCTGCATTTTCACACCTCTGTTGAGCAAAACTACTTCCTTGTGAAGTAGTTGGAAGTGGTATGGATTTCCACCTTGCTGCTTTTGTTTCTTTGCTTTGTTCCCTATAACAAACAGGGCCTGTTTCTGAAGTCTCCTCCGTTTTGTATTTTATTGATTTATTTTACTTTAATGGAATTGCTTCTGAGTTTTCTAGTGTAAAGCAAAACAGAATTCAACCTAGAGCAAGAAAAGGCTGTGAAAGGAGAAAAAAATCAAGCACAAACAAACAAAAAAACAAAACAAAACCAAAACCAACCAACCAAAAAAAAAAAAAAAAAAAAAAAAAAACCCCAACAATGGGTCTGTCTCTTCTTTTATATGTATTACAGAAGACTGAATAGTCCAGGATTCTGTCAACTGAAGAACTGTTGTCCCAGGCAACACAGACTAAGAAAATCCTTTACACACACTAAACCACTCCCTTAGTGGTGGCTAAAATCACTTCCATATAGGCCTCATTTTTACTCCTATTAGCAGCAACCCAAACCTATCATCTCTGTCCTCAACCAGAAACACTTTGAAATGGGCACTTTACCTCCAGTTAGCTCCAACTGTCTTGAGCCATTAATCTGTGCAGACATCTCCAGTGGCATTAACAATAGAGAAATTAGTCTTGGCTACTGGAACAACATTGTGGGACTGGAAAATGCCTAGTGGAATTAACCATATATTAACATTGTGAAGCTTGTTGTTCACGTTCAAGTGCAATTAGTTTTAGGTTCTTGGCTTAATCCTTCCAAAATATTTTGTCTGCTGTAAGGTGCAGACGCAAAGTGCAATGAGAAACAGAGTTCCACTGCAACAGAGGAATTTGTGGCTTAAGTGGAGATCCATTTAGATGGTGGCTGGGATCTTCAAGAAGGATGGAAGAGGAAAGGATAGGGATAGTCACTTTCCTCTCTTTCCTTGTGGCAAGTCACAAGTGGAGCTGCATGTAAAATTTGAGTTGTGCACTTTGAACATCCAGTAATGCCCAGAGAACAAAATCACACATTTTCTCCAGTGTGTTTACTGTTCAATATTCTTTTCCCCAAACGCATATTTTTCTTTATGAAACCAGTATTGATGAGATGATCAAAAGGATCACAAAGTGAGTAAGATTTGATTTTATCTAAACAATACATGGCTTTGGCACCTTCTTGTGTTTTGTTTTCCATATTTGAAGATTACTATCTTCATGGTTGACCACTGAATGCCATTGGAAATCTCAGAAAGAAAAAAATCAACTCCCCTTCTGTCAGAGCTAGAATGCCAACCCACCTGCATGTGTTCTGGAGGAGCTCGGTCATGTCTAGATCCCTCAAGCAAGCATACAATGAGATGTTCTCCATGTGGAACTCACATACCAAATTTTCACCTCCTCCAAGAATTTCTCCCTGTTATTTTTGCTAGCTGAGTGCAATTGCGTGGTCTCACCTTCACAAATACCTTTGGAGATTCTTTCAAAGGTAACAAAACTGATTGATAGACTTTCTAAATGTGGGTGTCATAAGGCTTAAACTGATGCTTTGTTTCTGAGACAAGAACCTTATTCCTATATGGCCATGCAATTTTTTTACAATAAAATAAAACATTAACATCAGTAATCCATCGCTACAGCAATGCATGAAAAGGGATAGTGGTGATTTCTGCTAACAGCAAACATGCTCTGTGATTTAGCATGCCTACTTACTGTTTGTGATTTTTCTGTTCATCTTACCTGTGTGTCATTTTTGTGCCTCTTCTTCTCTGAAAATGGAAAACCAGTAATGAGCTCCTGACATCCCTCAAAGAGTTACTGTGTCTGCCCAAATCGAATTTTCTATGTAATCTATCTCTCTATGAATCTCTTAATATTTAGACATATATTAGCAGTTTGTTTGAAGCACTGGATTTTAATCTTAAAAAATAAAATGCTTTAGCACAGCCATAAGTAGACACAATATGTTTTAATAAGAACAATATTTGGTTGGAAGCATTGGGAGAAAGAACAAATTCCCATTTACTAGATCTGTGTTAAAGCAGCTGAGGCTTTCATCCAAAACATGCCTCTTAAACATATGAATTAAACTGTATGGGTTTGAACATATTATTCCTCTCACATTACTATGCTTCTTTCTTTGTCAAACACCAGTGAAGAAAAATGTACCAAAGCCAAGAGGGGAAAACAGACTGGCTTCCTGCCCCTTCCAACTGTAACATTTTCTGCACTCTTATCCTGTTCCTTTGACCTTTACTAAACAATTTGTGAGTGCGACCTGGTCCCAGTGTTGTCAGTGGTAAATTACTGCAGCACAGCCAGGATTTTCACCGCTGGTTTTTTTGCTCTGCATTAGGATGGAAAATGCTCTTTGCTGGTATGAAGTCCAAAAGTCCTCTAGGCACCTGGATGCTGTTTGCTGCTCACATGTGAAATACCAAGCAGGGGTCTGCAGCATGGTTTTTCTTCTCGTCTTGCTGGATTACACAACCTTATTAAAGTCAGTAAGTGTCAAGTTTTGAGCTACGGGCTAGACAACGTTGCCCAATAACCACAATTATAGTTTCCAAAATCTCTTGTTCCTCATTTGTAAGTGGCAGTGATTCCTGCTCAGTGGTACCATGTGTGCCTGCACAAGCCAGCAGAGAACCACCCTTAGGCAGTATGTCCAGGACATCCTGTCTTTTTGTGTCCTTTGGAGAACAGTTAGACCTGACCCACCAGGAGAATGAATACCAAGACAGTTGACACATGCTTTTATAGCAGGTTTTGGGGTGGGGTTCTTGAAAATACAAGGCAGTTCTCCTGTTGTCCCTGGTTTTCCTGCTGGACATGGGCACTTTGGCTTTGAAACTGGGAGGCAACAGAGTGGAAAGGTATGGTCCATACAGTCAGAGCTTGCTGGCAAGGGGCTGGAGGTGTTCCTCAAGGGACTCGTTAGGCAAGGCTGGTGATTTTTCTCATGACATGCACTGATGTGTGTGCAGCTCACTAACAGGGAGAGGTGGGTCTCAGTGTGACCTGCAGGAAGGCTGGACGGTGACAAACATAGAGCTGTCCTGGGGAGGAATCCTAAGGCTCCCACCCACTCCATCCACCCAGACCACATTTGTCTCCCAGCACAATCCTGTGCTCCCTTCCCTCCAGCAGCAGCTGCAACTGAGCTCCTCTGAGGCTGATAAAGTGAGCAGGTTGCATGAAGACATCCGCGTGGCTCTACAGCCGGCTGCTGGGAGACACCCTCCCACTGGAGGTGGAGAGCATCCCACCCCCAGCATCTTAGCATCTCACTCACTGCAAGCCAGAGAGGCTCCAGCAGTGTGGGAATTGTACATCTCCAAAAATAAAGCAGAAAAGATCTAAGAAACTGCTTATTAAAGCAGCATTCCAGCCCCAGATACTTGTGTGTCCGGCTCCAAAGCATCGCATAGAGGGAAGGGTGTGGAGTTGCTGTGACCACCTGTCCCTGGTGAAGATCAAGACATATGATGATGGCTTATGCCAGCTGTTGTTTTCCCTCTCTGCTGCTGGTTGAATATCCTCATGTCTGGACTCTGCTAACCTCAGACTGCCGTTGTTGTGCTACTGCCCTCGTTATTTCTCTCCCTTCACAGGCTCACTCAAAAAAATGGTGCTCTTATTAGGCACTGAATTCTTCCTAGTATTACATCTCTGACATAAATATTTCTCCTTCAGTCCCCTGTTCCTGTTACTTTGAGTCTTTGCAGACATGAAAGGCTGGCAATAGAAAGGCAGAGAGGTAGAGGTTGAGGGAGTGAAAGAGAATAAAAAGCGAACCACAAAGTCTTTCTATTCCTTATCCTTCACTTTATACTTTCCAAAATGTGTCACATCTGAAAAGCATTTTGCTTAGCTCCTGTAAGAGCATTGTATTGCTGCCATAATCCACCTCGCTAAGGGGTAGTGGTTTGGGGATTTTTTTGTTTTGTTTTGTTTTGTTTTGTTATATCACAACAAAATTCTTACAAATATTGAAGGAAAAGAGAGCTGGAAATGAACTTGTAGTCAGAAATATGTTTAAAACATAGCAGCTGCTGTCACTGCTGGTATGCTTGAGCTCAAGCTTTCAATAAGCTCCTTGATACTGTGCTGAGGTAATCCAACCACTTTGATGCAGTATTATGGTGATCAAGCTCTTAGATACTGTTATTAAAATGATCTAAGCTTTTTTTAATGCTTCACAGAGCAGTGTCCAGAGCCCCAAGTTCAGCACCAGGTTACTCCAGGTTCTTCAGTACTCTAATGAAGCAACTCAAGGTTTCAATGCAGTTCAAATTACCTCATGGTGCACTGAAATAACCCACTTTCTTCCCCTTTGAATTGCTTTGACAGGGTATTGATCTGGTGCAAGGTATTTAACCCCACTACAACACGTTGATGCAAACTTCCTGCTGCCAAAGTTTCTGGTAGCCTGTTGCAAATGTCTAGGATTTTCTATAGTCACCTGTGGACAGTCAAATACTTCAAAGTATTTGTTATTTTGAATGCCTGACAAATATATTCTCATAATACACGACAGATGCCAATACTTCGCAGTACTATTTTTAAAGGACTGATTAAAAATTGCTTTCATTGAAAAACATGTTGAACATGAAAACTGTCCATCTAAAATAAGACTCAGCAGTCATCATCCTACTGATTGTGCCTAAGTTTACAAATCACATCAGCCAGATAGATGAAGCAGGAGAAAAGCCTGAGGCTTGTTACACATCTCTGCTGTCGCACAGGAGCCAAAGTGGGCTTAAAAACTTAAAAACTGAAAACTGCTTCCTTCTCTATATTGTTTTGTGCTTTTTTTCCACTCCAAATTGTGATTATAGCCTCTGTAATGATCTCCCAATGTGCCATGCTGGTATACTGGGCTCTCTCTCCCATTTATCTGACAGACATAAACAGTTTACAAGGAAATCACTTGGATCAGCTCCTTGGCTGGTACAAATAGATGATGTGGTGACTAGCACAACTTCCCAACCAAATGCCCATGACCTAAAACATACAGTCAAGTGTGATCCCATTGCTTTACATATGCACTGTAATCTTTTTTCACAGTCCTGGTGTATAAACGTTGAGGTGGTTGAGTTTCAGTCACACTCACACAGTTCTGGCAGTTATACGCATCTACTGATGTACTGTTTACAAGATGCCTGTTCACAAGATTGAGCTGGCTCCTGGAATTAGAGTAAAAAAACCTAAATCTCTATTGTCTTAATTGGACTCAGTATCGTCAAGCATTGCAATTTACGCTTTATGTATAAAATATTCTTTGGAGGTTGAGGCTCGATTTTAGCTCATTCAAGCTTTTAAAAATATACCTCATATTGTTTTTGCTTATAGCTTAGTAGCAGAAATAGATTTTCTTCTTGATTCTGTCAGTCCTCCAGAAAATACAGCTGTTTGTACTCTTTTTTCTGCACCTCTTTTTCCTCTTCTTTTTTCTTTTCTTTTTTTCTCTTTTTTCCTTTTTCTTTTTTCTTTTTTCTCTTTTCTCTTTTCTTCTTTCTTTTTTCTTTTTGACATGATCCTTTCATATCTAGAAATTCATTTAAAGGGTTTTGAAGTTATGAGCTGTGGAAGTGCATTGTTCTAGGCATCATTACCCTGCAAAGAAAACTGTTCTCACTCCACAATGACTCTTATTATGGAAAAAGAAAATGGGGAAGACTAGCAAACATCCTCCGACTCATTTCCTGACAAGCCTCAATGATAATCAAAATTATCTACTTTTCTGCAGAAAAGGAAGAGACCCCTTGGCACCCTCCTTTGTGGAAGCAGTATCTTGGTTTTCTTCTTTCCAGAGAGCACATGCCTGCCTTGACTGAGACCCAGCTCTTTCCACATTCCCAGTCTTATCAGTGTTAACATTTTCTGTCTATCCTAATATCAAAAGCATTTTTCTGCTTGCATTTTCAGCATTAATTTCCCCTATACTGCCTCGATCTGCTATGCTGATGTGCTATGGCTGATTGTCTCAGCATTCAGTGTTACCTCCCCTTAGACTTAGCAAATATATTGGAAAAATTAAAAGTTTTGATAAACTTTAAGTTTGTGACTGTCCAGTAGCAACTGTGATGTTAACCAGAGTTAGAGAAATATTGGCAAATACGGCAACGATCATGAATAGAAATAATCTGAATTACAAAACTTACTTGTGGAAGAAAAGCTAATATTTTAGCCAATCAGTTTTAAAATTTTTATTCTTTATTTTGGATTTTCACTTTTAATCTCTTTACAACCAGATAGACTATGCAGGAAAAAAAACAGCAGTCAGCAGGGCTGGTGTCAGAAAATAAAAATGCTTGTGATGTGTTAAAAAGTGGGCATTATAGTTTCTGAGAAGCCCCATGTGGGTTCTGTGGCAATTCAATGCTTTACTGTGTCTTTGCATGTGCAAACTTAGGTTTTGTGGAAGAACATGCATTTTTGCAAGCACACCTGCTTTGGAGAATATCTGGGTGATCAAATAGATGTTGTCAGCTTTTCTCTTTGATTTTGAACTTGTTATAGCTTCTGTGATAATAGACATGATCAGCTAGCTAGAAACACCTAGGAATTTATTTAAATGAGCAGAAATGTTCTACTTCTTTTGGTATTGCCAGAGAAGTTGCAAAAAAGTGGAATTGTAGGTGGCTTTTCTATCTTTATACATTTTCTGAAGTACAGAAACACACACCAATATATACCCTGACAAGTCACACATTTCTTCCATCCATCTACAATCCCGTTATTCTATCAATCATTTCTGCTTTTTTTTCCCCTGCCCCTTCATTTATAAAAGTGATTATATTGTAGCTGGAAAAACAGGGAACTTTGAAAGTTTGTAAGAAACTAGAATAAATTGCATTTGAAATCTGGGAAAGTCAGGAGAACGTGCAACATATTTTCCCTTGATAAAATTGTGAAAAGCACAAAAGTACTCTTGAGACATATGTGTTTCCTTCTGCTGAGTGACAGCCTTAAGGACAGTACATGTGAGAGAGAAGTTTTAGAGGTAAAAATATTTTTTCTTTTAACTGAGTAGCAGAGAATCAGGGGTGTTTGAAGCACATGTAATTTGCCAGTACAGCCTTTTTTTTTTTCTATATTATTTCTCTCTGTTCTCTCTCTGGTGCGTGGATGGATTTTAGCCTTTGTCTGATGGCCTGTTCAGAGTCCTGAATCACCCTAAGAGGAGACTTAGAAATATAAGGTATAGGATTTTGAGAAACTGTAATAAAGATTAAAACTTGTGTGAAGGAATTTATTACAGATTTAAAGATACTTTATATCCATTACTTGTCCCCTCTACAGGTGCCCTCAAAACACCCATTTAGCCTCAATCACTTCCATCAGCAACATTGCACAGGCAAGGATTGTATGCTTGCTGCTTTGTATTTTCACCACAGTGATGCTTTCTTCAAAGTGAATTAATAATTCTGCTGAATAGAACAGTGAAATATAAATCTGTTTGCTTGCATGTGATTGGAAAGGAGAGGAAGAATAAGGCTCATTGGGGGAATTCAGTGGGGATGGTGGAGGTGATTTTTACTCCCACCCCACAGATTCAGTTGTGGAAGGAAGGGAGCACTGACACAATGATGATCTTGACAGGTAACAAGATGGAGAAAAGGTCTATAAAAAATGATTTTGACTGAGTGAGTGAGAAGAAGCAGTCGTGAAACCCAAAGGAGACTGACAGGTGTCAACAGCTGCTGGTGGTTTGAATGTGAGTGGAGTTTAAACTGGTGGGATTATCGGGACTTCTTGAGAGCTGTTGTGGAGAATAAATGTTAGATTTTGTGGAAATTCTTGAAGGAAGTTGAGTTGAAAACTAATGTTCCTATTTATTTAAATATTTGTGTACTTCTCACAACTGCATGAAAGGAGGAAAGGGACCTTGAGCAGGGAATTAGTGACCCAAACATGGTCCCTGGAAAGAGAATAATTCAAGTCATCTATAGAAAAGGAAGAAAAAGAAGAAAAGAAGGGATGGGGTGCTGCAGACTGAGGTGCCCAGTTTTTAAGTGCAACCAAGAGATTTCCAAAAGCATAATAAGACTGCAGTAAGAATAATGAAGGCAGAGGGTAGAAAATGTACTTAAGAAAGACTTTTGAATAAGCAGGCAGGGAGTTGTGGAACACACATAAAAGCCTTCAGCCAAAGTTGGATATAGTGGATTAAGGGATCTTTTGTTACACAATTATTGTTTGCAATAATTCTTTGATATTTGTTTATTAGAAAAATGTTGAACTGAAAACTGGCAGTTTGGATCTACTGTGACATAGAGCAGAGCAGATGATGTGGAAAAAAAAATAGTTATTTTTTAAGGTAAAGAACCACTTCCTAAGAAACATTTCCCAATTTGAGTGCAGCAATGTGGAATTAAAAAAAAAAAAAAAAAATTACCCTAAATTGCTTTAAAGGTTAGTTTAAAATTAAGCTTATAATTCTTCCCCTTTGTCACTGTAAAGCGCTCTCTGCTGCTACCTTTTCAACACAGCCTTTCTTAAAGAGAAATGTGAACACTTCATACTGTCCAGCAATAACAATAGAAAGGATATCCTTATACAAATTTATATTATAACTACATGGTGGTAAATTTTACTAGCAAGTCTAGAAATTGCATTTGCATTTTCCAAACAGTTTTTTAGGAACCTCAGTTTTTCTACCTCTTAGCCTCAAAGCAGAAAGGATTAAAGCAAATGGTTCAGAAAGGAGTAGAAAAAGGTTTTGAGGTAGCAACCAAAACCAGGATACAAAAGGTCTCAGAGCAGCTTTATCTGCTAGTGGGTACTTGCTCTGTTCAGTAGTCACATGATTCACACATTGGTTCATGTGTTTTTCTTCCAGAAATAGAATCAATAGAGAACAGACAAACCCACAGTTGCCAGTTTGTACAGTCTTGTGGTTTTTCTTGAGGGCTCCAGGCTTGCACAGGTCTACCAGATAATGAAGACAAACTATTTCAGTTCCTGCATGTCCATATGCTGCTATACGGGGTTCTAGTTATCAAATAAATGCACAGAAAAATAAGTGGTGGTTGAAACTGCCTAGCTAAAGTTTACATCAAGGAAAAAATATTTAAAAACCACCTCTACATTTTCAGCAAAAGTCTACTTGCTATGTATTTCATTAATCACTAGTAATTTATGTTAAAAGCCTTTTAACAGAAAGTCAATATGTTTGAGCCTTGATGAAAGCACAATGTGGCATTAGATGTACAGCAGTAAATATTATGTACTAATTCCTTTGCATTATGCACAGGAATCTGTAGCTTTCCTGATTACAGACTCTGCCTCTCAGCAGTTTTCTCAAACTTCTGTGACACCTGATTTTCATCTTCTAAATATTTGCAGCACTTCCACTAAAAGAAATATGATAAATATATAAGCACAGCTTACAGAAAGCAAGCAGAAAAATTAACAGGGATGTTAAGACACAAGAGAAAATTTCCCTTTAGACAGTGAAAATAAAAGACATCAGAGGTTTTGTTTGTTGTTTTTTTTTTTAAATATCCCCAAAAGCAATCAGACCTGATAAGTTTATAGACACAGAGAAAGTAAAAAATTTCTAAACTTTGAGTCCTGCATCTGTATTTAGGAACTTGATTGTGCACTGGTTTAATACTCTTTGAACATACAGGTTAAAAGTATCATCAGTATTATTTAAAGGCAGGGGGAAGTCTATATGTAGTTTAAAAAAAAATGCTGACTAACTTTTCTCTGAGCTTGATGGACTTTTCATGGGTAATGTGAGAAAAGACAAAGCCCAGAGCACACAGGAAAGAACTGGAAATCGTGCTGCTTCTAGAGAGTGGTTTTTCACTGAGCCCAAAGCCTTCAGTACATTGTTGGGTGACTCTGCTTAGGGCTCTGCATCAGGCTGAACTGTTCTTTTGCCTTCTTATATTTTCAGCATCCTAGCTGCATAATCATCTTCTCTTTCAAACAGGTGCTGAAGGAGCAGCATGCAAAATATGGTGTTCTTAAAGCCATGCCATGCTGTGTCAAGCACCTATTTTAAATGGCCTCATATCACCAACTTCTAATTCTCTGAAAATCTTACATATTTATTTTAACAAGTGAGCTGATCTAACACAGCATAAAAACCAGGAAAAAGGATGCTATTATGATTAAGTATGTATTGTAAAGAGCCTGCATGAAATATTTCCTGTGATCTGGTATTACAGAAGCAGCCATCAGTGAGCTCTATGCTCTGTCCTTTTCAGAGCCCAATTCTGCAAGCTGAATTAGAGCTCCCATTCATTCCAATAAAAGCTGAAATGCTCCTCATTAGCTCTCAGGATTAGACTGAAGGACTGACTTCAACACTGATACAGGATCCTTGCTAAAAGTGTTATTCAGGAGTAAGGAAGTTTCAAATCCATGAGTATACTTAAGTAGGTATATCTTGTTCCATTGATTTAAATAAAAGATTCCTCAGTACATTAATTGCTGCAATCTTAAGTTATATTGGATGGTTGAATGCTCTGGGAGCTGAAGATGAGGAATCATAAAGTAAGAACAGCTCAGATCTCCTTTGTATTTTAAGATAGCTATGTTCTTCTTTTCGAGCCTGGTCTGGTACAGCTTGAGGCATTCAGGAAAGCATAATACATCCTCTGCTCACAGCATTTCCAAATCAGATTGAAAAAAGAGAAAAAAACCTAAAACAACCTAGACCAACGAAACCAGGTATCCCTCTGCAGCTTTTCTTTTTACAGCTTTTCATTTATATTTGTTTTTCAGTTGGGCAAAACCATGGCTCTTCCCCTAACTGTTGTTTGAGAAATGGTCTTCAATAGTCACCATCATTTAGAATTCAGTTGGAATTCAGTTCAAGTAGTTAAAAGGAAATTTCAACTTTGTAGTACATAAAATTACTTTACAACCATGTATAGGTGATGACATCATGGAGTTTGGAATATGCTGAAGTAAAATATTCAGTTTTGTGACAGAACACTTGTGATTTCCTGTTCAATATAAATGCCAAACTCTGGATTTTCATTTCAATTCAGAATTCTGAAGTCAACATTTTCAAAATGTTCCACAGAGATGAAATGTACTTTAACAAATACAATTGCAAAATACCATCCTCCTAACAGTTTCTGAAAAAAAAAAGTGTCTAGAATTTCTAAAGAACACTGTCCCATCATATTACTCAAAATGCTTTGATATACTTCAATGCATAGCTATTGAGATAATTGTTGATCAGCAGGCTCTATTTGCACCTTTCTTTTATTCCTCTTTGTATACAACTGATTTGTGATCACTGAAAGCAAGATCAGGGCTTGCTAATATGTACTGCAGCTCACAGGTTCACTGGGAAGTATTTATTTCTTAATCATGTATCTCTTAGACTAATTGTTTGGGATGATCAAAGGCTCAGCAGGTGGTGAGGATGATTTAGAAATCACAAAATTGGTGTTATCTTTCTGATTGACATCCTATTAGTGCAGCTTATATTTCCTGTTTGTCAGGAATGTAAAGTCTGAACACTCAGTAATAATATCTAGTAATATTTTGGAAAGGGAAGCCATTGGCTGGCTGCATTTTAACACGATGAAAAATCTTTTGATTTCCTTCTGTCAGGTTTGAAACAGAAGCTCAGCACATGCAGCCCAACCTTCCCTGAGAAAAACTAACAACAAGACACCTGCTGCTGGCTTTTCCTGCTTGCCTTGAGCCACAGTCTCTCTCATAGCATTACCCTTTAAAAACAACCAGCCCTGCAAGGTTTTGGAAAGACACAGAATAACCAACAAAATAAAGGAAAATGGGAGAGCAGCTGTTTTGAGACAGGTTTATAGCACAAATAAATAAAGTCCATCCTAAGAGCTTCTTCCTCTCACCTACCTCAAGCTGCACTTCTCTCCATTTTGGGTCAGGTTTTTCAAGATCACCCCTTTTCTCCTGAAAAGAACAATTCCAGCTGTGGGAGAAAAAAGGCACAGCCTTTCAAGCTCCTCTCTGAAACACTAAAAATTCTGGCATTTTTCTTCCTTTGTTTCCCAAAAACACTGCTAGCTCAGGATATGCTTTACATTTTTTTTCAAATAATTTATCCCTTTTTAAAAAAATAAAAATAAATAAAACCTGATTTTGTGCTTAACTATTTTTTATTCCATGCTCAGTCTGAGAAATTTTTTTTTTTTTTGCTGTTGTTTTTTTGCCTTTTTACAATAGGGAAGTCTGAGCTACATTTGTGGCATAAAAATGGGAATGAAAAGGGAAACAAAGAGAAGAAAATAAAGTAGCTGAATAGCCTGAGTGAGGGCACAGGGAAAGCAAAACTAGAAACTCAATGAACCTGGTGTTTCTCAGACTCTTGTTTTCAATCAGCTCCCTCTCTGGGGAGAGGCCTTACTGTAATAACAGCTTTGACCTCTTTCTCTTAGTAAACAATTTGCCTTAAACTTAGCAATACACATTCTCGCTGTCAGAATCAGAACAAGCCACCCCAGGGCATGCACAAGTCCATAGTTAGGAACATCTGAAGTGGAAAAAAAGCTGAATTTCCAGGACAGATGCTACATCTTCTCCCATGGCAAGGGAGGAGGAACAAAAGGAGCCCACTTTGAGCCATGGGAGAACTGAGCACAAGGCTGGTGATCATTTGGTTCTGCTCCTCATGCAGAAAGGTCCTGCACACAACCTTCCTTACCCCTTCTTCATCCTCCCACACAGCAGCAATGAGCTCTGTCTGCCAACAGCTGCTGGGTGAACAGGGTGGCTCTCCCAGAGACATCCCCTACAGGAGCTTGCACCATAATAGCTGGAAATGGTGTAGGAGAAACCTGGGGGAAAGCTGAGGTGTAGGAGAAAACCTGGAGAAATGGTGTAGGAGAAAACCTGGAGGAAGCTGAGGCATGCAGGAAGGCTTTGCAGAAATGGGTCCCTCCTGGGGCATTAGCTGCACCTAAGCACAGCTGTTGAGAAGTGACACTAATATTGTAAAGGTGGTGCCTTTCGGGCAAAAAAGATGCAGTTGTGTTATAGTACCTGCCCTCTAAATTATCCCTTTTGCTTAATATTTCAAAACCATAGCAGAAATAATAGTGCTATCTCCCTCACAGACTATTACAGCTCCTAATGAGCATCCTAAATTAACTTAGACTAGATGTTTTGCTTTTATTCAAGATTTAACAAAAAGATGCTAGGAAATAAAAGCATCCGAACCTTTTGCACTGATTATTTTAGGTACACTTAAACTAGAACTTTGTTTTTTAAGACTTGTATGATTGCTCCGTCTTCTTTTCTCAGCAAACTGTGCTTGGCAATGCTTGTATTTACAGAAGCTGCAAAAATCCCAGCAGTAGTTGCTCAACACTATTTCAGCCTCTACTTAAAAAAAAAAAAATTTTAAAAAAGAAGAAATACAACAACAAACAAATAACAACTCCATCCAACAGATCTGCTATATGCTAATGCAAGGGTTAGAAACCATCTATTTGTGTGCTTGAGTGTTATTTTTTCAGTAGACTGCAAATTAATTTTTTGCTTGCAGAAAACTGGTTAAGAAATGTACAAAAGCCGGGCCAGTTATCACATTTGCTCATCTCCACGTGTTGCACATTTGCGTGTCCAGGTTTGCAGGCTGTTGTGCCCCCAGAATCATCCAGATATCCTTAAAGACAGTAATATTTGCTGATTTATTGTAGTGTTTATGAGGTGCATACTTAGTAGAAAGGTAAGAGTCAGACTAAGAAGTTGATCCTGCTTCTGAGAGCTTTCCAAAGAGCCAGGGATTTAGTAGAAACAACTCAACTCATCAGAAGGGTTTTGATCAAGAGACTTAATCACACTATAGCTTTCAGTGCCCTCCTTTCTGCAAATATTACATTTAAGCTCCAGCATGAATTATTAAAGCTCCTCATAATGGTTGTGATTAATCTTCTACCAGCTAATAATTTTCAAGCCATACCTACTCACTGAGCATATAGTTTTATGAATGGCCCCTCTTTGCATCCTATCCCATCACTAAACTCTGTGTGCCCAATAACTCCCCATCTTCTGGAGCTCTGTGTAAATGTCCGGTTATTTTCCTTAAAAAAACAAAAAAACAAAAAAACAGCTGTTTTCCTCTGCAACATAAGTTGTGGTTCAGCAGTTTCAGCTCATGGCTCTGGGTGCAAAAAAAGAGTACTGAAACCAGCCATGTAAAGGACATGCTGGTTGGTGGCAGTGGCTGCAAGGGCAGTGCCATAACTGTGTCAGTTTCTTCAAACTGAGGACTCTGAACTTTTACCCTCGAAGTCTAAGGCTGACTGAGCTTCTCTTTTGCTCCCTATTGCATTTAATCCCTATTTGCTTTGCCCAACACTAGACAGAGTTATCTCACTGCTCCCTCATCCTACTGCTTGGCTGCAGACAGAGATGTCTTGTGACTCTTCTCTAACGTCGAGCAATGTTCCCTCTCATTATGATCCCAGTCTAATTTCACAGAGGAGACAGCTCACTCATCAAAAGTCTGGAAAACTAAAGATTTCTGCACCCTGTGGGGATGCTCAGAGCCTTGCATCAGTGGCTATGAGAGCCCAGAGCTGCTGCACAGCCCTCTTAGCCACAAGAACTTGTGAGAGTTGAACGTGCTACAGCTGATATGATCTTTACACAGCAGAGACAGAGACATCACCCGGGAGGGTACCAGCCAAGGTTTTGCTCTGTGGAAATGTTTCCAATGACTTCAGTGAGAGTGAGGATCAGTTCTTGACTCCCAGCTTCAGTACATTTATCTCTTTGATGGATTTAGGACTTAAATGTGGCTGACAGATTAATTTTGCTCTTTTTGTTTTAGGCGGGTGGTTTCAATTAAAATATCTTTGTTGTTTGGTTTGTGTTTTATATATATATATATAAATATAGTGCTTTTTATTGTACAGCAACCCATCGTGTCTCAATGGGGAAGCATTTTATATGCTCAGGCTTATTGGAAATACTTATTATTATTTCAAAGGGTTGGATTGGCCCATTTGTAAGCTAAAGACACAAAGGTATCATGTGCTCTATTTTCCCTAACCTTTAGATTAGGAACACAGAAGACAAAGAGTGAATAAGGTCCTCAAAAGTCAGCCTCAGTATTGTTATGCATAAATAGCAGTATTTATGAAAAAATATCACTGTCATTATGGATAGATAAATAAAATCTGCTCTGAAATGAGTGCCATCAATAACATTTCAACTGGGGTAATGTTTGAAACCTGGCCTCTGTTGTGCTAATCAGAGGACATGGCCCTTGTTCCAAAAACTCTTTCAAAGTTCAGAGAGCCAAATGGAGAGACATGGATTTTAGATCTTGCAGCTTGATTTAACATGGGACCTGGCACAGTCTCCAGCTTCATGAGTTTTGGTTGTACTTCATACTCCTTTGTGGCAAGCAACGTTGAGTGCTGGGGAAAAGGAAAAGAGAACCTCTGGTTTGGCACACTGGGAGTCCTCACATATGTAGCCTCTGCACTACAAACAGAAAATAAATTTTTCTTCCATCCCAGGTATGATCATTTCCACAAAGGACAATGAATATCTGAGAACTCAGAGGGACCCTTGGTATTACACACTTTCAAGCCTTCACAAACTACCATTTGGTACCATTGCTACCATTTATCAGCAACCTTTCATGTCCTTCCTTGTCATTTTAGGGCAAATAGCCAGTCACATAAAGACAGCCTCCTGTAAATAGGATACTAATGCTGCTTGCCTACACCTCCTGAAGAAATGCTTTTGTTATCAACTGTACTGGTGAGAGCACTTAGCTTGGCTGATCTTAAGAGAAATCTCTGACACTTTCATCTTTCCCTTTTTTGCTGGACAATATCAGAAATAATTCAATGCTATAGATGAGAAATTATCAGATAGGGTAAATAACTGGAGAAACTGGCTGTGATTGTCATACCTAATGTTTCTATCTTTCAAAATTGTAACAGACTATATCTTTTGATCTTTTTATCTACCTTTTAGCATTTTCTATTTTTGTAACACTTTAATATTTTTATATGGGATAAAAAGATACTTGTTGTTGTTCTTGTTAATTTCCTTTCTGTGCTTTGCTTTGTGAAAAGCCAGGCCAAGACCTAAACATGGAAACCCAATCCTGAGTAAACTGAATAGAAAAAAAATCCAGATATTCAGATTTTTGGGGGTTCGTTTTCATTAAGAACCAAACCCTCAAGTGTCTCTGCAGGAAGAAATGATTAGTGTTCTATTCTTAGGATGAATGGAATCTAACTGACAAAGAATTAGGCTTTCACAAAGTTTGACAGCAGCTTTTTTTATTGACCTATACATAATGTACCTTCTTAAAAGAAGAAATTAGTTTCTAAGTTCTGCTTAAAACAAACGATTAAACACAATTATATTATACCAGTTCAATTCATAAGAAGTTTATGTTGTGGGGGATTTCCAGAAACACTTTTACTGGTATAGTGACAGTCAAACTTGAATGTAAAATAGCTGCCATACTTGTTCTATCTCATCATGACATAGCTGCCATTTTATACTAGAAGAAGTAAAGAAATATCTGAAAAATATTCCACTGCAAACTAAAATCCCAGCACATGGATGGGTTTTCCTGGAACTTTCCATTCTGTTAATTTATCAACATGATATAAACATGAGCATGTGACTGAAACAAATGTATTTTATTACTTCATTTTGCTTTCTTTAAGTTCTAGAATGCACATTCTGGTGTATAAACTCCAATCATAGAATTATGAATGCCATCCTCATACTGAAGAACTTATGCCTAAGATCTGGTCTAAACCTATTCTCCTCCACTTTAAAATCATTTCCCCTTGCCTTATTGCTGGACTCTCTTATGAAAAGTTTGCAATCTTCTCTTTTTCAGGCTGAACAATCCCAGCTTCCTCAGCCTCTCCTCAAAGCAAGATTCTCCAGCCCCTGGATCATCTTTGTGACCCTGCATCCTCTGGACTCATTCCAACAAATCAGTGTCCTTCCTGTAGTGGGGACACCAGACCTGGATGCAGTACTTGAGGTGGGGTCTCAAAAGAGCAGAGCAGAGAGGCAGAATTATTCTAGAACCTCCCTTGATTTTCTGGCCATTCTTCTCTTGATGCATCCTGGGCTGGGGTTGGCCTTCTGAGCTTCATGAGCTCACTGCCAGCTCATGTTGAGCTTCTCCTCAATCAGCATCCCCAAGTCCTTCTCTTCAGGGCTGCTCTCAACCCACTCTTTACACAGTTTGTGCTTGGGGTTGACCCAACCCAGATGCAGGACTTTGCACCTGGACTTGTTGAACCTTGTTGAACCTCGTGTGGTTTGCATTGGCCCAGTTCTGAAGCCTATCAAGGTTTCTCTGGATGTCTCTCCTTCCCTGAAGTGAGGGAATAGTATTCTATTATATATATAATATATATACTTATATATATGCACACATACATGCATACATATATATATAATATTCTATTATTCTAATGTATACCTATTCAGGTATTTCATTGAAAGCCAGTAAAACAGTAATTTCCCTGAGAAGTCTCAGTTACTCAGTTTTCCAAAGACAGGTTGAAAATTTCATGTGAATAACTTTGCATCATTATCAAGGTTATGAGAACATTCTCTGCCATATTACTATGCCTTGGAATCCTCCTGGGACACCAAAATTAAGGCTTGGGTAAAAAAAATGTGAACAAAACATTTTGAACTTGAGACTTTCAATCTGAGTTTAAAAAAGCATTTACATGAGCTCTTAATTTATCTTTTGATGACCCATGCCATGTGCATTAAGAATATCCCTGAACTGAAGCTACTGTGTGACTGTGTCTGTATTGAGTTCAATCAGGAGTGCAGAAGGAGTAGCTGCTACACAGGTTGCCACTGGGTTGTAAGAAAAATGGTATAGGCAGAAGATTTTACAGCAAATAGTAAGAAAGGGATAAAATAGGCCAGCTGAAATAAATGAGTCTAGCAGCAGGCACTGATGGCAGTCACTGAGACACTGCAGTGGATCTCCTCCGGGATGGATTTCTACAACTGAGGAGTCTCAAGCAAGAAAGATCTGCCCTGGGGCTAAGTCTGAGCAAACCCAAGGACTGAGAATGTGCCCCAGCTGACCAGATCTTCTGCCTTCAATTCAAAAGGGTTGGGAAATGAAAACTCTCAGAGCCCTTGATTTAAAAAGATCTGGCTTAGTATTTGTCCTCGACATTAAAAAAACTTTTGTGCCTTCATTTTCTGCTTCCAAGAGATGCTTCTTGCTGTGCTTGAAGACCTTTCTCCCACTGAAATCAATGGCAAAACTCTTAGCTGCTTTGAAGAGAGCATGATCAATAGGACAACTCTTCTGTCTCTGACAGGCAATTCAGATCTTGTTCCCTCTTCTGTGAAATAGTGACTGTACTCCTTAGCAACCCTACTTGAGGAAGGTACTTGCAGAGAAAGTATCTTGTTTCTGAGGGTTTCTGAGCTGGTTACAAATCAATATTTTCATTTCAAAATGTTTTTGTGAATTTTTCACTCCTTTAAGAATGAGTTGGCATGAAACCACATTCTGGGTGGTGGGAGAAGACATGCCCTCCGTTCTATCCATCTGCTACTCTGCCCCTGCATTTCTCTTTTCTTGAAATCTTTTCAGGTGCCTATCCGTTCCGTCTAACCTAGATGTACAAACCACTGCATTGCTATTATTCCTCATCCTTCTTTTAAAGGCTAGCAATTTTTACAAAAATTTTGCTGGCTTTTCCTCCTATGTTATCCTGGTGAGTATCTCTCATGTTGTTTTGTTCCAGAGACAGATATTTGGGAATCTAACTCCAATGTTACTCTAAATCCTGTTGAAATAAATTCTGTGAGTTGGGAACTTGCATGAGTTTTCAGATCAGGCCCTAATCTCAAATGAAGAAGTTAGGTTGTTTCCCAACAAACTTACTGACATGCTTCACATCAGCTTTTAAAATACTGCTTGTGGCCAATGGGAAATCAGTGTGAGGTGGCTTAGGATGTTGTCAGTGTAGTACCAGGCAAAGTAGGGTCACAATCCTTCAGAGAGGAACCAGATAGAAAGAAGAAAAGTATGTAAAGCCCCCCTCCTCCCCTGCCCACAGCTCTCCCTGATTCTCAATACAGTTTTGCTTTGCAGCTCGGGATTTATTTCATTTTGTCCCAGTTTGCCAGCTCTGTGGTGTGTAGTATTCTCAAGAACTAAGCCTGAATTTATTGCTGTCAGGGTGCTTTTAAAATATGGTGATATTTAGTAAAATATATCTTTTTAAATGTATTAAATATGTTTATTAAAAATATATATTTTTTTGCAGAAAATTTTAGTAATTTTTGAATGTTAGCCACAGAAAGTCATGGCTTATAGTTCAAGCTGTGGAATTAAACTGTGAGAGAAAACCCAGATGTCCTTGGCAAACGAAGGCCCACTCTGCTCTGCCTGGGAGCAATGTGATCCTCCCATCTCCTTTCAAAACCTTGCCTCTTTGTGCAAAAACATCCACTTCTGCCCTTACTTTTAGGTACAATCATGTTTCTGTGCTGTTTCTACACAGCTGAGGCTGCTTCTTGGGCAAGAAGCAATGGAACATGAGCCACGCTGGCAGAATGGATCTCTCAGTGAAGAGAGGGAAAGCAAAGCTTCCAGGCTCTGTGCTACTTATCTGTCCAGACAGGGGGATAAAGAGACAGAGACAGATTTTGGCTCTTCTGTATTTAGCTCCAGGGTGGCCATGATATCTGCATGTCACTGCTGAGCTGTGGGATTGCATCTGTCCAGCCTGCTTCATGTAGTTTCTTACACCGTCATGTTTGTAAGAACATCTGAAGTACAGAGGTTGGAAAACTGTCCATAAACACTTAGCCCCAGGGATATTCCAACATCACTTGCAGTGTTACTCATCTGAGGGCAACATTGCCTGTGCTCAAATGTGATGGCTTGACCTCTGCCCAGCTCACTTGTGAAGGCTCAAGAGTATATGTCACGGAGATGGGAAGTGAAGCAGGTTGAGATGCACCAGCTGGCAGCAACCCTTGCTTCAGGAGCATCCCAGGATCCACAGTGCCCCAAAACTGCAGCTCTGAGGACATCTTTAAGTGGGATTTGCCAATAGGAAGAAGGTTTTTATCTTCTCCCTCATGTCCTGGCCACTGTAAGGCTGGAAACCAGCCAAGTGGAACTTCTCAAGGAGCAAGGGGCCTCCTCCTGCCACTTCAGTCCTAGGCAGCAATACCCATGCGGATGAATTAAAAAGTAAGTTCAATGAGTTTGACACAAATCTATGGATTCAAAAGTAATTAACAAGGATAATTAACTTTAAAAGGGAAACTAGATGATTTGTGAGGAAAAAGTGGAGAAGATGTTCCATGTTACTTGTCCAGCTGATCCCCTTAAGTAGATAAGCTTAAATCACTCTTGCCACAATCACTATACCAGCCTCAAGCACATCTGCCTTTTCCCTGTCCCAGCTTGCCTGGTTTCATGTCAAGTTTTTTATGTACCTGATTTTTTAGGAAAACACTCGAGCACTTCACAAAATCTGTTCATTTATTGAACAAATATTAACTGTACCCATAGCTTAAACAACTGATGTATAGGCTCATTAAAGACATCATTTCACATCGTGAGTGTTGATCCAGTCCCTACATTAACTTTATACTGTTACCATGGCTGTAGTGGTATTCAGATACTAGTATCTAAAAGCCATGTTTACTCAGAGGGTTCAGGTTCTTTCTGTAGTAATTTCTATTTGTATGATGTCTGTATGGATGGATCCCTGTAATGGACCAGCAGGCATCTGCATTTGCCTTTATATCCCACCTCTAAATTTCTGGAAGGTAAAATTTTCCTTTGTGGCTTTTTTTCTTTACAAGGGATCTTCTGAAGTTCCTTGTAGAAGATCTATCAGTTTCCTAATTACATGCTATCATTATTTAGAAGTACAATAAAAGTAGAAACAAAAGACCAAAACAAAACCAGAATTTCTTTCTGTCAACCTCCTGCTTGTTCCTACATCCAGGATTTCCTGATTGAGATACAGTCCTCAAATCATGCCTGAGATTATGAAATTTTATGCACATTATCTACTAGTGTCTTCAGAACTCCTATTTCCTTGCTTTCTATCCCTCTTAAAAGAGGTTTCAGATTTGGAATGTCTCTGTCCCTTCTCCCTTCTCCACACAATTTGGCTGCTATCTGCAGCCTCTGGGACCTTTCAAAGTTAACTCCAAAGCATTATATAAAAACAGTATTTTCTCCGGTATTAATCTCTACTCCATTTCAATTCTTTTAATATTATTATTTTGGTGAAAAGTGGCATTTCAGAAAATCCTGCCTTAGCGTTTTGGGTTTGTTTTTTTTCCCATTATTGCTTGTATATAATACAGTGTGTGGTTGTTACATAGGCTGGTTATGGCCCCAGAAATATTCAAAAGAAATATTCCTGAAATCAATGGGGATTTTGGAGGAGGCAAAGTTTTATGATTTTCTTTTCTTTGGCTCTGGTCCTCAAGACAGTGCACATTTTTTATAATGTGTATCCAGTGAGGGTGACAATATCAGATGGAAAATGAAGAAATTTCCAGATACTTTCCATATCAGTTATTAAAACCCCTGCTTTGCATCAAACTGAAGTTTACCTGAAGGGCTTTTATTTTATGCTGGAAATTTATTTCAAGTGTTCTTAAAAAAAAAAAAAATTTGGCAATTTGGTTTTCATCCTTAAGTTCTTTCAAAGGCTACAAGTGGTTCTGAGCCAAATGCTGAGTAATTGCAGAAGGCAAAAACACTCCAGCCTGGAACAAATACAGTAGAGCAAAACCATTTGGCATTGAATCATCTATCACTACTTGGTATAGGTACATTGTGTGACACTTGAGGTACTACAAGATTGTCAGTGTGATAATTCAAAACTTGAACAAGACTGTTACTTGTTAGGTGAAACTGTGGGTATTTCATGGTGCTTTACAAGACTTTTTTACATAGTAAATAATGATATATATGCAAAACCTAAATTCCATGACAAAGTTTCTGACTCACTGAGTTTTACAGTTTCCTGTTAAGAAATGCTTCCTTTGTGCATGTCAACAGTGCTTTCAGTTATTATGTTCAGTTTGCTTTTACAGGCTTAAAAAATAGCTTCCTTTTTTTACCCCCCCCCCCTTGATTCCTCTATACTTTTTCTTATTTTATCGGTATGATACTGATCTACCTTTTGAAAGAAATGTGATCTTATAAATCATATTTATATGATTTGATATGAAGTTATCAGACATATGCGTTATCCTTGGTTTATCCAATGTAAGGCCCATCATATGGTATGTTAATAAAGATCATATTTCACAAGCTGGTGTACGTCCCCTTTATTTTTATGTGTTATGGACATTAGAGAGAAAATGAAAGGCTTAGAAAAAAATTTCAAAAAGCCTTTGGTTCTCTAACAGTTTCTTTTCTTTTCATTACTGATTACTTTTCTTGTTTTGAGTGAATAGGTTGACTTTTTTGTGTATTTTTTTCTTCATTTGCCACTTGAGGAAAATGCTCAGTTAAGAGCTCTGGTCTATGTACCTACTGCTGTTCCCAGTATTTTCACTGCAAAATACACAAATGTGACTATGGATATGCTAAAGCCAGTTCTAAGTTCTTTTTTCACATAACTTTTTTTTCCCAATGACAACAGTGAGTTGGTCTCTGTCTAGTTCTTGGCAAGATTACAGCTGTCTATGGGAGGTTTCCTTTCCTTTCCTTTCCTTTCCTTTCCTTTCCTTTCCTTTCCTTTCCTTTCCTTTCCTTTCCTTTCCTTTCCTTTCCTTTCCTTTCCTTTCCTTTCCTTTCCTTTCCTTTCCTTTCCTTTCCTTTCCTTTCCTTTCCTTTCCTTTCCTTTCCTTTCCTTTCCTTTCCTTTCCTTTCCTTTCCTTTCCTTTCCTTTCCTTTCCTTTCCTTTCCTTTCCTTTTTCTCCCTCTTCTTTTCTCTTTTCTCTTCTTTTCTCAGCTTTTTTTTCCCTCTTCTTTCCTCTTTTCTCTTCTTTTCTCTTCTTTTCTCAGCTTTTTTTTCCCTCTTCTTTTCTAGAGCTTTTCTCATTACAAGTTTCTAGATATTAAATGCTTCCTTTCTGTGTATGTTTTTAAAGGCTTCAATGTCTGAAGCTTGGCTATCCAGAATTTTGTGCAAAAGGCAAAAAGGGCAGATACTAAAACCAGGTCTGAGACTCAGGGAGGTTAAGAATCAATTTTAGGTTAATTTGTAATCCATATCAGGGAGGAAGGAGAAAAATTGAGAAAGTATAATCATGTAGATTAATGTTTTATTGTACAAAGCACTTACTGTAGCAAAGCTGGGATCTACAAATACTTCAAAAAAGTTAATATTATTACAGGAGTAACAAAATGCAAACTAAACAAAGGTTGTCATCCTCACAGCCAAAAATGCAGATTTTCCAGTATCCAAACAGCTTTGAGATTGCAGCTAAGAGTACACAAGGTATTTTGTCTGCCTCTTTGCCAAAATTCACATTACTCAGTACCATGGCTTAGCCTGAGGCATTGTAATAGCTGATGATGGTATGGATGAATGAATTTTTTAAATTCTCCATTGCCTTTCTAAGTACTAAGTTTCTGCCTACGAGGCTTTAACGTGGATTCATCAAATACATATTACAAAAGCAGTGTGGGACTTGAATCCTCAATTGTAGCTGATCCGATAGAGATGAATCCTATACACGAGGAAACCTTTGTGCTCTTTCATTTTTCATGCATTAACTTTAAAGTAAGCAGTAGGAAAATGTCAAATAAAATGAAGAACACAAAATAAGGTACTTAAGGCTTAAGAAGTTATCTTCTTTTCAAAGTGATGCATGGGTGGTACTGTATAAATTCCTGTTTGTGAATAAGATTTGTGTATGCCTCCCATGTACCATTTTGAAAAGATACTCTCAGACTTAGAACATTTGTATTTGTCTTTCATTAAGAAAATGTAACACAGTGATTCACCTATTGAAAAGTGGGCTACAGAAACACTACAGTCAAAGCCAAGGACTGTTGAAAAGAGGGACTGTGTGAGAAATATCACAATTACAAACTGTGGAAGAATGTCTCCTGCTTCCTTTCTCCATTCAAAATGAAGATACCTGTCCTTGAATTCTTATCTCATTATTGATATTATTATCTGTCATTATCTTCATTTATTAATTTGTACACTTCCACGGATTACCTTAAATGTGTGTGAAATTCATGCTATCTGCCACTGATAACATGCTATTTTTTTCTCTGTCATTATTTTTTCAGATTATTCCATGAGATACAGACTGTACTTGCTCTATGTCATTAGATAAAATCCCAAACATCATAAACATGGAACCAAGATTTCAGTCAGAAAGAAGAAAAAGATGAGTGATGGTTGAGTCAGAAACCATTTGTCTCTTTGCAGATAACCACCTTAATAATTAGCATTTAGAGGAAAGAACAAAGAGCTCGGAACTACACTTTAATGTTTAATCACTTGCTATACACAATTCCAATATTACTTTTTCTTTCTTACTGCCTCCAGGATGGGACTGCCTCACATAATCAAAGAAGCCAAACCTTTATCTTCTGAATCTCAAATGTGATTTTCTGGCTGACAGCTTAAATTACCACCATTTTAGTTCTTATCTACACATACCTCTTAGCTATATACACTCGATACTGGAATCTATATGCAAAGAATGTTACTATTGTTAAAATGTTGCTATTAACTATTATGCTAAGTTGGAATTTAAATTTCACTAGAAAAAATATATAGCAAGACTAAACCAATACTGTCTTAGGAAAGAAATAACCTCAACTGTTTTATCTCCCGTGACGTCTGGGAAGAAAAAAGTTGTAGCAAATTGTCACTACAGTCACTTATTTTCTAATATAAAAGTTTTATGAGAGTTTTTAGAACTGCAGCTCAGCTACAGCCCTTGCAAGGCTATGGTAAGATCATTGCATCTTAGAATCTACAGAATAACAAGTTCTCTTCACAGCAAAGCTGCCATGCAGACCAGTCCCTTGGGTGGGTAGTGGGGAGATACCTGTGTAGTTCTCACACCTGCTGAGCACCCCCCAAGCCTATTTTACTTGAGGCAAGCTCCAAGGTGAAGCAGCACAATTCCCAGTCTAAAAGCTGCAGAGGTGCAAAGCTCTCTAACCTGTGCTAGAGACAATTCCCATCTTTGCAGTAATTGCATGGGACTAGTGGGGCACAGAAGAGGAGCATCCATAACAAAGGTACACACACCATACCTCACTGCTAAGATTCTATGCACAAGCATGGAGATTCTACAGATCAAAAGAGAAAGACATTTTCAGTCTATTCCCTACTGAAGAGCTGCATGAAAAACAGTGGAAGACAACAACAGGTGTTTGGCAACAGCAATCCTTTGGACTGTATCATTACTGTATGACAGAACAGATACAAATCTCATGTATCTATGAGGTATGGAGCTTTTCTCTACCCTATAATATTTCCTTATAGTAGCTGAAAGTAAAATATTTACTTCTTGTACAGGTAGGTTCTCACAGGTAGAGAAGTCAATGGGAAAACCCTTTTAGGGACTGACTTAGTTCCAGTACATGGATGTATACCACCTCATCAATATGTGAGCCAGTTCTTTCAGCAGTACTAAATAAGAATTATACACAGACTATTTTAAAAACAGGTATTTTAAAAGAAAGAAACCACAGAGTATGACATGCAATAAATCTGAGACAATAAAATATTCGTTTCTCCCTACATATTCACCAAAAGAACAGTATCGTATTCTACTTTAAAGTATGAGATATGGGATAAATATTGTCAAATATTTATGTCAAATGCTTAAAGAAGGAAAACCTCTTCTAATAGTTTTTTAATTTATGTGTTTTCTTTTCACTTGTCCTTTAAAAATAGTAACCACAGATTTTGTAGTCTTTTTGGATGCAGAAGATTTATTACTACTTATAAATGTAAAGAGGTTTCTATTACTGTATTCACTATTGCATTTAGTTTGTTAAGCTGGCTCCTCTGCAGGTCAGAGGCAAATATTTTTGCCCACAGTTTCACAGTTTTCAATAGTCATTGCAGGTTTTTTTAGGATGGGGGACTAGCAACTTCACAAGAACTTCCCCATGGCTCAGTAGGTAATTTCCCATGCAGAGTCTCATAGTTCAAAGCAGCTTTTTTGATCTTCCTGTGAAGTCTGCTTCAAGACCTTGGTCTTAAAGAGTAGCAGAAAACATGCTAAAGAGCCAATTTTTTTGTAAGATATATAGTAGTTCACCACAGGGTGATATAACATAGTCTAGCTAAACTGCCTTCATTATGTACTTTACTTATAAAGTTCTTTCAATCAGTAAATACAAACTGGCATATATTACCCAGCCTTCAATCACATGTAGTAGTGTCTCTAAAAATTGCCACAATAGAGGCCTATTCTGTTAATAGTCATCTCTACTATCAGGAGAGAAACTGTAATTATTTTTACTGTCTTATTTAAGGTTTTGATTCAAATTGGTGGTTTAGTTGCAACTAAATTGCTCTCATAGGATAGAAATGTTCTGCCACAGGACTTCAAAATGGCTCTGTTCAAAGATGTCAAAGATCTAACAAGGCAGGTCCCTTTGAGCAGATGTCAGAAATACCTTTTTACTAGGTGGATGTGCCATCTATTCACCAAAAGTGTAATTTGTTCTTAGAGAAAAGTTATTTCTCAAAGTTTTATTGGCATAATAAAGGCAGTTTATCACATAATTCTGTAATTCATCATATGCACAGCACTGTTTGATGAATATATATTTTCTTGCCAAATACTTGTAAACTTGCCAAAGTTTTACTGTTAATTAGATATTTGGCTTTATTCATTGGCTTCAGTAAAGTTACCCAAAAGATTAAATTGGCCCAATGTTTATGAAATGCTAAATAAGAGCTAAGTAAAATGTTTCCTAATTAGGTATGGAGGGTGTCTTGTGGGCTAAGTTCTACTATTAATTAGACTGAAAATATCAAGCTCACTTATATATTATGAACTTGACTTAGATTGAAAACAGTGCTTCAGAAGCATTCCTTGATTTCCTGTGAGCTACGTCCTTTTTATTGTCATTTTTAAAACAGAACATATCACTTTTTAATTATATTAAATTTTTTTCTCCTAATTCCCATTTTAAAAAATCTAATTTGAAACTCTATTTAAAAGCAAAATATTTGGAAAACTTCAAAGGCAAGTAATTGAAATAGATTCACTTGAACTGGATGTTTTGAAAAAAAAGCTGAATTATAAAAACAGATTCAGTTTCTGGCTTGGAGAGGGCATGATGTTATGTGAGCAGAGCTTCAGAATAAGGAAATAAAATGTCAAAGAGCAGGAAAAGAAAAATTAAAAGCCTTTGTGTAGCAACCATTGTTTACTCTAAATGCAAAAGATATTCTTTTGAACTGAGTATTGTGTTAATTGTTAAACCAAAACCAAAATTGTATGAATTGAAAGAAAGTAAAAACTTTGACTCCTTTATGAATTTTTTAAATTCCTGTGGAAAGTTTGATGGTTTGTCTTTCTCCTTATAAATAAACTATAGTGGTTTTAAGACGTGTTGAGTCTTGGCTTATTTAATTCAGAGTAACCAGAAAAAAAGGAACCCAGTAGGTACTACACAATATACTGAGAGTTAAAGTAAACTGTGGCCAGCATAATACAGCTAGCTGCTTATATTAGAGAGATTGAGATGCTTACATATTTCTACAAAAGAAACTTGTGCATATATGACATTTTTTTCAGCTGTTCAGGTGTGAATATGTTGTACATTGCCTGGAGCTCCTGCATTGCAATGGTGCTTCCCCATGAGGAATGATGCTCCCAGCAGATCAAGTTCTCTGCTTTGTGAGGTTGTTCTTTGCTGAGGTTTTTTTTTTCTTGTCCTTTGCTGCTTTTTTCTCTTTGAGTCATGAGCCCATTGAAATAAAAGCCAAAAGTTTTCTTCATTTCATCATGGTCATTTGCCATGTTGGTGTCATCAGCTTTGGGGTCAGTGCAGAGTGAACAGTATGCTTTGTAGAATAAAGCTGACCCAGAAATACAAATGCTTCAGTTAGATGATATTTATCTACCTAATATTCTACTACCTTCTATTTTTATTCTTCTGCTGCTCAATGGGTGTCCCTGCTTCTGAGCTTTCCTATGAGCTTTCCTATGCTTCCTATGCTTTCCTTTCTGAGCTTTCCTGGCTGATTGAAGTTATTCTCTGATGCCTTCCACAGACTGGACCCTTGGGATTTTGGGGATTGTGTCAGAAAACAAACCCTAAAAGAAGGACTGTGCCTTCTGTGGATGGACAGCTGGGGAATGAGGTCTGTGTGGTCAAGGACAACCTTGACTCTGTCTCTAAAGTTCTCAGTGAAGCGTTTGCTAGCAGGGCCACTTAACCTGTTTAAAGTTGTCCTACCCCCAGCCCTGAAGCTTCACATGTGTTCCCCCAGGTCAGTCATGCAGCTGAATCAGTTCCTCAATGTGTCCCTCCAGACAGCTGTACAAGCAGCTGCACAACCACAGGAAAGGCAGAGGCATGGGTAAGCGTGGGATGGTGGCCAGGACCAGCAGCAGAAATGCACATCCTTCTTTAGATCCCTTCTTCAGAGCAGGGAGGTTGAGGCAACATGCACCTATTTGTGGGGCAGGTAGGGCCAAAGAGTGTGAAACAAGGGGTGATTGTGATTTAATGTCCCTGTTGGAGGCACAGTTTGTCAGCAAACGCCAGTTCTGCAGAATTTTACACATGGCTTTGCTGAGGATGTATGCTTGATCCTAACTGAGTTCATGGGTCTTATCAAGTTCCTCCTAACACAGAATTGCAGAATGTTAGGGCTTGAAAGGGAACTCTGGGAACCATCTTTTCCAGAGCAGGTTCACCTAGAATAGGTTGAACATGGTGGAGTCCAGGAAGGTTTTCAATGTCTCCAGAAATGGAAACTCCACCACCATTCTGGAAAGCCTGCTCCACTGCTATATTGTCCTTACAGTGAAGTTTTTCCTTATATTGAGGCTGAACATCCTGCGTTACAGTTTGTAAACACTGCCCTTTGTCTTGTCACAGGACACCACTGCAAAGAGCCTGGTCCCATCCTCCTGAAACATGCCCTTCAAATATTCATAAGCATGGATGAGATTTCCCCCTCAGTCTTCCCTTCTCCAGGCTGAACAGACCCAGCTCTCTCAGCTTTTCATTGTATGGTAGATGCTTCAGTCCCCTGATCACCTTAGTGTCTCTGTGCTGTACTTTCTCCTGTGGTTCCTTGTCCTTCATGAACTGGGGAGCCCAGAACTGGACACAGTATTTGAGGTGGGGCCTCACCAGTGCAGATAGAAGGGGAGGAGAACATCCCTGCATGGCACACTCTTCTTGATGCACCCCAGGATGCCAGGATGTGCCTGGTCACAAAGGCACATTGCTGGCTCATGGTCATACTGCTGTCTACCAGGACTCCCATCTCTTTTTCCACAGAGATGTTTTCTAGAAGATCAGTCCCTAACCTAGTTGTAGGACCCTACTCCTACCCTTGTTGAACTTTATTCAGTTCCTCCCTACCCAACTCCCCAGCCTGTCCAGGTCATGCTGTGTGGCAGCACAGCCCCCTGATGTGTCAATGACCCCTCTCAGTTGCATATCACCTGCAAACTTGCTGAGAGTACACTCTATCCTTTCATCCAGGTCATTGATGAACATATTGAGCAGAAATGCACCCAGTACTGACCTCTGTGACCATTGTTGCTGACCTCCAACCAGACTATGCCACTAATCACAACCTTCTGAGCTCTGCTTTTGGGCCAGTTTTCAATCCACCCCACTGTCCCTTCATCTAACCCACACTTCCTACAACTCTTGCCACCTTAGTGCAAGCACCTTAGCACATCTTCCACTTACTAAAATATTTTCTGCATCATGCACTTCCTTGGAGAGGATAGGATAGGATAATCCTATCCTCTATCCACTTCCTTGGATAGAGGATAGGATAATATTGGAAATGCAGTATGGAAATTGAAGATTTGGAGATTGCAGTATGGAGACTGAAGAGTATTAACAGGATGTTGGAATGTGAGGGTTGGCTTCAAGAAAAGCAGAAACAGAAGAGCCTTAGCCATTCCTTTTTTTTCTGTATTACTTCCAGTATGTCTCTAAAATATACCGTAATTGAACCACTACTTTGAAGGGACAACTCTGCTTTGGTTATCCAGCACATGGTGAATCCTCTTCTTTCTCTTTGCAATTGGACATTTTGCACATCTCATCATGGCACAAGGCCAGATGCTTGTCCCACCAGCTCTGGTGCTTCAAAGGTGTATTTCCCAGTTTTGCCAAAGATAATGCCCTTTTTCAGTGCTGCAGTGACCCTATGGAGTTTTGGGTTACACAAAGGGTATATCCTTCCTTGTTCATCTCGTACCCCTGAACGCCACCCCTGCCTGCTTCATGGAGATGACTCTCTTTCCAGCAGGTTGCCAGGAAAACATACCATTAAGATTCTTGGGATTGTTGTGGGCTTTCACAGAGGGATAATATGATTTAAACAACATGTCTGGCCCATGGGAGCAATGGCAGCTCCAGGGCCACAGCAGTAGTTTCAGAGTATATCCAGAGGAAAGTTATCCTTCCTCCCTTTTCCCTGCAGAGCAGTTAGTGGAGCAAACAGCCTGTGCTGGTGGATTTGCCCCTAAAAGCATCTAGCTTCTTGGTGATTGACAGTGATGGCACACGTACTTTGAAAGCTCTAATGTTGATGATTAAGCCTTAATAAAAGCAAATAAGGTGGTGTCTGTGTGTACCCTAGTCAGCCAAGCAGATATCTACCTGGCATCTTGTAAATTAATCTGGGTGTTTATGCTGTAGATCATGATGAACATGTTGCTATAGCAACCTACATTTCTTCCATTTTTTTGCTGCTAATTATCCTAACATCACCACCAGCTACTAAATCTTTGAATTCCTAATGAACGCGTGTGGAAGGCAGCTTCTTGATATGTCTCTCTTACTGTATCAGCAGGACGAGATAATTAAAGATTAATGGATATTGATTATTTAGGCTTTATTGGCACCTGTCATTTTAACACACATGTGCTTGTGCACCCAGAGGATCTGCCTGATCGTGTTTTGCTCGTTCTGCCAATCTGCTCCAATTGTTGGCGAAATTGTGCGAGGAGAGTACACTTTCTGTCATATGCTCAAAGCATTGCTCCCACAGACTTCAAGCCTTTGCCAGCTTGGGATTTGGGTCCCTAAATTCATCTCTCCTCACTGGCAGCCCTGTCTCAACACCTATGAGCACAACCTGTTTCCCTGCTGGGTTTTGTTTTGGGATTTTTGGTGGGGCATTGATGGATGATATTAATTGGGGATGTGTGGGGTGGGGAGAGGATGTACTTAGCTATGTTTGGGGGTTTTTTTCTTCTTTTTTAACTACAATATAAGAGAAAATTGTTGTGACTGCCCTGGAACAGTGTTCTCAGTTGTTGATATACTTCATGTTGTTGAGGTTGTCAATGTTGGAGAGGACACTGGGCAAAAATCCTCACTCAGAGGCTATTGCTTCAGGCAATTAGTAGACCCAAGTACATCTTGATGATTTCACCACCAGAGCTTCAATCTTTCTTTCTTTGTAAGCTATTACAATCAGATATTGTTTCCATGCAAATATAATTTTTTTTAATGTTGAAACCTCAGGACAAAAGCTCCTCAGGGGTACTCTTTAGTATGGAATTCTTCATCTGCTCCTGATGAAATCCCTTTTCCTCTGGAAATCTAAATGCTCTTCTATGGTTTATTATCTGTGCCTAATATTGCTGCGATAATTCTGAGTTGCTAAAATCATCCAGGGAAGAGGAGCAACATTAATTGAAGGCAGAGAATGCACATAGAAACATACCAGCTTTGATCTCATCCCAGGAACACGGCAAAGTAATAAAATGTTTATCTTTAAATCTGACTTTTTTGTAAGGGCTATTCTACACAGCCACTTATCTTGGTACTACAAAGGAAGCTGACATACAGCTATAAAGATTGCTCCTTAAAGGTTTTAGTGTATAAAAATCTAACTGATTGGAGAAATAAGAACAGCTAGGAAAACCAGAAAGCCACAAACGTCTCCAGATTTTGGGCTTTTTCCTATATATTAAAGCTACATAATATAATTAAAGCTACATCATGAGTTGGTTTTATTGCCTAGTTAACCCCTCTGTTTGGCCCCTGTGCATACATATGATGGCCTGGATTTTGATTCTCCCTGAATTTTACATTGGTGTCAAGTGGGAGTAATTCCACTGAGAGCACGGAGATTTAGATCATCCAGAGTAGTAATTCTATATGTTAAAAACCTTTACAAATTCTATAAAGGAGAGGTAAAGATAAAATATTACTGAAAAAAAATATACATATATACCATTAAAGAGATTTTTTTCTTGGTCAAGACCTTGAATAAGAGTTTCAGCAAAGAGTTAAGTCTGAATGATGCACTTAATGTTCCTCTATATGGAATTTTAATATGTAAATGCATCCTCTACTTTGTGTACATAGAAGTGCAAACTGTAGTACACTGCTATTCAGGATATATATTATGTCTACCTAATATGTTTTTTTCTTATATTCTTGTATTGCAATAACTAATAAAACAATTTGTCAACTTTTCAAATTTATCAAGGTAGGAGTAGCAGGGAAACTGGTTTTTTTTCCATTTTTACTGTGTGGATCCTGACAGCTGGCAGCAGAAATTTCTGCCATGGTCATGACTTAGAAATCTTTTTTTCACAATGAACCAATGAAATTTGGTGTCCCTCCTGGATTTTCTGCATATGGAGCTTAAACACATTGTGGAGCAGAGATCAGAACAAAGCAAAATCCCAGTTCTTCAAAGTGAATAAAACAAGTTAGAGCAAGTACATTTACAATAGATGTGGCTTTTCTCATGTACAAGAAACTTCCCACATGTATCTATTGCTTTGCACAACCACCATGTTAGAGAAACACTGCAAAGGTATGCAAGTGCATTTCAGCCTTATCTGGATGCTCCCAGGTCATCATTTGGGTTCTCTTCGCTTAAAAAATAATAAATAAAATAAAATAAAAATTTTAAAAGCAGGAAAATTAAATTAGATTCACTGAAAGCTAGTTCATACCTGAGTGCTAACTTCTGATCTGAGCTAAATTTATTTCAAACCTGGAACAGGGTAATTTTGAATGGAAATTATGTCTGTCTCTGTTTTTGCATACCTTCCACCATAAACGAAGAAAAAATTGTTCCATCTGAGTTTTGCTTTGAGTTTCTTGGTTCATATGAAACTCAAAATGAAACTCATGATTGTGTGAACCAAAACTGGAAAAAAAATGCACACAGCTTTAGACAGCATGTTGCCTGCAGAACAACTGTGTCATCACACGCGCTAAGGGCAATGCTTCAGTTTTCCTTGCAAGCATACAAGAAAGAAGAGGAGAAAATATCATGATCCCCTTACACTTTTTGTGAGCTCCTGTTCAAAAATTGGTAGCATTATATTCACCTCCTAGGAGTAATCTCTGGACACCTCATAAATACATCTATGTTTCCCTTATACAAAAGGGAAACAACTCTGCCATTATGTGAAGCTGTTTCACAAGATTGGAAGTGATATGTTAGTTCAAAGTGCAAGCCTGTTTTCCTCACACACACTTCCAAGTACATTCAGAAGTAATTTGTCTGATTTGTTTTTAGTGGACATGTAAAAATGACTGGAGAAGATGAATGTTTGTTATAATAATTTCTAGTGCCACTCCATTTACTTCCATGTATCTCCCTAATTTCTCTCACTGGTTGAGGCACTAGCTATTCTTACTCCTCCCACTGTTTTACTGATTTTTTATCATTTTTATTATGATAGCACTAAGAACCCTGTTAGTGTTTGCTAAACCATACATCAATGGAAAACTTGTCTGCCTTTAATATTGATAAAGTCCATAAGGTGAGGGGTGGGCTGGACGAAGAAAGACACTGCCCATGGCTGTTAAAGCCAGAGATAACAGAGTTCCCCATGTTATACCCTGTGGTAGCACTTATCTCCTATCTAAAACCATTGGGGTGACACTTTCTAGAGACCATTTGCCTACCCAAACCTTTGCAGAACCAAGATGTCATCAGTGAGGCAAACTTGTGCAGGATTCCTCTCTGCCCTCCAAAACTCTTGTCCTGTCTCAAGTACAGTGTGCTGGGAATCAGGTAACTCTACTCACTAAAAAACATATGAAATAAACTGGAAAAAATAAATTAAAAAAATAGAAAAAAAATAAAAAAAATAAAGAAAAAGGGAAAAAAAAAAAAAAAAAAAAAAAAAAAAAAAAAAAAAAAAGAAGATGAAGGCCCATCCTAATCATGTTATTTATAGGTGCAAGACTTTGTGCTGATTTTAATTGAAGAAACATTTTAAACATTTATCCAGGCTTTCAAAAACAAGTGTTAGTCATTGACTTATACATTCTTCTACATGTGCTCAATATTTAGGCAACTTACTATTTTTATCTTAATTAAGATAGATCATCTCAGCCAGCAACCAGCTAAGTCATCTGTATTGTCATAGCAGTCAAGCCGCCGAGGCACTGAATTTTGAGATGTGTCTGCCTCAGTGGGAGGTTTCCTAGAAGAAACACTTGTTTCTACACCTCTGTCATTTAGGAATGAACATCAGCAAACCTGCCTTGCCATGAAAAGCTGAAGAAGCTCATTCTACCTGGAGTAACAAACAGAAGGTTAAGTAGTAAAGTCCACTGAAAAAAAAAAATAAATATTAAAGTGTCAGGAAATTATTTTTCTTCTAGCAAAGAAATGACCAGACTCCTGTCACTAGAAGATGTTCAAAGTAGAAGATACAATTTTCTACTAGTTATTGAATCATAGATACAATAAATGAAATGTTCACTGCCATAAGATTTTTCCAAGTCAAAATAGATATATTCTCTGAGATACTTACAGTGTCTTTTCTATGCTTTGAGGATGGATTTTGTGGTTGCAACTACATCACCTCTATGCAGATTATATGGTCATACTGGTCCTCCCTCACTGAAATCTCTATACAGTCTTGTCAATTTGCAGTATTAAGTGTTGAGTCTATTTCATATGCAAATGCTCTGATATCTAATGAAGTGATCTGTACTCCAACTGAAACATTTTGATATTTTACATATAATCTAGATGATATAACATGGAGAAAGAAATTTGATTGTTCACATTGCAAAATAACTTTTGCGTCTCTAGTGATAAAACAGGCAAGTTAAATTATCTATACATTACCTGTTTATACTAACATAAAATTAGCAGCTTAACAAAAATATATTTTATGGTGTGTTTTATTTATTTATGCCATTTATGGCATAAATATGCCTCCACAGGCATGGAGCAATGGAGCATAAACTGATGTGAAATCTGAAACTTTTTATCTATTTGTGGCAATCAGGTTTCACAGTTCTAGAAATGTGATGTCCTCAGATAACTGCTGTAGGATCAGAGAAAATTGATAGTGTTTGATAGGAATCCACATGTAATTGTTGAAGTTTCTGAACCTGTACACATCCTATCACAATAAAAAAAAAATCAATTTGGAATAATTCACTAGTTCTTTAGAAACAAATAGATGTGGAAAGAAAGCAGTAGAAAGAAATGAAGAAGGAAACTTTTCCTGAATATCAAAAAAAAACCACTGGGGGGGACGGAATTTTATTAAGAAATACTAAAGAAATAATTTTTTATTTTACTCAGGGCAGTTCTATTGCTCTGCTCTCTTATACATTAATGATACAGAGCCTGTTCTGAAAACTTCACTGAGATAGACCATATAAATGCATAATTCCACTTAAGTTCGTTCTTTCACCATGCAAGACAGGAGGCCACAATGTCTTGTGGCTAATGGCATCTTCCAAAGTGTGGAAGACATTTCCAGGATTGGACCTTTTGCTTTTCCAGTCTGCTCTCTGTGTTTCCATCTGCAGTCCTGAAGCATGTGGCAAACATGAAGCCTGCACAGAATCTTGCACAACAACCATCTCCCCTATTTAAAGCTCCAGTCATCCTGTTATATCTGTGGCTTCCTTCAACCTTTATTTGCACCCTATGTTTAGACACAATCCTTACCATCCAAAAGGAAGAATATGCACATAGTTAGATACAATATATATAATTATGTGTGTGTATATATATACACACACACATGCACATACACGCACACACATATATGCCTTTATATATATATATAATTTATCTCAAGTGATAACAAGTATAGCACTTTTCCATTTTTCCTCCTGTTGCTCACAAAGAAGACTACAGGGGAAAACAGCCTTGAAATTGCATGAACATAAGTTAAACAACACTATGTTTTGTTATAAAAATACAAATTGTTTACAGCAATTTATAATATGCAGATATATTTTAAACAGGGAAAAACTAACATTGCCTACTTGAATTCTAGCAGCTAAGTATAATTCAGCACTACTTTAATTTTCTATTATATTAATGCTAAGTGATTTTCATGCACATCAGATTCAGTATGCAGCCTGAAGTAGTAGTGGATAGAGAAAACTAAAATCCTTCTAGCTGGTACTGAGAGATAAAGAAACAGAGTTGGTTATAATATTAGAAGTAGATTTATGGTAAAATTAGATGATGGGTTAATCCCTAGAAACTATCCACACTCCTTTCACAGAAAGAGCTCTTTTCTCTACAGTCTTTGCATATGTTCATTTAAAGTGTTGTCTCCTCAACTTATCAGTCTCTGTCTAAGCAAAATTTGATCAAGTGTAGGAAATATCATGAACTGACTACTGACAGGAAGACCCAAATATCTGTGTCACACAGATTTGCCTGTATCCAGGCCCACTTTTGTGGTCTTATGGTGGATGCTGCCAATTGTAGAGCAATTCTTGAGCTCTCCATGCAATCAAGGAAGCCTCACTGTTCTAGACATTGCATCAGAAAAAAAGTTGCCTGAGGTCATGACAGTGAAAAGCATAAACAGGGCTCTGCCATTCTGCTGTTGAGATAAAGGATCCCTGGTGGTATAGCTCTCATCCTACTGAAATCAAAGACAGGAACTACCTCTCTATAAGGACAAAAAAGAGACAACACCTGTCTATCAATAAGTTGATTTTGCCTTTATAAATAGTTTCATTATCACTGTTAGGAGAGGTATTAGTACTATATCTGTGGAGCCTGTAGGCTTTTGTCAGTGGCTGGGTACTGAAAAACATCAGAAAGGGTTTTATCTCTGAATTGCCTTAATAGTCAACAAAATTAGATAAGGCTGCCCTGTGAGGAACAATCAGTCACAAACTGATGGCTTCCAAAAACATTTTTATTTTTATTCTTATTCTCCTTAGGCACTCAGCCTAAGAGATCACGGACAGGTTCATTTTCGGTGTGATCTGCAGGAATGCCAACAACACCACTTGATGCCATAGAACCTGCAGAGATCACCAGGGCAATAGCACCAATAACTGGTGTTATTGTGATGATAAAGATATTGAAGTTTTTTGTTGACCCCAACATAAGCACAGAAAAGGTATGATCAAAAGAGCCTTGAACTTCTCAGCTACGATAAAATCAAAGCTGCTGCATGCAAAGAAATGACATCTTTTTAATGTATGAATCTAACTGGAAAAAAAAAAAACCAAAACATTTTTCCTGAGAGGCTATCCTATCATTTTCTGAACTTTTATTACAGGACTTCTGTACCTATCGTTTTCATATGCTTCCTTAACCAGCAAATGATGTGGTAAAATTGTGGGTAGTGGCAGCATGAAGAACAGAACCATTTTAATTTGTCCCATCTGGCATATTAACATTAATAAAAGATGTTTAAAAAGAAATGCCTTGAAAGGCTTTCACCTACTGATTTAACAAGATAATAAGGAAAGCTTGCAATCTGCCACTAAATATAACTGAAAAGAATAAGAGTGTGTTTAAATTGATAGTAACGGAGATTAACCTCTGAAACATTGAAAAAAAGAAAAAAAAAAAAAAAAGAAAAAAAAAAAAGAAAAAAAAAAAAGAAAAAAAAAAAAAAAAAAAAAAAAAAAAAAACAACAACTAAAAAAAACCCCAAAACTGCTGATTGCAACATATGAACATTAAAACTGGCAACCGAACTGTCTATTATTTTTGGCTAATAGGGTATACCCGAGCACAGACTATTGCCAACTTAACAAACATTGTGAACCATCGAGGGGCTTTGCACCAATCAGGTCAATTCAGAGACAGAGCGTTCCTAACCCTGTAATTGCCCACCGAGGGTACCCCATGCTGGGGAATTAACTGCTCTTTGATTGTTCCATTAAAATTTAACCAATGAATCGTCCTATTTTCTGGCTGCTCTAAGGGGGAAAGCAACATTTTTAATTTGTCTAAAATAATTATACCATTACTTGGTTATTTGTACTCCAGTATTTAAACACCGCACACAGTTTGTCAAAGGTGGGGGAGGACTAGCCATGGAGACTGACACTTATGATTGCCCCCATGGCCCCACTTGGACACAAATTCCCATCATTTATGCCCAAATTTCAATTCAGTGAATTTAAGCTAGATACATGGATTTCTCACAAGTGTATTAGCAAATTTTGTAGTACCCCACCTCTTCCCCCAACACCTTCTTCCCCCGGCAACATCTTCTGATGCTGAAAACGGGCTCGCTCTTTCCCCTCTCTATTGCCTGCTTCGGAGCCACCTATTCATCCCTTCCTTGGTCTGTTTTTCTGAGCAAAGTGGTATTTTTTTTCCTTTCATTGTTCACAGAGGGATTTGTATTTAAGTCTGTGAGAAGGTGCACGCTCAGTGTTCGTTCCCAGGAAAACAACAGTTGGTGTACGATATGTCTGATACTGCGAGAGCGATATTCACCTTCTGTGTTCCCAGCTGGGATGAGAGAGGCTGGTGGCATCCACATATGACTTTTGGGGTCACAGAGGTGTGCAATAAGCCAGTGTTAATCGAGCTTACCTGCCAGGGTCATCTCTCCTTGACGAGTTAAAAGCATTGACGAGGCAGGCAAACAACTATTCTGGTTCGAGAGAAAGAGAGAGTTTCTGAGGCAAGAAAGGCAAGTTCCTGAGCCAGACCCAAATTTGTGTGGCAGCAGAGCTCAGCCAGAGAAGCAGCAGCCCGCCCTCTGTGCTGCCCTGACTGCTCCAGACTTTGCCCCCTCTTCAGCAGATGCTGCCCACCTCACCAGGCAGCTCTGTAGGGTTCTGACATGCAGAAATGGGCATATGGACAGTCTGCATGCCTTATCCAACACCACAATGCCCTATCAGGCAAAACTATGGATCAAGAAGCAGGAGAAAATTGTGTGAAAAAAAATACCTGTAAATGTCGAAATATTTTAAAACATAATCATTTCCATTAGCTATATAAATAGAACAGCAAGGGAGAAAAATTACAAAGGAAGTAACAGAGCTGTGACAAAGAGACAGTAAGAAGTAATAGCATGTATCACTGTTTACAGAAATAATGGGTTTTATTTAGCATATCTATTTTCAAACAGTTAGACAGTGTGTGTGTTCCAATGTGTTCATATCTCCAAATCGGGGATCAGATTACAGAACATGACAGATGATGAATTAGGGAGATAGGACAATAACAAGACAAAAGTTTATTAAAAGGCTAAGAGTGTTTAAAACCAGACCAAGTCTAGACAAGTTATGCCACTGAATGGATGAGGATGCTGCAAGAAAAATGGAGAAAATATCAGAAGATTTAAGAGATATTTTTTATGCTCAGTCAATGTAGAAAAAGACTCTCTGGGCTATAAAATGGCTGATACTGCTGTTTTTTTAAGGAGAGCCTGAACAACAAGAATTTTATGAACTTTTTCTTTCTGTTTATCTCAAGCCTTGGTGTAGACGGTAGAAAATATGACAAGTTGTTCATGTGTAAGGAGAATTCCTAAAATGAAGCAACATTTTCAATTGATTTGATGGCTCAGGTGCTTTTAAAGACACCTGACAAGTGGAGGAATAGTCTTATAACTGTGTTTCTTTAGGAAGTATTTCAGGCCATCATACCTTTCACCAGTTTCTAAGATATTTCCTTTTTTAGGGAAGGGCTTCCTTTGCTCCCGCATTCAGATGTTTAAATGTGGGCCTCGGATGCCTTTTTTCTCACCACACCAAATGTCTTAGTTCATTGCTACCAGTGGCAGCATCATCACGTGTTTTGCTTTACAGCAGATGTTACTATCTTCCTGTATTTTTAGCACTCGGATGTCTAAACTTGTCTAAGCCTGGTTCAACTATGTGATGGCAGAACTTAACCAACCACCAGCATTTTGATCATGCTAATGTTCCCACCACCCCTACCACCAGAGTGGATTTATTGAAGTTAATTTGTTTGACAAGTCCCATGAATTAGAGAAGTGATTTGTCATATAGTGTCATATTCTTTCTCTGAGTATTTGTACCTTGCATAACAAAACAGGAATGTGGTCCAGTTCTAGGGCTCCATCACCCGCCCCCTCCTCCTCCTCAGCGTCGCCAGCACTACCCAACACCGTCATTCAAAAAGGTAAACACATTTTATTTCATAACATATTCCAATATGTTCAAAATGTATTTTGACATGTTCTCCTTCCCTAGCTATGCCTATTTTCTAAACACCCTGGCACATTGTCAACACTGCTGATTCACTGTGGTCTTTCTTTGATTGCTGTGATATCAATTAAAATTGGAAAGATGTCACAAAGAACTGTTGGGGAGGGAACTGAATTTATGTCCTACAACACAAATGTATGTGCACATCTGATTATTCACAGGATTACAAATTCACAGCGTAAATTTAACCAAGGCTTACACGCTGGCAGTTGTGTAACTGACAAATGAACCCCTAAAAATGCTGCAACGATTTGACTCAGTTACATAAATGAGCATAGGTGAATGATCAAATACTGACACAATGATCTGCCAGTATCTTTTTTGTTCCACGAAAGCTGTTCTGTTAAAGAACTGGGAAATATATGACTAGAACACACGTTGCAGTTGTCACCAATGAAATAAAATAAATGCTCACTCAAAGCACATTAGAGATTTCCTCTCTTTTTAAATGGAGGTGGACTTCACATGCAAATTAGAGTGGACAAAGAATTGATAACTCTCCCCTTTCTAACAAAACATGGAGGCGTTTTTGAGACATCATCTAGATTTTCTCTTCTCCAGATCCAATGAAGTCAAAGAAGTCACTTTGTATTGCCAGCAGCTTACTGTGTAGCCCTCGTGTTTCTGTCCCTCATAGAAACATTTTGTAATGTTTTGCCATATAAGTCTGATAACAGCAGAACAGCACAAAGTTTTCCATCAGACATCAGGATCACTAACAGAGCAGGTGTTAAAGGCTTTATGTGTGATACACGCAGCATCACCTAGGGATCTACATGTAGATGAAAAACAAGACATGAAAGGCCAAAGTTTGGAAGTAAACCTACTTCCACTCTACATAGGCTTTCCTTTTTCTACTCAGAAACTTCATTCATTGCAAACACTGTTCATGTTTAGTAGGTCTTATGTGATCCTACTGAAGTGCAGCTGGATCATGCTACACTGAGAATATCGTGGAGGTTTTCAAGTTGCCAAGTTGAGTAGACAAACCTGCAATGAAGGCAATGAACCTCTACATGGAAGGTTCAAACTGAACATGAACTGGGGGGGGGGGAGAGGAGAATGTTTATTCAAGCCTTGGAGGCTATTGGGTTTTTGCCCATGCTTAGCAGTAATGATACTGTCACACAGCATTTGATCCATGTGTGTTCACAGCTTGTGAAAAAAGCCACCCTAGAACATATGCTTAGAGGAAGTGTTTTTAATGCAGCTATCCTCAGGGCACACTTGGACTTGAGGATGCTTAAATTGCTTGAGGAACTGGACCTGATGCCTAGCATATAATCCTTTATAGTGGCCCAAACTCACAGCATTGAAATTAACAGATGTGGTTTATGGATGAGATGAGGTCCCTGCAGCCTCAGTAGTTGTTTGACTATTAAAGGTCAACACCATAGCCTCAGCCTTATGGAAATGTAAAATAAATAAAAGATAATTTATATTTATCACTATCATTGTAGGCTTCTCTGCATTCCATACAAATATAGCTAAAGCTGCCATATTCCAAGGTAATGTAATGAAAATGCAAAAATTTGCAAATGGCATGAGAATTCTTCTTTGAAGGTGGGAGAATTAAATTTCAAGGTAATCTTTGGCTTGCTTGGTGAAATAAACTTGAAAATGGAGGATGGAAAAGAGCTCCACAAAGAACAAATCTTATTTCACCAGAATGTTGCAGCATTTTATTTTAGTTTAAGATGCTACAAAATAGTCTTGATCAACTGTTCCCCCCCCCCCCCTTAATGTTCTACTTTAAGACCTCCATATGCTCAGCTTTAATAATTTGCTTCCAAAACCCAGGAATGATTCCAAATGTGAGTTATGGAAATATTATGCTTTTTATTAAAAAAAAATTAAAATAAAATAAAAAAAGGAGAGAAATCCAAAGACCAGGTACTAAATCTTTGCAATACATGGAGCAGAAAAAAAAATCATTTAATCACATTGACAGATTCTGTGCCTTTTCTTCTGGAAACAGAAACTGTTCTAATAACATTTCTGTAAATGCTGTAGGGAAGATTCTCCTTGCACTGTGGTTTTGGGAGCTACCTCAGTAACCTCGATGAGTTAAATATCCCTTACCATACAGTTGACATGAAGGTTCCTACTAGCACAGCATTTCTGCAAAGCTGAGCTGGACAAATCAGACATATCAGTCAGATAGATGATGTAGTTCCAACCCCCTGCCATGGTCAGGGACACCTCCCACCAGCCCAGGTTGCTCCAAGCCCCATCCAACCTGGGTTGAGACACTGCCAGGGATGGGGCAGCCACAGCTCCTCTGGGAAACCTGGGACAGGGGCTCAGCACCCTCACAGCAAAGAATTTCTTCCTGATGTCTAACCTGAATCTCCCCTCTTTCAGTTAAAACCATTTCCCCTCATTTTATCCAGGCCCCTGTCCAAAGTCCCTCCCCAGCTTTCCTGCAGCCCTTTCAGGCACTGGAAAGTGGTCTAAGGTTTCCTTACAGCCTTCTCTTCTCCAGGCTGAACAACCCCAACTTTCTCAATTATTTTTTTTTTCTTAGAAGAGGTGTTCTGTCCCTCTGATCTTCTTCAACACTGCCAGGCATGGGGCAGCCACAGCTCCTCTGGGCAACCTGAGACTGGGGCTCAGCACCCACATAGCAAAAAATTTTTTCCTCATGTCTAGGCTAAATCTCCTCTCTTCCAGTTTAGAGACATTACCCCTTGTGCTGTCACTCCACACCCTTGTCAAATGTCCTTCCTCACCTTTTCTTAGTAGATCTTTTTGGTGGTGGAGCTTGCTCTAAGTTTTCCCTGGAGACCTCTTCTGCAGGCTCAGCTGTCTCAGCCTGTCTCCATATCAGAGGTGCTCCAATGAAGAAACGAAATGCAGTGTTATTCTGTATCTTTGTTTTGGTTTTTTCGAGTTATATGCCAGGAACTTCTGAGACTTTCCATAAGAGTCTTTTGTTTGCAGCTCTCTCAGCCTGTCTCCATACCAGAGGTCCTCCACCCCTCATATTCACAGACTACTCAGGACTCACCCTCCTGTCCTTCTTGTGTCACTCTCTAATAGGAAATTGGAGTAACAGCTCTCACTTTGAGCTCTCACTTTGCTCTCACCTGCCCTGTAACAATGTTTCTACTGCATATAGGTATGGAGGGAGCCAGAAATCAGGGTACCACTGCTGCAGTGAACTGTTAGAGTACACAGCCACTTGCATCCCAGCCAGAGTGTGTCATTCATCTACACCAGATGAAGATGGGGAGTCTTCCCATGTTTGCTTCTCTTGATGAATACAGGAAAGGAGCTAAGCCAACATTACATGTGGTTTTTCAAACAAATGAACCTACTGCCAGTATTTGGTATGATGAGGAAGAAGGTCTGTAAGTTAAAAAGTCATCTAGAAATCCATTGTTGGTGTCTGGACAAGCTGTAATTGCCATGCCCTGAAGATGTCCAGAGGAGGAATATCAAGTTGCTGGTGGTCATTACAGAAATGGTGACAGAAATTACTGGAAGCTGAGCCATCCAGAGACTGCTGAAATCAGTAAAAATATTTCTAAAGGATTTAATAGGGTTTGGCTCAGTCCTGCAGAAAGTGAAGGGGAAAAGGGAGTTGTATCCGAGTGGAGTCAGAATAAGGGAGTGTAGCTGGAGTGAACACATATGTTCCTACCATATGGGTGTAGAGCTTTGGGATTTCTGCCATATTGGTCCTGAAGTCAAGTGCAATTTGTTTTTCTAGTTGGGATAAACGAGCTCTGCAAGTGAAGAATATTTACCTTCAGATGAATGCTGATCTTGGTGTCTTCAAACACTGATTTGTAAGCCCACAAGGCTGGCTGAGCTTGATCTACTGTTATAACTGAAAAGCTAAGAAATCTCTACGCAAAATGCTGAGTTCTCTTTGCCTGTATTTATAATTTTTAAAGAGATGTGATTTGCTTGGTTTTCATTAAAGCAGGGGTCACTTCTCAGTGGTTCTGTAGGAACCATATTGTATATGAGTCACTTTCAATGAAAAGGAGCATTTAAGCAGGAAACAGGGGTATGGATCACCTATACAGAAAAATTGGCAGCTGTATTTCAGTGAAGCACTACCTTCATCTACGTAAATTAATATTCTCACTTAATCTGACAGCTCACATGTGTTTCCCAGCATTTCAATAAGTTGGTGCTCTTATAATAATTAATTTTAATTGTTTCAAGGCTAAAACCTGCATGGGGTTTTTAGCATTAGTATAGACTAGCTAAGAACTTGCACTTTGGCCAGAGGCCCACTCACTGTTCATTTTGAGCCCAAATTGTTAGCAGTGGGTGAATCATTTATATCCAGAGAGTCGATTTTAGAAATCCAGAATTTTGAAAAATTCTTAAAGCCTTCTGAAAATTCTGAAAGATGTCTGAAAGTCCTCCAGCCAATTTCTGAAATTATCAGCATAAGATTTTTCTTGCAATTTTAAAAGCTTACTCTGTCTTCTCATATAAGTGACACTATAAGGAACACCTCATGTCATGCTAATATTTTTTTTTAATCGTCAATATATGGACAAGGATACATGCAATTTTTCTTAAAAAAACTATATTGGTAAAGTGTTCACACTTTTCCAAAGCCAAAAAAATTTTGATTTGGTTAGTGAAAAATCTCAAATAACTCTTTAGTTGCCCAGGGCAGTTTGTCTGTCTGTAAGCTAACACAAGCTATACTAATTTAAGTTGAGAAGACATACAGATGTGCTTAGATTAATTTAGACATAATTCAGATGGACTAGGATGTTGTTTGAGAAAGTGATTAGCACGCAGATTACTAGCCACTAATGCATTTGATTGACATGCATTTCAGACCGCAATTAATTAACAATATGTCACCAAGAATTTTTATACAAGGCAGTGAACATAAAACCATAATTCAAGCAGCACCTCTAAGGCAGGATAACCTGAATATTTTCCACCTGGAGTACCTATTGCTTTTCTCTTCTGATCCATGCCAGCTGGTCATGGACCAGCAGCCACTTACTCCTCACTTAAGGAAGGGCGATAGGTAACAGCTCTGATATCAAGTGGGTGGCAGGAGAGAAAAAAACAAAGGCATGGCCCCTGCAGATAACTCTTGAGACAGTAATAAGGAGGGCTGATAGCATGACACAGAGAAGAATAAATTAATTTCAGGGAAGCTTGGCAATTTTTTTTTTTTTGTAATTGTGTTGATCCAATCCATTTTCTCTTAGCAGTCTGCACATTTTTATGTCAGGTAGAAGGTCATCCAGTAAAGTTGAAGAAGAGTCTAGATCAGCACAAGACCTTGTTAGAGAGGATTTTGTGGTGTTTTATGGACACTGCACATCACTAGTTTGTAAATCAACTGATCACTTAAAATCATGAAGAATCTGATGGCTGGATTGCAAACTCTCATTTTCAGTTTCTAAAGTGTGCTGAAACAAAAACCATAAAAACTGAACAAATACTCTTGGTTCCATGCAAACAACCCTCTAGCTGCCATGGCAATCCCATCTGACCACAATAGACAGGAGTGATCTGCAAAGGAGCTGATCCAGAATGCAATTATGCCTCAAAACTTTCTTCATATGAAGAAGAAAACAACTTGAGACTTCTACAAAGCAACTCAAAGAACTGCATCACCTACGAAAGAAATGAAATGTAGTGTTATTCTGTATTTTTGTTTTGTTTTTTTCGAGTTATATGTCAGGAACTTCTGAGACTTTCCATAAGAGTCTTTTGTTTGCAGAACAAGGAGTTCTCTGCCTGGGACAAACTGGTGACTAATGGACTTGTGACGGTTCCTGCATTTTGGTTGTATAATGCTTCCCATCACAAGAGATACTTGCAAGCTTCCTCGAGAAGTATGAGAGGTTTCAACACCTCTTTTGGAAACAAGTGCTTGTAGTCTGGCAAGGAGAAAGACTCTGGGCTAGAGAACAGCCTTTGTCCAAGACATAAATATTTGAGATATAAATATCTGCTGTGGTTTGTCTTCCTCAAGAAAATTTGGGCAGCTTGTCAAAAGAACTACTGCATATGAGTGTGCTCATCAAAGTCCAGACCTCTGCTGCCGCCAGAGCAGTAGCAGCAGCACTACATGATGCAATGGAAGAGCAGAGATATGGCCTGGAGGCTTTAGATGGGGTGGGAGAAAACAGGTCCAGAGCTGCTCAAACCATTCCCTGAACAGATCCACCTTTCAGTGGATGTGTTGCTGGAACACTAGCTTGGACAGCAGGCAGAGTTTGTGTGCTCTGTATGGATACATCCCAGAAATTAGTCTGGATTCAGAATTCGTGCCTCTGTGCTGCTGCTACAGCTCTGGCTTTGGGAAGGGGAAAGGAGGAAAACACCCACAGACAGGTTCTTTATGGGGAGAAACTGGAAGAGGGAAAAAGAAACGTGTTATGTTCATCATCAGCATACGCATGTACATTACAATATAGGCTTTAGTGGCACTCTAATGCTATATTTTTCCACCAGGCAGCTTCTGTGTCCAGTGTGTATGATATAAAACAGAAGTAATATTGCAGGGGGTCCCATCAATCTGATGCTGTTGAGTATCCATGGATCCAAAGTGACAACTCACTGTCCTGCTCCAAAGGGCTCAGAAGCCTTTGACTGCCACTTGGTTGGCTGTCAGAGCCAAGCAGGAGATACTTTCATTCAACATTTTAGCCAAGGCACAGCTCTTCTAACAGCACAGCTCTCCTAGTATTACACTGCAATATTAGCATTGGATATGAGACCAAATCCTGATGTGGGATTTAACTCACTATTCTGGCCCACAGGCAAATAAGTAATCCTGGCAATACACTGTAAATGGGCTAAACAGACATAAATCCTGGAATTATTAACATGCATAGTATCCAAAAATGTCCTAAAAATACAAAGCTTATACCCCACTCATATTAGCACTAGAAAATATTTGTGAAAGAGGCAGCCAGCCCATGAAAGCTGATATTGTATCCATATATATAATCTGTTTTTTATGCTTCTGCTGCTCAGTTTTGTAAACAGCTGGTAACCAACTGTAATTCAGATTTGAACCTGATAACTTCACTTCTCTTGCTTCTTAGATAAAAATAGCAAAATTGTTGGGCTGTGTTTTCTTAAATCAAAGAAAATATTGAAATTCACATATTTCTCCTTTTAACATAACCCTCTGGAAATGCCTTACATAACCATGTAATGAAGATTACAACTGCCTTGTCAAAAGGAGGCCAGTGCTAAAATTTGTTACAGAGACATTAGGGTAAGTGTTCCCAATTGTGAGCAGGTGGTACAAACATGAACCCTACTGAGATATAATGAGATGTGTATACATGGGAAGTTTAGGAACCTCCTGTGCATCTTTTTGAAAATGACATAAAACACCTTGCAATTAAACTGTATTTGATGCCAGATGAGAAACAAATGTTTTGGGGAAAGTAGTTTTTAATACAATAATAATTCACTTTACATGTGCATGCCAGCAGCTTTGCATGATACTTCCCCAACCAGCAAGAAGCCTTAAAATCATTCAGCAGGGGATGAAATCTTCCATTACACATATCTTTACAGGGATATCTCCTCCAAGTTGTTGCATTTGCGCAATGGCAGCAACTCAGTGTGCCAGCTCTGTTTTTGCACTCTGTAAGACCTCAACCAGAGAAGCAAACATTTAAGGACACTAGTATTACTCTCTAAATTAACAAAAGCAGCTCTGTTGAAGCCAGGGCCTGAATGTGTTTTACAGGTCTGAGGTCTGAACAGGCAGGACAAGTCATTTTCATGTTGATTTTGTGAATGAGGTGCAATGGGAGGTTTCACAAGTATTTCCTATAGAGTTTATTTTCTTTTCTTCTAAAAGCATTTAAACCCTACAGCACATACCTACAAGTGGCATCCATGATATGCAGAGAAGCATCTCTGTTTTTCAGAACACAAATATTTTTTTTTTTTCAGGCCTATGTGTGAAATTCTCTGCTCCAGGGAGTTTCTCCAGCTCAATACATATAGGCTCAGTGGGGTGCAGCACTTCTGCCTACTAGTTGCACATCACATAAATGCTGAGTAGGAGACTATACTGTTATCTTTATAGTCATAGGTTATATTTCAGTCCAGCACATGTTCTTTCCACTGCTTTCTCAGGGCGGGAAGATGAAGCTCGGTGACACATTGAATCTCCTTTTGCAAGTTTGTCTGGAACTAAAACAAATCAAGTTACATAATATATGTGTATAAAGCCAGTCTCCTGCATTAGGGCATTGCATGACTACAATAAAAAGTACAGTTAATGGCACAACATTGCAGCCACCACCTGTTTCTGCTAAAATTCCTAGGAATGTTAATTTCTGCCCCATAGTTTGAAACTAACTGGAAAAAGCAAAAGAAAAGACCAGGCAATCTGGCAGGTATGTTGACAAAGGATTAAGGATTAACATGTTGCTGAAAAGCATGCTTCAGTTAGTCACATTTTTCCCCTCAATTCCCTGCAGCTCTCTGCTGTATTTTCATGTTTATAGACACTCTTAAAAATCCAGAACTTTTCTTAGCAGCATGAAACACTGAAGGAGAAGAGATGAGAAGCTGGAAGAAGCTTCTGCAATGCATCATTTGACAGGAAGTCAAGTTATCAGAACGAAGCCATATAGGTATCAATCCTACACCCATATATGGTGCACATCCTAGTTACCATACAGATAGGAAAGGGCCATTAGGGCCTCTTATCAGCTGTATATTGGTGTAATTAAAGGGTCTGATAGCATTAACCTGAACTGTGAAAGTCTCCAGACAATGTACTCTATCAGTCAGATGACCCTTGAGTTTAAACAGCTACAACAAGACTTTCTCCTCTGCTTTCCAGCAGGCACATCGAGTTGCTGAGTTCAGTGGCCTTTTAAATGACAAGCCTTGATTTTTTCCTTAAAACTGTTGTGGTGGTTTTTTTTTAATCCATACATATACTTCAATGACCACAGCAAAAGTAAAAGTATCTCCTATCCTCCAGTATGTTTTAATGTTTTTATCAAATAGCTAACAAAGGGTACTGCAGAATTTTTGCTTTTTTCTTCATGTGTTTTAGAAGTCAAACCATATTGTTCATTTTAGCTCATGTTTTGTCGTCCAGTGTCATGAGAATTTAGCAACAATATACATTTCTAGGATTCTTTTTAGCTCTCTTGTCTGTATACCAAAAAAAAAAAAAAAAAAAAAAAGAGTAATTCTTTTATTGCACACTAAGAAGTTCATGTTTGATCTAGTAGCCTAAGCAAACTCTGGAACCAGGGATTTAATTGCCTTTTTGTCCTGTTGTTTTGCAGGGGGTACTAAAGAAAGCCTATTATTTGCTATCCCAGAGGCTTGCTGATTTTACAGCACAGATGATGGGGGACAACAAAGCTGCTAATCATTAGGCAGATTTAATCAACATTTTTCCTTGGGGAATTTGGGTACACCTTTAATTCTTAGTAAAAACTAGTCCATGAGCTGGATGAAAAGCAAAATTTTAAAGAAAACAAACTAAACCAAACCAAACCAAAACCCAAACCTAATAAACAATAAAAAACAAACCAAACCAGCCAACCAAACAAAAAAACAAAACCAAAACCAAGAGAACAGAAAATAGGACTCCTTAGAGTTGTCCCTAAAAAGGATATCTAACTTTCAACTATGAATCTTTTTGCATCAAAAATGTAAATTACTTCCATGAAAAATAGTTCTTTATCAGTATTTTGGTTTCACACATTACAATTTTAAAGGACCATCCAAACCAGAACAAATAATGCAAAATCTTTTCCAAATAAGTAACTAGGTAGCTGGGTTTGGGTTATTCCTACTGCAGTCATATCATAGAATTATAGAATCATAGAATTGGCTGGGTTGGAAGGGACCTCAGAGATCATCAAGTCCAACCCCTGAACCACCGTTGCGGTTGCTAGACCATGGCACTGAGTGCCACATCCAATCTCTTTTTAAATAACTCCAGGGACGGAGAATCCACTACTTCCCTGGGCAGCCCATTCCAATGTCTGATCACCCTCTCCGTAAAGAAATTCTTTCTAATATCTAACCTAAACTTCCCCTGGCACAACTTAAGACCGTGCCCTCTTGTCTTGTTGAAAGTCGTCTGGCAAAAGAGACCAACCCCCACCCGTTTACAACCTCCTTTCAACCTCCTCAAAGCCCCATCCATGGGCACAAAATAGTATTTCATCTCACTCTTAGTTTATCATGGCCAGTTAAGGGTAACCTCAGCCTACCCTAACCCCAGTTAGCCACATCTCTGCAAGACCTTCTTGTCTATAACTCCAAAATGTTAAATGTTTGGACTCTCCTAAGTTTTTCAAAATGCCTCTGCAGAAATCTTCTTTCCCTCCAGAAAACTAGAAGACAAATACTATTCACAAAAACCTGTCTATCTATCCATCCTTCTGTGTATTTATTTCACATTTATATTGCATACAGTACAGACAGGAAGTGCAAAGGAAAAAAAAAAAAAAAAGAAAAAGAAGGAAAAATCTTGCAGAGGTTGTTATAGCCAAATATAATGTATGCTTTTTCCATATATAACAATGCAGTAAAAACATAATTTAACTTTACCTTAAACTAAACATCACGTTTGAATTTTTCTCTAATAGAAACCTGATTCCAAACCAGTCACAATAGATCGAGTAACATGTAACTTTAAAATAAGAATTGTAATTTAGCTGGAAAGTGATGAAGGAGACTTTGGTAAACATTATTGTTATCTGTGCAATAGGAAACTTAAATGTTTACAAAGGAATTGTAAATTAACTACACTAATAAAACAAACAGCTGTGCATGGTCTTACAAGATTGGAATGGTATTATTATGTTGCCCTCAGCTACAGTATAATAAATATCCTATAGGTTAACTTTACCATCATTCAGTAACCAGAGCCTAAATAAGCATGGTGTTGATGTGGTAGAAGTGATATTAAAAATTCACCTAAATGAGTATGACTGCATCCTGATCTTGCAGCTAGTATGGAGGAATGATATTCTGAATAGTAGATCTACAGTTAGCTAAATACTGGGATTTGGTGAGGTTTGGATAAGCCAAGTATGTGATCACAAGTGATAGTGAATGTCCTTCTAACATTTTTTTCCCCCTTGAGATGCATGCTATACAAGAGTCAAACTTATTCCAGAAAAAAACTATTTAAAGTCAAGTGAATGTGACTGTTCAACCTGATTATCAAACGTGTTTGTAAAAAACCTTAATTAACATATATTTTTAGAGAGTAAGGGACAGAAGCTGTGCTATGAGACTTACCTACTGGTTACAACTAACCAATATACTTAAAGGAGCTCCAAATATGCCTAAAAAATATTTTGCCATTCATCTGTCACATTAAAGAGGTAGTGAAAGATGTCACATTGAACCACTAGCAGAGAGAGAGTTGATGTTTGTGAAATATTTCTTGTTCTGCGAATTCTTAATTAAACCCCAACATCTGGACATGAAATTTTGGTGTTTGCTGGGCACTCTGTGTACCATATAGAATTTTTAATTCGTGTGGAATTACCACAATTATTATTGACAAAAACAGAAATGATATGGACTATATTTATTGCAATTCTCACAGCTGCCACCATGATGCAGGCAGCAAGGTGAAATGAAACCCCTTACTCAGGCTGTTGCAAGTGTTAACCACTGAAGAGGGAAAGAGGCATTTTTGGTCTTGGCATCTGCTATTAAGATGTGCTGTTTATGTGCTTGCACATTGGCTGGCTGGGTGGTTTAGTAGTTGTAAAACCTTAGCAAACTTCCTATGTCAGGTCCTAGGAAGTAGTGACTGAGGAGCTGAAAAATGTCTGGTCTCCAAAAATACTGCTTCTGTGGTCCAAGCAGCAGTGGAGTAAATCTGCATCAACACAAATATTGCAGCAAAGAGCTGGGTACCATTCCATACCACTGTAAAATAACACCCACACCCCCTGCTAAAGGCATTGGGAGGTTTGAGATATACAGAGGAATTCAGTGAAAGCCCTTAAGAACAAGATATATGTCATTAGAAATCATAAATAACAGGAGTAGAAATATTTTTGCTCTGCTGGGGGAGTTTATTGCTTTGAAAAAAAATATTGCTTCACAATACTACAGACCTGGTGTTATCTTTGTCAGACTTGATGAAGAACTCAAGAAAGAAAGGAGTATAAAAATTTATTTCAGTTTACACTTTTTTCTAGACCAGAGTTGAGAGCAGAAGCCACAGAGTTTGTCTGAGGCCAGCTTAAGCCACTGAATTTTTGTCGATCTGAAGTTGACCTCACTGTATGAGGCTACCATTGCCCTACCATTACCAAGCACTAAAACATAGCCAAGACATACAAGACATTTAAAAGTAGCATTTTAAAAAAGACAGCACATGAAGACATCAACCCAAACTTTTAAGAAAGAAAGAAAAAGAAATACAACATGAATACTGTAGCAAATAGCAAATATTCTAAATAATCTGAGTCTTGTCCAGAATTGTTTTAAATCTCAAAATTAGTAGATTTAGGGGCTGGGAGGGGGGAAAGATGGAGGTGGGAGAAAGGGGAATTAGGGAAAATAATCACATATAAAGAGTATGATTAGAATCATTTAATATTCTAGTTACTAAAGAGTACTTAATTTTTAAAATCTCCCTGCTGTTTATCACAGTTAATAGAGAGATATATGAGAGCAAAAATGAGGTTGTCTATCCATTATACCCATTTTTTTTTTTTTTTTTTTGCAAGAGTAATCACCTTGTGAAATCTGGGATTGGAGAAATGATGCTAATTTGAGGCCTGCAGACAGACCATCAGTACAATGTTTGGCTTCCATTGGCCACAGTCTTGTTCAGGACTGGCTGGGACAGAAAGAAAAAATCACTGTGCTTCAGCATCTCAGTTCAGAGGGATGAATCCAGATAACATGGGCTCTAGAAGATCTCAGGTTGCTCCAATTTTTTTTTTTTTTATTTTTCTAGAAATTTAGTCTGAGGTTTGTTTTTATTCTAGGACTACTATTTTGTCTCTTATTTGGCTGTCTCTTGTTTTTTTTTTGTTACTGCCAAGACAGAAAATGTTGTCCCAGCACATTTGGGAAGGCAATACATTACTTTTTGCTTCAGTAAAAATAGCCATCATTGGTTTTAAATTTTGATTTCCTTGGATTGACAATTATATTTCAAGGTAATTACAGATAAAAGTATCACAAGAACTTTTACATAGCCTCCTACTTCTTGCCATTCTCACCTTCTCCAGCACTGTCTACAAGGTGAGATACAATAACAAAAATATATTTAATTTCTGAAATTCAGTAGTTTGCTAGGGAATATCAAATGCTTTATTCATATGCATGCCTTTCAAGAACACACACCATTTTGTATTCAGCCCTCTGTACAAATAAAATAATTCATATTATCTGGAGTACCAAAAACCAACCTCAAGACCAGGTACCGTTATACTCTTTAGTTGAGACATGCTTGGTTGGTGTCTGAACTTTGTTTTAGAATTTTTAATGCAAAAAATTATGTCCTGTATTACTATTAAAGCTACTAGTATAGTAATTTTTTACAAAAAAAAAAAAAAAAAAAAAAAAAAAGCCTCAGGCATTTTCTCGTGAAATCATTCAGCAATTAATTGTCTCTCAAAATGTCTTTAGAAGCTATAGGCATTTCTGATATTGAATTGTTTGCTTCTGACTAGAGATGAGACCAAAGCTGAACACCAAATCTAAGCCCTTGAAATCCCCATTTGCTACTGACACCTCCTTATCTGTAACTCCATGCAGTTCTTTGTTCTGTGTTTTTTGGTTTTTTTTTCCCCCAAGCATGGTATGTCACTTTGGGAGGTAATGCTCCTAGCTTTGAAGGGCAGCATGGGACTGCTGGGAACAAAAAAGCAGCTTCATAAAAGATGACAGAGTGATGAAAACTGTACCTTTGTCTTCTCTGTCACTTTGCATAGGTAAGGGCTGGGGGATCAAATTACTTGTAGGAGAAAGAGACATCCCTGATAGTGTTTGATCAAAACCTAAAACTTGTAAATTTATGAGGGTCATGTTTTCCATACGTTCACTCTAGAACTAAAAACAAATAAAATTCCACACCATTTTTGTCATTATTCCTTGAAACAAATCTCAGCCCACTCTGTGTCTAAACACAATGAGGTACTAAATTCTCTGCTTATAACAAAGCAATCAGGCATTATGCATAACATAACTGTGAGTCTGCAGACCTCTTAGCTATAGTTCAGAAGCAGCACATCAGCTTCAGAACTGTGAAGTCTAAAATATGTCATCTGAGCATTCTGAGGTCTTAGTAAACCTACTAAAACAGACACAAGACCTTCTCCACTATCTTATCCTAACTGTGTGTATTTTGCAGGAAATGTGAAAACTGGAAGAGTGGAGATTTAGTTTAGATACCAAGGAGAAAATCTTTGCTGTGAGGGTGCTGAGCCCCTGTCCCAGTTTGCCCAGAGAGCTGTGGCCCCATCCCTGGCAGTGTTGGAATCCAGGTTGGATGGGGCTTGGAGCAACCTGGGCTGGTGGGAGGTGTCCCTGACCATGGCAGAGGGGTTGGAACTGAATGATCTTTAAGGTCCCTTCCAACCAAAACCATTCTGTGTTTCTGATTCTGTGATCTCTCATCTGGATGGTAATCTCCTTTCTTGATTTTTCATCTTTTGAGACAGTCTTCATCACTAGCTACAGGATGAGGAAGAGTTGATCTGGGGATCTATAACCCCACAGAGCAATATGGTCTTAAGCTAGACAGTAACAGACTGAATTTATGCTTGCCCATCTGCTGATACTAACCCATGGCTATTTTTGAAGTCTAAAATTTTAAAGACAGCAATGGACTGTTAGGAGTATCTTGTTTGACTGTAACACCTGTGAGATAAACTTATCAAGTATTTATTAATAAATCCCAAATAATTTATTTTTATATTTATTTTTATCCCTCTGTGTTTTAGGCTTATTCATTAGCTATTTACAGTAAATAAAACCTCTGGATTTTGATTTCCATGCAGGAGTTTTTTTAGTGTCAAGAAATTTGCTGTTTCCTTTCTCACAGAGCTTGACACTGTGGAATGTAAAGAAATGTAAAGAAATGGAGGCATTACTTAACAACTGGAAATGTCCTAAAATCAGAACATGTTGTGAAACCCCAGGTATCCATAGGTTGGATGGTTAAAAAAACAGCATCCCAAACTAGTTCCAGCAGAGTGTGAGATTATCATTGCTTAGGTGATGATCTAGCACCATGGTATCTTCTGAGGGATGTCACTTCAAGAGAGTGTTCTCAGTTCTCACACAGATGAGATGGACAGCAGCTGGCATGACAATGGAATGCCATTTGCTATCATGGTTTGAGGTCTTCCTGACAGAGATGTCTTCTTCCATACACCAGTAGGGCCTGGGAATTTCTTGCGTGAGTCAGAGATGACAGTTTGCAGACCAGAGACCCAGGTTATGTTTTCAGCACTCACAAAGCTCTTCTCTCTTCAATGATAAATATGAATCCCAGCATTTTCCAACTATCAGGTCCAACTGTTTATATGGAAAGCATAGATAGCAGGCTGTGGCAGCATTCTGCTTCCAGCATGTAATTGAAAAGATTTCAGTTCAATACCAAATGGACTCCAGACTTACTGTTCTCACAGGATAAAACCAGAAATAACATCCATGTGTGTGCTTCACTCAGGAAGGGATCTCATTCCCTCTCCTCTGTTTCTATGTTTCATGGAGTGGAGTACCTTAATGCTGTGCTCCCAACCATGCCAGCAGATTCTGCCAACACATCTGGCTGCCTCCCAGGGATCTTCTCAGACACTGACCATATTGTACTTGGTGGCAGCCAGAAGATGAGCTTCAAAGCTTGTTTAAGATGCTGCAGAAGTTTTCAGGTGGCAAATTTAAAGAAATATCCATGTTTCCATGGCTACACTTCTGTTAACTCAAGCAGGTAAGCTTGGGGGTGTCACCACTATCTGAATTGACATCCTTTCTTCTTGAAGACATACTTTTGCTATCCCTCCCCATGCCAAAGGACAGTTTGGAAGAGGACTCAGTCCGGGGCTGGGTAAGTGAAGAAGTGAATAGCAGGAGCCTGAGCATGCCACCAAATGGGCACTCCAGTCTGGCATCCTTACACCAACACAGCAGTGCTGTCAATTATACTAGGGCTGGTCTGGACATTAGCTTTTGTAGGACTGAGCTATTCAGCTTTGATAAAAGCAGTTTTTCATCTTGTTCTTTTTGGCGGTCAATTCAGCTAAAAGATTTCAGCTGTGTTCATTCACAAAAAAAAAAAAAAATGTTCATTTCCTCACATTCACTGATCAAAGCTTCCTATCTTATTTCTTTTGAGTCAAAAATGCAGTTCCTAATGCAGTACCTACCTAACCCAGAGCAAGCTGGAAGCCCAACTGCTTTTAGGACACAGGAAGTAAAAGAGCAATCTAAACTATTAAATGTTACATTTATTCATTTAAGATAATAGCATCTTGGATTCTCAGCACTCATAGTGTGTTTTCACCAAATATCTTAAAAAACATTAATGGGACTCTAAAAAATGAGCAAGAAATATATTTCATACAGCAAGTAGAAGCAGCAAAAAAAAAAAAAAAAAAAAAAAAAAAAGATAAAATCTATACTTTTCTTTAAAATGCTCAGGAACTTTGCCTGTATTCCAGAATAATACAGGTATCAGCAAAGAAGTCAGAAGAACAAGAAAGCTACAAAATTACAGTCCTAACTGAAGAGTGAAGTAAGCAAATATGACCAAATACCTATTTTGTGTTACTTAAGGAAAAAAAAGCTGTTTAACACTGAACAGTTTTCTGAGGCTGCTGGACCATCAGTATTTTAGGCCACACTATTTTCAGTTTGATATACACAGAGGAGGTGACATAACAGGCTGTGATGGGAAGACAGGTTTGGTCCACCAAGAATAGATGTGCACGTCCCACAGGTGGATCACTGCTCAGAGCACGATTCTGTTGACTTGAAATATTTTGCTGTAAAAAGAGAAGTCCTCCAATTTCAATGAAAAATGTGGCAAAGGTCTGTCACGAGCAGGGATGTTGTATGGGAGTTGGCTGCAAGGCATTGGTCCTCTGAGTCTGCTTTGCTGCTTCTATTATCTTTTCAGTGGGTTCAGAGTTCCACAGTGCACTAACCAAAGTGGTAGTTAAAGGTTAAGTTAACTCTGTCTGCTGTGAAGAGTTCCCTGATCTCACAGAGATATTCTCACAATATGGCATTTGGTTGTTTAGTTAGAACCTAGAAGCCACAGCACAGTGTGAGAATCACAGATTTCCAGTTCAACCTTTATTTTCTGCCAAGTGCCCCATTCAATCTCCACTGAAGGTAATGGGAGTCTTTCTCTTCAGCCCCATTGACTTGTAGATCATGCTGTAGAATATCCTACTTAAGAAGCCACAGTCTTATATCATCTTTAAAACTGGTTAGGCACTGTCTAATGGATCCGTAATGGCCAGGGGCAGAATAATTAAAGCAACATCTCAGTGGACTTAAGGAATTAGAAGAAAATGGAGATTTATGGAAAAAAATTCATTGTAAGAATGAAAACAATTTTCCTGCAGCTGATCTGATATGCAGATGAGTGCACCTGTACTCAAATTCATATCTCTCCTCTCTTAGTTAACAGAGGACTTGACCCGAAACCCATTAAAACAGGGGGAAGACAAGTGTCAGTATATCCATAATAATTTTCAACCTTCTAATTCCACATTCAGGTTGCCTCTTTTTCCCATCTTCATTAAATGCTTCTTCTGGTGAATAACAGTAATGCCCAAATGTGTGTGCCTGTGAAGTGCTGTTCAGACATCAGATACAACTGTCTTGTATTACACACTGTGTTTCAGGAGTCTGCTATTTAACCTAGGACCCTAGCAGCATCTGGATGCTACAAACATGAAGAGAAATAGAAAAAAAAAAATAATAATAATTAAAAAAAAAAAGTGAAGAAAAGCCGAAAAGCACAGCATTCACACCACATTGTTATTCCTGATTAGAGGAGGCTCAAATACCCTGTAATACAGCAAGCAATGCTACAGAAGGTTTTGAGGATCTGAAGTACAGCAGCTTAGAGACTGCAACTTAACTATAGAGGAAAGGCATACCTCAGAAATATATTTGCATATTCAGATCAAGTGTTTAGTCTGACATGAACAGTATTGTAGAATGTGCTCACATGAAAGGTGCACACATAGAAGATGCTCACATGGAAGGTAGTCATATATTACTTACCCTGTTGGTGGTAGCTTTTGAATGCAGCTACAGATGATGTCTCAAAACCATTGGTGGGAACAGAAGGGGTTACCAGGAAAGGATAAGTCTGCCACATAGACTGTGTTGTGGGAGGTCACTAAAAAATGGTGCCATGTCAGTCAAGGTTCAGATGATGGTGTAGCCTGATAGAAATGAGTCACTGCAGCTTTCAAAGCAGAGGAGAAAAATGCAATGACCCACAAACTCATGGTTTTCTGACACATCTAAAATATTTCAGACTTCCATATCAGCTGCATAAACCAATCTGGACCATTCTGGGGTAAGCATAACACATTGTCATACTTTGTATCTGAACTAGGATTTTGCACTCTTTAATCTGTTTGGCCTCCCTAACCTACTCCACCTAAACTGGAAGTTTCCAAAGAAAACGGTTTATTTCATTTCAAAGGCTGGGACAAAGAACAAGCTTTCTGCTGCCAGTCATGCCAGCCATTATTGATTGATTTGTGCAGTAAAGAAAACTTAAAGTTGTTAATTGCTGTTTTCTGCTTGTGTGTATTTTTATGGTGCGAGCTAACGGCAGGAAGAGATAAGGATGTCTCTGCTGAAGGCCGAGAACAGTGCGGACTGCTAAGCAGTAGCATGTGTGAGCAGAAATGAATGACTGAGAAAAGAAGATCTAGTGAGATGTAATTAGCTTTGAACTGCAGCTTCCTCTTCGTTTTCAGTCAAATGTGTTCAGAGGAGTATGTGTCTTTTGTTGGGAGAATGCCAAGTAAAGACGGGTGGTAGCGTTTGCATGGCAGTGGAGAATGAAGCTGAGCAACATTTCTAGGTTTCATTCCAAGATATTTGGACAAAGAGGGAAAACATTTTGAAAGTACTTATAGGCAGAGATTCTTATTTTTTTTTTCCCCCATGTTAAAGTTCTGCTCATACTTAGGAAATTTTTATATCGTTCCAAAAGACAGGCCACCTCTTTCCTTGAAGAAAAAAAGGAAAAGGAAAAATAAAAGGAAAGGAAAAGAAGGAAAAGGAAAAGGAAAAGGAAAAGGAAAAGGAAAAGGAAAAGGAAAAGGAAAAGGAAAAGGAAAAGGAAAAGGAAAAGGAAAAGGAAAAGGAAAAGGAAAAGGAAAAGGAAAAGGAAAAGGAAAAGGAAAAGGAAAAGGAAAAGGAAAAGGAAAAGGAAAAGGAAAAGGAAAAGGAAAAGGAAAAGGAAAAGGAAAAGGAAAAGGAAAAGGAAAAGGAAAAGGAAAAGGAAAAGGAAAAGGAAGAGGAAAAAAAGGAAAATAAAATGAAAAAGGAAAAAAAGGAAAAGAAAACTGTAAAACTACAGCAATTTTTCTGTTTAATTTTTTTTTAAATGAATGTCAACAAGGAAATATGCAGATGGTCAATCTGATTGTTTTCTCAAACAATCCAGAGAACAGAGCATTGAGTGGTTATTTAGGACTGCACTATTTCCTTCCTAGGCTTCTCCATATCCAAATCCCATCCATGCTGATTCTATTGTACTTAATATCTCCTATTGTTCCTCCTTATTAGGGAGTTTTATTTCCTCCCATTGAGTAAAATGAACTAATAAAAGGAAATTTTGAATAATATAATCCTTTTTTTCCATAGAAAATTATTTTCCACCTCTTGGGCCTTGGTGATTCATTTTATTTTGCTCCATTAATCAGAACTTCTTGTTCAGTTACTGGTGAAAATGAAATCCGAAGCAGAATTCAGCTGATACCATCACTTTTTTCCAGCTGTACTCTCTCTCCACAATCTCACCAAGATGCCTTTCTTCCAGATACCAGTGGATTTCCCTTTAGAGCAAAGCTTTCAGGAATAAAAAACTGTAGGCTTCTATTCATTCCATCCCTGACATTTTCAGCTAGGTAAAGAGACTGACAAAGGCCTTTCTCAAAATCTTTCAGGATCTACTGGTTTAGAAGTCTCCCAAAGTATTAGAGATGCACATACTGATGTTAGGAGTTGAAATAAATGTTCCAGAAATTCTCTGTCCATGAAGATTTACAAATCTGGTTAAGCCAGTTGCATGAGTCATTATGCTCTTAAGAGCAAGTGGTAGCAAAGAAAAACTTTTGTTCATCTCCCTTTTGACAGCAAATCCATTGCTGTGATGCACCACAATGTTATCACAGCCTCTGATGAGTGGCTTTACCATTCCAAACTGTTTAAAAGACTCACACTCATAAAATATTAAACAACTTTGCTTTCTCCTGCAGGAAAGTAGAGGAAACCTTCCTAATCCATTTACAAAAGTCTGACTTGACTGCCACATTCATTGCATTACTTAATCAATTCCCATACATACAAAACTTGCTTTCCACCAAGTGTGGCCAAATTAATTGTACAATTTGGTGTAAAGTAAATAAAAGCTATTGCATACTGAAGGACTCATGGTGTGTGTATTCTGATACTAAATGTATTTTCAAAGCGTTCTGAACTGTTTCCAAAAAAGTATATGTAGATTTTGATCTTTTTCAAAGAAGCCAAACTCTTTAACCAAGAAATGTATATAATCTTATTAATTTTTTTTATATATATACTGTACCATCTAACTGTGAACAGAGTTTGCCTCTTACAGTAAGCTCAGCATATAATATGCTGTCTGTATGTGAACTCTCCTGTTGCATGAGTTAACTGTATCTAACTAAGCATGGCACATGACTTTATGAGTCAGCTCTACAAATCCAATGTAGTCAGGAAATTCTCAATAAAAAACTGAAGTGGAAAAGCATATTCCATGTCGACATACAGGAATTCATATACCTAATTCAGAGTAGTTCTGTTCTACTTTATTCTTGCCTTTTGGCTCTCTATTAAGTCTCACTGGCATCTGGGTGCATTATTCCAAAAGGCAGCAGAACTGGAGCCTTATTCCCATAGACTTTTGTGAAAATGTTGGGCTGAGTTTCAGGCTGAAAGTGTCCCCTAGCAGCTATCAAGTTCTGTCCTTCCTCTTTACTTGCAGTGATGTGATGGGTTATGGAGGATTTGAGGACTGTTTTTAATGAAAGCATTGTACCTGGAATTTGGTGTCCCCTGTTCATTAGCCATGTACGGTGATTTTAGCTTTATATTTGCATTTACTGTACCTTGAAAGTAAGGCTCATTATTACACCCTCCTCAGGTACAACTTCTTAATTTGGTACAGGATCTTCTACCATTATATAACAGAGTCAGTCTTTAGTAGTATGGTTGTAATTCTTTATAGCCTTAACCTAGTCATTTTAATCCCATGTTGCTAGCAAAAATCAGGAAATTCTCTCTTGTATTAATCTTTCTTTCTTTCAGAATAAGAGAGGAATTAATATATATACCAAAGATTTCAACACTTGGTGACTGGGTCCAACCACAGTCTAAGTATTCACCTGAAAGAAAACAAGATTATAAGACTCTAAAATTTACACAATTGTTATACATTCATAGTTTAGTATTTGCATGTTCAAATAAATTAACTATTAGCAGATCCCAGCAGTATTATTGGACATGTTGATCAGGTCTGTACCCTTTGCTTGATGCTTGCTGGCAGTTACCTGTTTCTCTGTTCAAATGCACTCTGAATTCTGGATGCCCCATCCCTTCTCTTATGCCACATCTACCCACCTTGCAATGCAAAGGGGCCTCACTGTTCCTGAGGATGCTAAAAAGCTATGCACTTGTAGTCCTCCCGTAGAAAATATTTCACTTATTTAGAGTTCAGCCTAAATAATTGATAATATTGCAGAACACGACAAACATATGGGCTCCTTGCACCAAAAGGTATGTAATGTTAAAAAAAAATTACACTTCCAAGCTTATTCTGCTTTTTTTTTTTTTTTTCATTATTCCATAATGCCCAGCACAGAGGCATTATGTGAACTTCTAGGAGTCTACAAAAAAGTATGTTCATTTTTAAAAAAAATCAAAAATATGGTGTTTTTAGCTTTGCCATTTTTAAGACTAAATGTGTGGCAACTCTACAACTAGCTGACATTTCTTTCCTATAATATGAAAGGTACTCATGGATCTTCAGTTGCTATTGAAATGTCTCTGTAAACCGTGCAACCTTTTACACAAAAGATAGTTAGGAAAGCTCTAACATTCATTTGACCACAACCAATAAATAATTTATGAACTGGATGTTTGAAATTATGCAAATTTTATAAATACTTTTGTTGCCTGTACATCTGAGTAAGTATGATTCAGAAGAAAGTGTGCTATGGATTAATAGATTCAACATTTAGCAGATTTGCATTTTTACAGTGCTCTTTTCTTTGCCGGTTCTTACTATCTTTAGTATCATAGCTTGGAAAAGAACTCCTGACAATACTGTCTCTAAGTGTATTTGAATATCCTGGCATCCCTATTCTTCACTCTCTTTGATGCTTAAAACATTTTTGTGTTCCTTCCAGAGCTTTTTTTTATAATGGGAGAGAAAAGTGCTAGCATCAAACTCACCACAAGCCTTCTGGCCCCCCGAATCTCCAGTATTTAGTTGTTTATTTAATATATAGTTGATTTGTGTACTGTTTTGTGGTAAAAGGAGCTCTGGTGCTGCTGTGACTGAAGGATGCTTCAGCAGCTCAGTTATTGTTATCCTTATTGCTTAAGTACTGCAAGAACATTGATTAATATACTTTAAAACCAGCATAGACCATTATGGTCAACTGGTCTGACCTATGGTATGATGCAGGTTGTGGACTTCTCCCCAGTAATTCCTGCAACAAGCTCAGTCATACATGACTAATAAACTGTGGTTGCACTAATGACACTTTTTGGCACCCATCCTCTAACCCATGGTCATGTAAAACAAAAGCTCCTGGGAGTAATATCTTCAGAGAATAACATTTGAGTTGCGTGCTTAAGTAAGTTTAGCAAATTATGTGCAGAATGGCTTATTGCAAAGGTCAGAGAGCATATTCTATGCTTTTGCAGCATTATGGATACTTATTGTTTGATCTTCTGGCCTTCAGCCATAATGACACAGTGGATTTTTGCATCCTGGTTGTCAAATACAGGAAATATATCACACCAACCCCCACCCCCCAAAAAAAAAAAAAAAAAAAAAAGTGCATTTACAATACAGTTTGCTAAGAAGTCTGACAGAGCTCAAAAGTATTCTCTACTTTCTTTCCTCCAGGGGAATTGTAATTTGCCTCCTCAAAATGACCTTCCAGTTCCAAGGAAATACTTAGAAATATATACAAAGGCTACATACATTCATCATCTTGTGTAATGCATTCACTGCCAAACCCCAAATCACAGGAAACATGTGCAGCTTCATCTTCTGTTACAGCAACGAATAGTGAAGCTGCAAGAACCACTGAGGCTTTATAAACTATTTAAGGGAGCCTGTGCTCTGCTTTGTGTGACCACAGGTCTTCTGGTTGTCTTTTGACAAATCCGTATGAAATTCGTGCCTCCATTTGGTTGGCTTCATGTTCCCAGCCCAGCTGGATCCAAGATTCAGTGTGGAAATGAGTACGGATGCAAAATGGGTGGTGTTGAGGAAATTGTTCACACACAACCCAGGATGCTCCAGCTTGTGAGATCTGCCCAAGAAACTGGGTGACAGGAGTGTAGTATCTCTGTTTTACATAAACTTCCTTTTTACACTCCTCACCCAGCAAAAAGGAGGGTGCAATGATATTTTATGAAGAAAATACTCCCGCAAACATGAGAATTGATCCATGGAAAAATAGAATTCTCCTGCAATAAGGGTTTCATTTTTTTTATAAATATTATTTTGTTTTTCACAGTCTCTTGCTGACTTCCATAGGAGTCACCGAGCTCTCCATACACAGGAGGTTTTGGTCTTTAACTTAGCAAAGGTCACCACTCTGTATGGAGAAAAGCACTAAGGACAGAGGCCGTCCCAGAGAGTATAAATAGTTTTCAGCACACATTGGGCAACTATTTGGAGAACAAAAATAGTCTGTGTGCAAGGCTGTGGGGGTGGGTGAGGGTAGTACAAGTGCCAATTCAAAGCCAGAGACTGGCTGACCTAGATGGGCTTCCTGACCTTTTTCCATCCTGAAAGCCTCCTCATTCCTCACTGGACTGGAAGTCGTCTGGCTGTAATTAGGGGTGGTTGTTGCTTTCTCTGGCTTCCTCCTGCACGTTAGTTGTGTTTGGCGAGAAGCAGTGATGTTTGAAGTGTTGCTCATGCTTCCCCCCACCCCCTCCCACCCTCTCCCCCCAGTGTTCAGTTAAGCCAATCAGTGGAAAAAATGACAATAACTGTCTGGCATGGAATACAGGTGTTAAAATACCTTTATTAAAATAGAGGAAATAACACCTATTAGGAAGTGACCCTGAACTCACATATTTTTATTATGGGTGGGAGAAGGCATTTTCCTTTCAGCATACTGTAAATGCTCTTGTTTCTTTCACTGTATTTAACAGCAGGAATGGGTGCAATCTATTTTTATTGCATATGGTTTTGTTGTAGACTCAGGGAGTTGTGGGCAATGACAGCAGGTTCTTTTTTTTCTTTTTTTTTGGGGGGGGGGGATATTTAAACAATTCCTAAAACAAACAAACAAACAAACAAACAAACAAAAAAAGCACCAAAACCAAACCAAACAAACAAAAAACAACCAACTTTTAAATAACTCCACTGGAAACTTTCCATTATCAGTGTGTGAGGTTGTTTCTGTAGAGCTATAAAGAAGAGGAAGAAAAATCATAAGTTTGAGCACAACGACCTTCTTCAGGTTTTCTTCTGAGGAATTACATTCTTCTCTATTGAGCAGGAATTAAAGCACACAGGAGGAGGGAGAGAAACCTCACTTTTGGTCTCCTGAAACACATCCTTGCTGCTGACTGTGCATGCCAAGATGTGGGTGCAATCATGCATATCAGGCACCCACAACCATACAAACCCTCTTCAAAAGCACTGCCACTGTACCCACTCCTCCATCTCCAAATGAAAAGCATACTGGGTGATTGAAGATGCATGTTTCTGCTTTGGGCTCAAACAAGAGAGAGCATTCTATCAGGACAACCACAAAAATATGTTCCTAATATACAGAGATGAAAGGGTATTCCACATACAAGAGGAAACATTAAAATGTCCATCCATTTTACTTCACATTGTTAAACACTCAGACTCTGATTCAGGAAAGCATTTCAGTACGTACCTAGGTGGTAATGCCTGAAATGGAAGAACTGGACCATGCAGGAAAAGGAGATACGACTTGCAAACACCAGTTACTGTCTGTGTGTTTGTGTGTGTGTATGTGTGTATAGTAATTCATCAAGAAAACAAAGCACAGAAATCAGTGGGACTTAAAAGATCAGGAGATGAAGAAAACACCAAATTTTTGCAGTACGTTCTTAATCAGCCTAATTTTTGGCTAAATGTTATATACTAAAGAAAAATAATTTCTGCTCTGCGTTCAGCCCATTAAAACACCTTTGTGAAAAGAGAAACAGCATTCAGTGCTGCGAAACCCATCACTAGGAATCACTGGTGAATTCAGTAACCAGAACATAAAAATTGCCCATGGCTTTGGGGGTAAATTGCTTACTTAAGAAGGGAGCATAAAGAGCTTTGCTACTGACTTCTCTGCAGATGACAGTGGGGCAAGGGAGACTTAGCAGGAAAGCGGTAAGAAAAATGACCAGGTGATTAGAAGATGAGGATAGAGGTTAGGCTACAGCTGTCTTGCAGGCTAAGAAATTTGTAAAAAAAAAGGTGTGTTGAGAGACCTGTTGCATGACTCGGAGGGGGGGTGTCTCAGGAGAAAAAGCAAGGCAAGGAAGTTATATCAGGCAAAAAGGAGAGTAAACGCTACCACAAACTGCTGAGGTATGTCCAGGATGTTTTCCTGGACAAATATAATTAGCTCAGCCTCACCCTGAGAATCAGGGAGTCATAACCATAGCTCGAGAGAACTGCCCTCTAACTAAAGGAATTCAGGCTTTTCAGGAGGTGCACATTACAAAATTGATACCTGAGAGTATTTTCACACTGTTGTTTCTGTAAACAGAAAACTTTTATGATCATTCTTTCTTTTGTTTTTCCTGTTTTGTTACTACTACATTCAGCACTGCTTTTGCCACAAGCAGTTGCTTTGAAGTGGGATTTTTTTAGTTTGGTTTCTGTTTTGGTGGTGACTGTACATCAGCTCTGAAATATCAGAAATGATCTAGAAGCAATGGCAAGTTTATGGATATGCTAGTATCAGTCTCTTTAATGTCTCAGGGTCTGAGAGTTTGTTTTTTTGGGGATAGGGATAGATTTCTGTGGAGGGGTTGATGTTTAGAAATACCCTTTCCTCTACCAGCCTCTGAATGACTTTTTTTGCCAATCCCTGTTGCTCTGGCATGATTATTGTTGTTTCATTTGATTTTTGGAGTTTATCAATGAGAATAAAATGTCATCATACAAGATGATTCATCATAACAAATACAGATATTTAGTGCACTGTTTAGTTTTGGGTTTTTAACTGCTTTCCTTAAGCTGAGATCTCCCTGAAAAATGCAGTGGATTGACTTCTTCAAAATGTACTGCAGGAGCAGAAAAGCTTTATGCTAGTATTTCCAGCCTTTCTGCAGCTAGCCTAGATGTACAATGACAACAGAAATCTTCTATATAAAATCTTGCCCAAAGGCCTCACTCCTTCATTCAGTCAAAAGGAAAAAAGATTATTTATGTTTTTCTAAACATTAGAGAGTGATATCATACCCCAATTGAAATCTCAAGAAGCTATACTACAGTATAAAATCTAAGGTAAAGTAGAATGTCTGCAAAGGAAAAAGTAACTTTGGGAAGATTAATTTTCTTATGCTACAGTGAGATAAAACAGCCTTCTGAAAGAGTGACTAGCATGTTTTGGCTGAGAGAACCAGAAAAATTCCACAAATAAAATATTTGCATAGCTTGTAAAACACTCAGGTTGAGTATTAAAAGCATCTGTTTTTAAGGAATATACTGTAATTAAAAGTACTGGAAGTGAATCAGAAGTTTGGATTCCCCAAACATTAAGTATATCATAAACAAGTCAATTGATTGGTTCAACATACAATGTAGTGGATGGACTGGAGCATTACGAGGCAATCATTCTCTCCTGGGGCTCTGTGCCTCACATAAACCGCATCACTAGAGCAAAAATGGTTCACTGGCTTAGCCTGCCCTCCAAGATTTCGTTAAGCTAGATTACTACTGTAGCATGATATGGAGGATTATTCTGTCTTTCTCTATGTGGATTTGTGTGTGAGTATGTGCGGGTTCTGAAGCTTTACGTATTTCAGCCCTGAAGAGAAGCCAACAAAAAACAAAGATCTACCCCATCCAGGCTTTATTTACCAGGAAAAAAATAATCAGGTAAGGATCATTACAATAACACAAGGGAATTAGATGGGTACTTTGGGTACTTTGCCCTGGACCCCCTGCTCCAAAAACCATGAACACCATCCTTTGAAGATTTTCTTGTATCCCTGAGACCAACGCCATTTGAGGACTTCATTAGAAGCAGAACTGAGGGTTGCTAATGGCAGTGCAAAGTGGTTTTTGTCATTACAGCACGTTTGGGTCTTCTCTGGGTACTCAGTGTCTAATGTACACTTCTGATGGGTACATTTTGTTGAAGGAAAATTGCAGCCTTTTTCCTCACCCACGAAAAGTGACCACATCAGTGTTCGAATTTGTTTCACTTGTACCTGGTCAGAAGAGGTTGTTATGTTCTTCTGGGAAATCTCACACACTACGAAGAAACAGCAGTTTTGGAAGCAGTTAGGGAAGGGGTTTTGGAGGGATCTGCCCTCAATTTATTCATCTCAGCAATCCAAGCATCCACACAGCAAGCACACAGTGTTGCTGCTTGTGTGCAAACTGTGAAATGTAATGGGAAAAGGGTTATCTTTTGCAATTGCCATTCTCCTCGACCCAGTCCTGGCAGCAGCCATTTTAGCAAAGCACTGGGAAAGCAACCATTTTGCAGAAAACTGTATTCTGTGGCAACAGACGGATAGAGGGAAAATTTGCTCTTGCTTTGATTCGGAGTTAAAGAAACAAAAGCTTATTAAAGGATTCAGACAGCTCAGAGTGCAAATAAAGAGGCTCTTTCCTTTTCAGTAAATTTCAGAAAGAGTCGTCAGATGTTAGTGTGCAAAGAGAGAAGCTAATTCTAAAAATCTGTTTAAATTGTTAAACTTATGTTAAACTTGAAGGGATTCTGCTTCACCCTGAACTCATCCTGCCAGTATCACAGTTTCTATATTACACTGCTCAGCGGTTGTTACCAGCTGTGAGATTATAATGAGTCCATAGTGATTATAGAGCCTGATCCAACTCCTCATTGAACTTAGTGGCAATCTTCTTGTTGACTTCAAAGGCAGTTGGACCAAGCCATAAGTTAGGACTTCAAAATGTCAAGTCCTGTGAAAATTCCATTGTACAAGCCAATGATAAATGCAAATGCAGATAATGCACCAAAGAAATATTAAAGTTGAAGACTTAAACCCCCCAAAAGCAAGAGAACTGTAAATTAATCCTATCATAGCAAATTATCCCAGCCCTCCTGGGTGGCACTTGTAGGCTATATTGCAGTCACTTGCATTTTCTTTATTGAAATTTTAATTGTATTTCTTTTTTTCCTATTTTCCCTGATATTAAACAATATATTAATTGGCTGCTGAGCAGAGCTTTTGATCTGGCTGACCTTTGGAGCATACCAATGTGTAATGATAACAGCCCTCCACAGCCCAAGCAAGATCTGCCTGAAATTCTAATGACAACTTTGAGCTCCCTCTCCCTGAGCTTCTTTGATGGCGTTAGCTTGACTGCCAAAGGGAACAAAGCCTTTTTCATGACACACTATTCCCTGCAGGAGCAATGGAGAAAAAGATCATTCTTGAAATTCACGTCTAATTTGATGAGCAAGTATTTACTCCAGAAATTACTTTGAGGAATAAATGACTGCTGCAAATGTGCTGAGACAGTTAAGGGCTGCTTTAGAGCCAGTGGCTGTCCTGCAGCAAAACTGGGACATTTTGTTAAATACAGGGGACTCCATTTTATGGAGAAAGGCTATGAGACAATATGGTCAATCATTTGACACCTGCCCTTCCAGGCATGCAAGCACATCCTACCATCTACAGCCACCTACACAACACCCACATAAAATTCCTGCACCTCAATTCTCCAGCCATAAAATGTGAGAACAGCCCAGTGCTGCTTCTCAAGAGGCCTGTGAGATTAATGACTTTGAATCTTATAAGTACCCTGATAATATGACTTACAGAACCATATTAGTAGCTAGGATATATTTCAGGCTTCTTCCTGCATGTTCTGGAGAAGAGTGCACAGCATCCCAGTCTGTCTTAATGTGCTAGAGTAAGGGAAAGGGTCTTGTCCTAATGTTCATTCTTAGTTAAAAATCTGTTCTTGTGGTATATAACAGCACAATATGTGCCATTGATAAATAATTTTTCTTGGCAGAAAACCAAAGTGTTCAAACTTTTCAGGTCTCTCCATATGATGTAAGTGTTTCAACGGGCTAGAAAGACATGCTGTTAGAAGGGCATGTATGACAGGACATATTAGCAATTCATCTGCAAATTATTTGATTTCATCTGAACCCTGTTCTGATTAACCAGGGAGAAAAGCATCGCATTAGATAGAACATGGCTTGAGACTGAGCAAAGAATTGTATTAGATAAAATCCTCTCACGCCTTTTCTTTTTTGTTCCTCAGCAGCTCTTTCTAAAGAATATTAGCAACTACATTGGTATATTATGTTCTTCTGACTCTCTTTGTACTTAACAGTGTGCTAAACAGTGCTGGAATAAATCAAAGGCTAACAGATTTCTACCTTTTAACAATAACAAGTTACATTTGTCTTCTCTTCTGCTGCTTTCTAAAATCTAGATCAATTGACATCATCTTTTTGTAAGTACAAAAGGCATTCTGTCCTCCTTCTCTGTTTGATATCCTTAAGCTATTATTATTATTTGTTTGTATTAAAGTAGCTGTCAAGCCTCAGTCAAAATCAAGACCTACCATAATATGCACTGAATACAGCCCAATATCAAACACTTTTTTTTTCTAGACATTTATGTTAAAGCAACCAGCAGAAACGTTATAAAATAATTCCAGTTTTAAAAGTAGCATGGTAAAGTGTAGGTCTTTTATGATATTTAGGCATTTAACTCTCTTTGCACAAGGAAACTATATTTAATGTTGGGGTTCATAGGCTTTCATTTGTGTGCCACAGGTTGTGAATACCTGGCACAGAGACAACCCAGAGTTGTTGCTGGGTACTACTTCGAAGTTTTTCAGATACAATGATTAATATGTACTGTGCAGCCTGGTAATTTTTGATTTAATGAATTCCCTTGCTCTGTTTTGAACAATGACACACTCAGGGAAAAGCTCTTTTCATGTTCTGTCTGAAAAGCAGCTGGATTTCAGTACTTTTCAAATGCTTTCAAGAAGCCAGGCTGCAATCTTTCAGCTTTTCTCAGAAAATACACAGCTAGACTGGACATGAACCCAGACCAACATCCCTGGTGACAGGCACAACTTCTTAAATATTTTCCTGAAAAAATCTTGTCATCTTAACTGAGCCAAGATAACGCTTTACAAAATAACGAAGTCCACCTATTATGGATGACTAAAAAGTGTCACTCAAGCATACCAAAACCTGTATGTCTCCTTCATCTTGGAAGTCTCCTTCATCTTGGAGATCGCCTTCATCTTGGAGGTCTCCTTCATCTTGGAGGTATGTTGTTTTATTACTGCTTTTGCTGAGGAATCCCAGTTGCTGCCGGGCATTTGTGCCGTTCAGCTGTCACGGCGTTAGGGTGGAAGACAGAAGCATGCAAGAGCCAAGATTTAGGGGAAGGGGGAGCAAGAGCAGGGGCGTAAGGTTATGGAAGAACAATGTCAGCCATGTGGCAGCTATAAAGCACACAAAGTACCTTTCTGCTCAGGAAAGGCACAGTGACACAGGAACAGATGTCGCTGATACTGAACTGGGTGGTCAACTGCTGTCGCTACAGGGCAAGCGTTGCGTGCAGAGCTGCTGGTTAAGCTTGTGCATCAGGATTTTTTATTTCCTATAGCACTGTCTTTGATTAATTACTGTTCACTTCGCAGAAGCTGAGTGTGATTCAGATAGACAGAAACAAGTTTCTCAAATCTCACATATGAAGCTCACATGATAAATTTTCCTCCAGCTCTGCCTGACAGGAGCTTCAAATCTAATGAGACCTTTCTGAGATTTCATTGGCAGCTACTTAAACTCAGAAGGCAAGGGAAAAGAAGTGGTGAAAGCAGGCTAATGTGGAAACTTGATAGAGACATTTCAGAACTGTGGTGGTGTATCACTCTCCATCCTTAACATTTCTCACAGTGGAGATGAAAGGAGCTTGTGTGAGCGTCTGTCAGACAGAAGAAGCTGATACGCTGCACATCATAACCCTGCCCTGCAAAGCATGGCCTTGCAGAAGGTACTTGACCAAACAGAGGAGAAATTTTTGAAGAGGAATGAACAAACAGAAGTGAAATGTGTCCAAAGCCCTTTCCTTGCCACTAAACCTTGGAAACAGGCATCGGGACGAGAAATGTGTCTTGACACTGACCCTCCAGCCTGTGTCACAGTGCTAGAGGAGCTGAAGAGCAGCACAGAGCATCCTGACTGTCACACAGCTCCCTCAGTGCCATCAGGAGTCCTAAAAACCTCCCAGGAGAGGTTTTGGGGCATCCACACATTCAGCTTCTGCTGGATGCTACTGCAGGTTTTCAAGTGTCCTTCGAGAAGTGAACTCATCCCTCATGACAAGGTTTTAACATCCTCAGTGTAATATGCAGAGTATAAGCAGGCTGGTCCTTCCCTGTGGTACCACCCAAAAGCATTGCGGCTGCGCCTGAAATTTTTGCTTGACATCAGAAGGAAACTGTACCTAAAAACTTGGTTAATACAAGAGAATAATACAAGACTGAGAAAAAGAACAAACAGATACATCCAAAACCAGAATTAGTTACCAATGCCTCATAGATTAGACATGAGCCTAAAGTCTGGGAGGTAGGTCCTCAGATCTTGCAAAATTTCTGGAGATCATGGGAAAGTCTCCATTGCTTTTATTTTATCCCTTTTAATGAGCTTACAATAATGCTTTCCTCATCTTTTGAAGTGGCTATTTCAACTCTGAACTCATTGGACCCAATGCTAGTACAGTAGGACTCTAGTGTTCATTGATTTATTTTTTTTTAATTGCTATAGCTTTATCATTTTCTAGGCTTAAGCAAAGAACATTTCATTCAAAGTTTATTCCTACATAAACTCCTGTCATTCTTTCAGTGCATCATCAACATAATGAATGCCATTTTTAATGCCTTTTAAGGTTGTGAATTTTTGTACTAGTATTCAGCTTTCTAAAGGTCATAAAAGAATTTGTCCTGAGATAAATTACCAGCATAAATTGTCCTGGATCTGCATTGGCTTGAACTATGTGGCTTGAGCAGAGCTAAGTTAGTGTGACCATTTAACATCCAGGGTATTGGTGTTTTTGTCATCACAGTTACTTTAGGTCTTATCTGGGGAGGAAATAATAAAAGATGGGCTACAGCCCATGTTGGAAACATAATGATAACAAACCTGTTGACATTAAAAATCAAGGTGGGAAAGGACCGTTTCTCTTTCAAAGAAAGGATGTCTACTTGCAGATGCTTCCAGATACCTAAACTGTACTTTCTCCAACCCCTGACCCTCTTTCAAAGAGTTTTACAAAAACTGTCACAGGAAACAAAGATGTGTGTTTCATGGAATTTGACATTGCACATACAGTACGTAGTAAAGGAAAACGTCTGCTATCTACTTGAACCATTTTCCTGCCATGTCATTCTGATGAGAAAAACTGCATCTTGAAGACAAAAGGAATAGGGGGTTAAGAACAACACAAGAGATTGATTAACCCTGTGTTGTTATCTAGCAAGTGTCAATAACAAAATGCTACTAGGCTCCTGCATTGTTTCCTTCTAAATTTCAGTCTCACACCTGTCACATCTCAAGATAACTATCCATCACAGAGTCAAAGTGTCAGACAACTGTGTGGTCCCTTGATAAGGAATAGTGACACAATTTGTCTCCTTTTCCTCCCACAGATTGCAACTAATGGGCTAACAGCAGGTTACAATAGCACAAGATGGATTTGAATGACTGTCAATGCTAGGAAGCAAGCACAGCTGCAAAATAGCCTAAAGAAACACTTCAGTTCAGATGAAAATCTGAAGAAACATACAAAATTGAAACCTAATCAATCCACTTTAAAAGGATTTAATGACAGACTTAAAAGTTAATTATTGCACATATTGGAGCATTGTTTATTACATGCACTACTCTGTTAATGGCAAACTATTGTGGAAGCCAAGACACAGCTCCTGTGCTGCAGATAATATTACAGTGGAAGCAAGCACAATAGGACAGACAATATAAAAGGCTACAAAATGCCTGTCTGGGATTTCATGGCATTTTCCAAAGGGATTCCATGGCATGACATTTAGAAATGTTGAGTTTGTAACAGGAAAATATGAAATCAAATGCACAAACAGCAAAGAGAGGAACTTGGAACAAATCCAGCCACATTCAACAAAGCTTTGCCAGAGCTCGTTTTATTTAAGATTAGAACATATATTTTCACAACAATAGCTTCTTGAAATTTGTTCAAGCACTCCTCTTCCCTGTTCTCCCCCTCCTAGAAAACTGCATATAAATCTCTATCATAATGAGGAATGGTGTTTTAATCAGGTAGGCACAAGGAGCAGCCTTAAAGGTAAAGAACACATCAGTGATTTAAAAAGAAAACAGCTGTTACAATAGTGATACACAAGCCAGAAATTACAGATGTAGTAAACTCAGTTTCATGATTATTCTGAAAAGAAAGCCTATCACACTAAGATATGACAAACACAGACTCAAGTTAGTCAAATGACCTTAACTCACCATCACAGTGAGAAAAAACGTGAAAAAAAAACCCTAAAACCCAGTGTAACTTCACACATGACTTTTTTTCTTTGAGCTTGCTCCACAGCTAATGCAATTTGGAGCAGCAGCTTTAGCAACTGTCCTGTTTTTCAGGCCCTGAGCTGCTGCAAGCTGCCTCAGCTCCATCAACACCAGCACATCCAGGGCTTCCCTCAAGCAAGGAGTTGCCCCTCAGCACCTCTGCAAAGAAAGGGGATGAATTTGAGGAAGAAACCATGACCCCTGTTAACATGGAGGTATGGTAGTGCTGCTGGATCTTCCTCTGATCCTTCTGTTCTCAGTTGCCAGAGGCCTATTCACTTCTCTTCTCAGCCTGACTTCAGTTTAACACCTTCCAATTCAGATGACGGACGGGTTGAACAGAAGCCAACAACATCTGGATTGCATGATACTGACATCCATGTAGGAAGGTAGAAGGCTTTAAAAAAGATCCCCAGGATGGCTTCACACCTGAAAATGATTGCCCTCCATTTACTAGTCACTCTCTCTCTTTAATGCCTTTTGTTCTCAAACTACCAAAAACTGCAAATGAAAAGCATGTCCTCAGGGAAAATTATGTAGTACAGTTCCCAAAAGTATTCTGCTTATGGAGCCTCGACTGAAGCAGAGTAATACCAGGATGGAGAGTGCTATGAGACAAGCAGATGATTTGAGCAGGAGGCTCAGCTTGTAACCTGTTGTGAGAAAGAGAAAAACACAAAACAAAACTAAAAAAACCCAAACCCCAACCCTATTTTCACATCAAGTAGTGCAGCAAGCCAGTGCTTTTTCAATGCATTATTTCAGAGAAAGAACTGGATGACCTTGAAAAAGAGAATATAGCAGAAGGTAGAGAAATGTGATGAAATTTAATAACACGAAGTGCAACAGCATGAACTTGGGGGCTAATAACAGGAATTCCTGCTATCAGCTGGAGTTCATCAGTTGGAAATAATACAGCAGGAGAAAGACTTTGCTATGCTAATTGCACACTGTATGATTATGAGTTAGGAACACTGCAGCCATAAAAAATGCTGGGGCGAGGTGGTCCTGTGGAAATGAAGAAGCAGTTGCTCCACTGTGCAAAGCTCTGATTAAATGACATTTGGACTATTGTGCAGAGCTACAGCCAGACAGACAATAGGTTCACCAGGGCTGGAGCATGAGCAGAGGAAGCCTGCTAAGACAGAAAAGGAAACCAAGAGCCTGTCTCAGAAACAGGAATGAAAAGGGTCTGGCTCCTTTTAGTTCTCAAAACCAGGGCTGAGGAGGAATACGACTGCAGTCTATAAATACATCAGTAGTAAAGAACAACTGCTTGTGAAGGACAGCACTGGCACAAGAACAAATGTGCATGAATTGTAATGAGCATGTGCATGCTTGTAGTCAGAGGACTATTCCCAACCATTAGAGGCTTCTGCAGACTCTTTCAGGAAGAGCAGGGAAGCCTGGAAACCGAACTGCTTTCCAGGCAGACAGTTTTACACATTTCCTAAAGTGACTGCACTGCCTAAGCACATTATTAGGTTTAGGACCTGCTATCTTAGACCTGATGCTCCAGGAAGTACTTTTGCAGAGATAAATAAGGTAGCCCATGGACAACTGAACCTTCACCCTTCCTGTGACCACAAACCTCAGGTTCACACCTTTGCCAAGTCGTACATCAGGAGCATACAGGTATAAACCAAGTTGCATCCAGCTACATTTCTGCCCTTCAGAAGCACTCGAGTTGGTAGGGGAAGTAAAGAGAATATATTGGTTTCCTTTCTTCATCAAATCCCTTCCCACTTTCCAGCCATACTCTACCTTCTCTAAGTCCATGGAACTTTCCCGTTATCTGGAATTACAGATAAAGTCTCAGTTCACTTCAGCTTTAACTGAGTCAGAAAAACTTCCTGGGAGGTGATTTTTTTTTTTTTTCTGTGTCCTACTTATTGCTTTGCTACCTCAATTCACTTAAGTGATCTTTATTAAACATTTCCTTGGTGCTCACACTCAAATGTGACAGCATAAATCAAGCTTTTGCCTTCTTTTCTACCCCTGCTCCAGGCAGGACAAAAAAGTGACCCTGACAAAACAGAAGATTAAGAAGTGACTTTTTGAATTATTTTTATAAAAATCTATAGCACTGAAATAAAATCAACAATCATTTTCCTGTGTGCCTTTTCAGCACCATGAAGAATAAAATTTTACTTTGCCTGGGTTATGCGGCAATTTGAGCACATTTAGTAAAAGCAGATGAACCTTTCTAGGGCAAAGGAAATAAACAGTAGCTATGCTCTAGCTCTTAAAATCAGCATTAGTTCTTCATGTAAGCTGTCATTATATCTGTTTGATAAATGGCAGAAGCATGCGGTTTAAAAAAAATGCCTCACATAATTCTGGGCTTTAGAATGCCAATTTGACCACCTGGTTTTGTTGGAATTATTTCTACCATTCCTGATCACAGAATAACTTTAGACAAATTGTATTTTTGACTGTACTCAGAACTCATAAACAGCTTTTTCCCCTTTTCAAACGTCTATTTTATTTCCCTAATGCTGGCAATAATTAGCACGTTGTACTGAAAAGCTACCTGTTTTAAAATCAATTTTGTCTCATGCATAAAATCTCTTTATGCATAAAAAGATATTTTACATTACTGAGGAAAGGAAACATGATGTCTTGATGTGAGTCAGTCTTAATCTATACCTTTTGAGGGATCCAGAGGACAAGACATTAAAATTATATTTTCTGCTCTATTTGAGCTATTTTGTTGTAGTCTCTTAAGGCAAAAAAGACATTTAGAGTCTGTTTCCAAGAGGAGCATAGAGGACCATTCCTGTATTATTCTGTGTACCAGACATTGGGGAGACAGGAGTAAGGACATGAAACATCAGAGGCCCGAATGCATAGTATAGATGTTCTATAGTATAGTGCAGAATACATTGTATAGATGTGGATGTGTAAAGATAACCTGCATAAGTCAATTATATCTTTGCTGCAGGTGACTAATGTAGCCATCTATCATACCTTCCTTCTGACAGACCTTCATATTGCACTGGCTATCACTGTCTTTCCTTTCCCTTCAGATATTTTTGCCTGTAGCAATAGCCAGGTGAACAGACCACTACAGTGGTTACAGACTACATGAATCACACTTTGCACTTTGTTTCCTCAACTATCTGTTTTATAGGCAGGATTAAAAAAAAAATTGTATTAACATCTTAGGATCCCATTTTACATTCCACTTTTGTGGACAGATGTTGAAAAACCATAAAAGGGGTGATTTTTTTTTTTTTAAGTGTTATTATCAGTAAGGTATTAGAGCGTTAACAGTGTCTGTATTGTAGCAACGGAAACTTCAGGAAATCATCTTCTCTTTCTGTCTCTTTCCCTCTTTAAATTTTATTTATAGCTTTGCAAAATACTTGCATCCACATAACCCGCCCTTGCCAACTCGCCAGAAGATTAATGATATCGTGGTGTTCTTGAGAACAGAAATATGTCTACCACCTTGGTGCATAATCTCTCCTTGCACACACTAAAAGTGAGACAGGACCCATGCTGGAGGGAAAGGATCCTGCACTGAGCAGAACTGTCACACGAGCAGCTGTCCCCCCCACTGCTAATTGAAGCACTCTGGTCCTGAGATGCTGATCAGCACTCCCACCCTTCTGCCTTGCTGATAGCTTGGGACAGAGACTGGCTCCTGGCTGGCAGCACCCATAATGCTAAAAAAAAACCCACCCAAGGGTGGCTGAATAAGCAATAAAAGGCACCAAAGGGGCAACCATCCCAAAAATATACTTGGTGCTAGCAGCACGCTCACAGAAGAAAATCTGAGCGTTGGTCCCAGTGTGATTTTTTTTCTGGGTGTCATGTTGTCTCATACTTTCAGACACCTTCCCAGAAAGAATATAACTGAAAAATGTAATTTTGATGATATTGTCTTGTTTTGGCATTTAAATCTCTTGTAGATTGTTGGTGGAAGGTCAAATTTTTTCTTTTGTGGGAATATAAGGAAAATATTCTTGTTCATTTTCCCTGTTCTTGTACCTTTTCCTTGTTAATAGATCCTACTTTCTTCTTGTGGATGGTTTCATTTAAAAAGAAAAAAAAAAAAAAAAAGAAAAAAACCCACACTCTTTCCTGTCCTCTTCTTTGTTGTGAACCTGGTTCCAGTTTCTGCCTATCTCTCTCCCACTTCCTTTGACCTTTTCCTCTCTCTCTGTCCACACTGGCAATAGTCTTTAGCTTGTGCTCTTTTATGAACCTTCTGCTTCTTCTCTTTTCAACTCTCTGGACCTGATTTGCAGATGCTGTGTTCTTCCTAAAGTCATTTACACATGTGTGACACAGGTGTGAAATACCACCATTTTCATTTATGCTGCTTGTAAATGTCAGCAGAAGAGAAAGGAGAACCTGTCCTTCCCAGAGTGAATCAACAGACTTCCAGGAGTGTTAGATACATATGAACAAAATCTGTGTGAGTCACCAATCATTCCTAATCCATGCCTGATCTCTCACAAACCCTCTCATGCTATTGCTTAACCCTCCATTGTTCCCAAGGGCTCCTTTAATCCAGATTTTTCTTTAAACAAGAGGATGAGGATGTGAGGATGTTTCACTTTGATTTGGGGGATTTTTTATTTTTTTTTTACAGCTTCCAGACCCCAGGAGAACTGAGCTAAAAATACACACGTGGAGTCAGGTATCCACGTGTCATATTTACCCCTTGAACAGCAAGCAGCTGAAGACAGAAAGAGAAAGCTTATGCATATATTTCCATCTGATGAAAGAAGCTACACTGCATTTTGTTAATTCCAGAGCTTTTCTGAATTCATCAAAACACCTGATGAACTCACAGAACTGAGCTTTTTTGTAAAATTCTAACTACTTTTGGGTCAGATGTACTCTGAGGAGTCCTTCTTTTCTTTTTTTTCTTTTTTTTTTCTTTTTTTTTCTTTTTTTTTTTTTTAGGTTGAGTTCAGAAACTTAAATGAATAAATGGAATTGCAGGAAGCAGGAGATGAACTGTCAAGTGACAACAAACATTTAGCATCAGATTTGAGGGCTGGTACCAGCCCTGCTCTTGCTTTCCCTTCTTTTGCTCATGGTGTGCTACAGACAGCAGGAAAACAAGAAACTTGGGAGGCTTCAAGCACCTTGCCCTCTGCTCCAGGTCTGGGGACACAGCAGCAGTGCAGATCTCAGAAAGTAAGCCCTGCAACCCACAGGAGAAGGATTCTGCCTGTGCAAAGCCCGTGCTGTCAGCTCCATTTTTGCCACTGTTTTGTTGTCAAGCTACTGCATCCCTTTGGCTGTTGCACGTTTTACCACAGGCTCCTTTGAGAAGCCACTTGATCATATGTGTGCCCCTGTGATAAATTTTATCAGGGCTCAGCTGGATGGTTTCACACCAGGCAGCTGCTGCACGGTGGCTTTTTATCTGTCGTGGCACCCCCCCAACCAAAACGCAACAATTTTTTTAAAATTTGTTTTGTTTTGTTTTGTTTTGTTTTTTTCCCCTCGCTTAATTTATGTTGTGGCATTTCTGTCTGTAGATGTAGAGTCAGCAGTTTGTGCTCCCAGAGGACTCTCACGTGGAAGCAGGGAGCCTCCTCACGAAGTAAAATATGGCTGGGATAAAAGTAACAACAAGTCATAATTAAAAAGTATGAGCGGCCGTCTGCTTCTCAATAGCAAGGAAGATTTGATATCTGCTTTCTCACTTGTCTCACCAGTCACACTCATGGTAAATACAGCTGCCTTAAGTGGCAACTGGATCATTTTCCCCACATTTTAACTCACTCGTTTTAAGTGTAAAAAACTGCTCTCAGTAACAACTTCATTTAAAAGAACTGCTGACCAGAGAGACAGTCTGGAAACTCAAACCTTGAAGGCATTCTGCCAGTGACTAGTGATGGCTTAATATCTATCTTCCTGTGCTATATTTACCTTTTTTTTTTTTTTTACATCTTCATTTGAATGTGATTTTTAATGCTCCTCTAGAAGCTTTCTTGTCAATGGCAGTTGTTAGAACACCTATTTTGTGTTTATTCCTTCAATCACTCTAGTTTATAGTTCATAAATTAAAATATCTTCCTGAAAAGTTGCCTGAGGTTTGTCTGCTATCAGGGGTGTCTTAGACAGAATGAATAATGTCATACAGTAAGTTTCCAGTGTCCATAACTGAGAACTTTAAAGATCTTCTGCAGGATTGATTTCATTTTTTCAAGCTATTTAGCTTTCTTCTAAATGGAAAAGTTTCAGTTACAAGTGATTTATTTCAAGCTTCCTTTCTTAAATTTTATCATCAAGACAGTATATGACAAGTAAAATTTTGCCACCCATTCATCTTGTCCTCTGGATTTTAAGGTACTGACTATATTTTATGCTCATTACAAATGAAACAGCCATTTAAATAACACCAATTTATTTCTATAAGCATCATGTAAAAGCCCTCAGAGTTGCAGCTGTTGAGATTACATCAAATTTATAGAGCATTTTTTCACTGACCTGATAACAGATTACTGTCCACATACTGCAGCTCTGTAATTCCATAGAAATTTTCTGTTATGATTTGCTCAGCATTGATTTTTAAATTGGGTGGCTCTAACTGCCAGATTTGTACACCTAAGAGTTGTTATGCCTCTGAGGTAGTATACCAAAATATATATTCTTCAGGAACCAATATGTATGTTGTGTATACATAAATATATTTAACTCAATAAATATTCCTTTAAAATATCTCAATATTTAGCCTATCCTAGATATGTATTTACCCAGTCTACCTCCCATATTTACCCAAGTGATTAGAAAAGTCTCTCGGGCAAATAGTGTAGGTTTCATAACCTTCCATGGAAGTTTTTGTAAATTTGCTTTTTGAAGAAAAAGCTCACTTTGGCTTCTTACTCTGTTAATTTCCTTCTTTTTTTTTTTTTTTTTTTTTTTTTTCTTCACATATATAATTTTCCTCCTTGTCCTTCAAGGGAAACTGGATAAATAAATGAAAAAGTATACCCAGTGTCCAGATGGTTTGGGATCAGGATTCAGCATGGGACTTAAACTTTAAAAAACTGTCCCCACTGGCTGCACATGGATCTGGCATGTGCTCAGAGGAAGCTGGAGTGATCTCTTTTGCTAGTGGACAGCTTATGAGTGTTAGACTGATAGCTATGGCAGAAAAGTTAGAAATGTTGCTGCAAAATAAAAAAGTGATGCCTTTATTTAATTTTTTTGCCCCTTTGCTTAGGGATAGGTGATGTAGACACAGAGCCTGAGCTGATTTGATTGATTCATGGCATCCTGGAGCCATCCTCACTTTACTATCTAGTGAAAGTAAGGCCTTACCCATAGGGAAGAGCTAAACAAAACAAAACAGAACAAAATGTCTAAACTAGCACCAGACTGAGCAAATAAAGCATGAGGGCTTGCTGCTCAAAAATATATTTAAGCAGGAATTGTGGGGAAATGTGAACATATATAGTAATGAACTCACGGTACAAAAGCAGGACTTACCACAAGCCTTCCTCCAAACAATAGTGGGTTTTTTTGCTTTTTTTTTTTTTTTTTTTTTTTTTTTTTTTTTTTTTTTTTGTGGGCTTGATCCTCGGAACTGCAGAGCACTTTAAACAATTTCCATTGAGTTCTAGGGGAGAAGAAAACAGTCAGAACTTCACAAGACAGAGCCACATGTTCAGAGTGAGTACACAAGAGCCAGCCAAGAGCTCCAGCCAGAAATGCTGGCTGCATCTTGTTAGACACAGAGAGATCTTGGATATTAGACCCTGAGTGCTGGTCCTCTTGTGAGTGTGGAGAATTTACAGCATTTAGTGGGAAGCAGCCTGGAAACCTTTCCTGATTTCACCTCCAAGCCCTACCAACTTAGATTAGGGAAGTCCTTTAGGACACTGCATAATTATGGACATTTAGGGTACTTGAGCCAAACATGAAGCTTTTGCTTATCCCTTTCATCAATAAAATGCTCAACATGGCTCAGAAGGAAAACAACAGGGGAGGAATCTGTGTCTTATGAGAGCCTTCTTTGTTAGTATTCCTTGGCAATGGGTTCTTTAATAAGCTTGAGACTATCAACATTTGCAAGTTTTCGAAGAAAAGGATTAAATGTCCCTAAAAACTGACCTTAGGGGAGAAAACAGAATTTTCACAAACTTTATTTTGAGAAGCCTCAAATTTGGCACTAACCACTGGGTTCATTTTTTATGATTACTCAACAAGGTGCAGCAACTATGAGTAATAAAGGAATAGTTCATAAACTCAGGAACCTATAGCTAAGCTTGTCCCTCAGTTATGCTCTCTGTCTTCTAGACATCAATAGGAACTCTGAAGCTCCTGAAATCACATCATGTCTCTTATTAACTAAAAATGTCATTATTATTGTTGTTGTTGTAATAATTATTATTTATTATTATTATTTTGTGAAGCTAATCCACAGTCTTACTTTTTTTTGAGGAAAGGCAGCAAAATCTTTTCTTTCATTAAACAATGAAATATGTAAAATATAAAAACCACATATGGCTCCAACTAGAATTTTCTATATGACAGGAGAGAAGTCCACTAGGAACCCTGATAAGATGATAATTCAGAAAACAGTAGGGTAACATGAATGGGAAGAAAGTTATGACCTGTAGAAATAAATGTCAGGCATGTCCAATTCCTATTTTCAGAAATGTTTTGAGACTGATGTTCATAAAATATTTGTGATCCCTTAGTATCAGAAATAAAGGAATGCAAAATATTGCAGCTAGAAGTCAGATATGGTTGAAATGCAGAACAAACAAACTAGAAGATTTGCCCTATACTTGCCCCTCAATAAGCAGTAATCTATTTGTGGAATATTTATATTATTCTTATTAATATACATGTGGAAGCTTTCTTCTAGAGTGGTTATTTGCAAACCATATACAGCTTGTGATTTCTAATGCTTAGAAAAGCATTGCAGGGCAAAACTGCAATACACTGAATTCATGGCTTTTGATAAGATTTTTCTAGCTACGCAGCACAAGGTCTTCAAGTACATACAGCATCTCAGATGCATCCTCTTAAGAAATAGCAGTATATTATAAACAAATGCAGCTGTGTTTGGAGCCCCTTCTGAGCTGCATATGAAGCCTATAAAGCAACCATCTTTCACTTCTTGAAAATTACAATGCTAATTAAAAACTGCCTGGTTGATTCCTGGTTGTATTAATAAATGAGGAAGACTTTATTCAACTGAAATGGTTTTCTGAGAGATGGCATATAGGCTCTTGCACAACAGGATCCAGATAGACGACTCTGAAGTTATTGTCTGCATTTCCAATACTTCTTTGTTGTTACTTCCAAGATTTTCTTTCCAGTTCAGGACCTTGCAACTTCTAAAACTTTCCAGCAGCATTTTAAAGATAAACAGATTGATTCCAGATTGTCTGCCAGTCATGCTATATCCTGTGGTAAAACTGATGATATATGGATGAGAAGAGATTCAGGTAGGACCTAGGGCGCATATGGTCAACATATCGTGTATCGAAAGGGAATAAGAATTCAAAATTCATTAAAACACTTTTGCTTTTTGAATATTTCAGCCTAAACTGCATGCTCTCCCTCCTTGAGTTATATAACAATTCTTTTTACCTGTAGCTTTCTATCTCTGCCAGCACTGAAGAGAGAAATTATCCTAAGAAATGACTGAATATGGGAACCGGTGCTCAGTGGCATTATTGTTGCAAGCATTTATTAGATGTCTCATCCCTCAGTCCCTACCAGGCAGATCCATCCCTTAGAAAGCTACCTGCAGTCATTAGCACTGTCTATTGGATATCAGGTATTATAATTTTGCCAGGGCACCTGATTTTGTCATCTCATTGCTGGAGACAGCTATTGTATGTCTTCTCCATTAACACTCCTGTCCATTCAAAGTTTGCAGCATTCCCAGTTCCATCATGTTAACCTTATAATTGCCTTTCATAAACATCTTTTCATATGGCTGCTGGGATACTACTCATAAGGTACTTCTGCTTTGGGGTTTTTCTTCTTTATTCAAAGCAACAGTATTTCAGAGAAAGAGTTCCAAATAACACCTCTGGTTTTGAGCACTCTGACAAACATGCCAAGTGGTAGTGCCAACGTGTTCACTGCTCTTTCACTGACACATAGGAATAAAAGAGCATGGGGATAATGAAATCTAACTTTTGAAGAAAATGCAACTGTGAAGTGCTATCTTATCCTACTGAAGTACCAAGACATCTTCTGCCTGATAACTGGGGCCACAATCATACATTTTGAAGTAAAAAAATAATGCACTATGACCATCTGAGCTCATCTTTGAGAGTTTAAACCATGACCACACATGTGTAAACTACCATCAAGCTGATGGTGAAGGTAACAAATATTATGACTACAATGTCTGCAATAATTGATACTTAGGGGAGAGTATAAAGAAAAACTTCCTTTTGGAGCAAGAGTTCACAAAGTTCACTTCAGAAAATGTGTGTTACACCAAACTGCTTCATCACATGGAAAAGGTTCACTCACATTATGAGTGCACATATGTTTGCACATTTGTTTTGTTATAACAAATGATGATATCATTCACCTATAGCAAGATGAAGCTATGCTGTATGACAAACAGCTGCTTTGTGTTAAATCATCCCTGGCTTCTCTGAATTTATTCTTTTTGTTACGGGGCTGTTTTCCCTTCAGATCTATGGCTGCAGCATTTCATTCATGGAATTTAACCTCTCCAGAGTATGAGAGAGGCTGAATTTCATTCTCCTTGCCTTAACTCCCACAAATGGAGTTTATGGCATTTCAAATACAAGATGTACATCACCATGTACATCTCCTCATCCTCACCATAACTAGGTAGGTATGTACCTCCAAATGTACTAATCACAAAATATATCAGGAAGGAGAGGTCTTCAGCTGCTAGGGACCAGTTGGCTTTTTTAAGTGATGAAGGAAGGGGCATCTTCAGTGTGTCTTGAGATGGCTGGTTGCAACTCATAAGAGCTGGCTGTCCACTTTAGGATTAAAGGAGTGCAGATGAGGAACAAAGCTCTAGAAAACACAGTGAATACCTGCAGTGACATATAATGACAGACAGCTGAGAGGTGTTAATTGAAATTCTACAATTAATTTTCTCCCGTTTCTAGTAGCACTGTAAGAATTTTTATGATTATTTCCTTCTTTCATTTTCTTGCAGAGAGCTAAGACAGCTCTCTGTGCAGAAATCCTTGGCTGCAAGGATTTTGTCAGCAAAGGTCTTGAGTGCTACACTTCAAAATAAACTCTGCCACTCTGAGAAGTCTGGAGGTAAATAGCAAAACCACATGGATGCTGGTTTTGGATCTAACTCTTGCCTTTCCATTAAACTTTCCATTAAATACCTGTCTATGGGAAAGGCAGTCACACAGACATTCCTAGTGATCTTTTGCTCATTAATTCATTTAGGATTTCAGTCCCCTGCTGTGATGCCCGCATTTGACTACTGAGGGATAATGAGATGATATTTCAACCTTAAGAGCATGGTTTTAAAGTGTTGTGTGGGGTTTTTTTTCTTTTCCTCATTGTCTTTCCAATGGAGCTAAAGTTGACATGTTTACCTCTGTTTAACTGCTTCTGCTTGCCAAGATTCCTCAGTGCACCAAAATTCCCAGTAATTCCTACCAGAATCCATTAATACATCACTGAAACTTAGAGAAGCATTAGAAAAAATTGGATATCACTGCAAAAACATTGACTTCACCAGACATGTTTTTCATAGCTCTTACATTAATGCCATGTTTTCTTAAATGTTATTGAATGACCATAAAATAGTTGCTCAATAATTTGGTATTTGGATTATCAGAGACTGTCCATAATAGTAATAAAAAGTAACCACAATATAGGTCTTCTCACTGTTGAGTAATATTTCCAGGTTTGCCAGCACTACTGTGGATTGACTGTATCATTGAACTACATTGTTCATTTTCCAGCGCTGAAAATTGATCACAGAGTTCCTGAAAGCCAACTTTCTGAACACTGAACTGAGTGATCCAAGCAAGAGATCTGAAATAGAGAGCCAAGAAAACATTTATTTTTTTTTTAACTTCTCTCTTAATTGTCAATCATTCTGTTCACCAGAAATTTCCAAATATAGAATTATTTTGTCTAGTACCCAACCACCTTTTGGCTAGCAGGATAAATTCCTCTCCCTGTAGCAACATTAATGAGGAATGCAATCTTGGCATGTGATGTCAAGTCTACCTCATTCTTATTCTCCTTTAAGTTACCCTTCATGCACACTCCAGTATTCAACTAAGCCCTTGATGAAGTAATTAAAACCCTTTCAGATAGGCTTAAAGATATCCCATATGGGTGAATGTCTACAAACACATGCTCTTTGGTACAGTACCTCTGCCTGGTGTTTGCTCTCTGCAAGCATATGTATGAACTGGAGCCAAATTTTTCTGCACTTACTAATCATCTCAGGGACTCCAGTTTTCAGATGCCCAACTTGAGGCAGTTAAAGGTGAGCAATTCCTTGCTTAAGAAAGCAAGTATCTTGAGCTCAGCTCCCAAAAATATAAGACCTTTCATGTCCTTTTAGTTCCTTGAGACTACTGAGCCCTTGGTTGTAGAAATTTTGGGACTCTTCTATGGGAAGAAAAAGTGTCAAAGAGGGATATAACACCTCTCTCTTTTTAAGAAACAAAAGCTTTAGCATTAATCCAGTCCTCTGCCCCTTTATTTCTCTAACACACTGAAAAAATAATTCTACAAACTGCATGTACCCCACCTACTAGAAGGTGCCAAGAGAGCTTTCCTCTCACACAGGATATGAAGAGAGGTGAGATCCTTCACCATCATCTTTGACAGAGCTCTTCTGCATCTTCCCTACCCCTCACCCTTTGCTGAGGCTTGGAGTGTCTCATACTCCCCACAAATGTGCACAGAAGGCAGGGTACAAGGGCATAATTTAGTTTGATTTCAGATATCTAAATAAAAGACTCCTTTTGCAAGTAGATTTGTACTTTAAACCAATAGAAAAGGTAATGTTTGAGCCTCTTTGTTTTAGTTTGTTATTTAAGTGTCTTTGTAGCTGTCCTTTAACAATGGCAACTGTAGTGCAACAGGGAAAGAAGAACAAAAAATGCTTTGAGGAAATATAAAGATAATCAGAGAAAGCAAAAGTTGTCTTTAGCCAGTTACTTCAAAAATATATGAAGTGGTGGAACATTTATGGGGGAAAAAAATAAATTAAAAAAAGGCCTTTTTCCAGCAATGTGGTCAATTTTGTCAGCAAATCTTGTCTCGGAGACTGGGTATCTTCTATGTCCCTTTTTCCTTCCTGAGTTATGCTCTAGTAAAATATGTTTCTAGTATATCTCAGTAGAGATGATTCAGTTGCTGGCCTTGCTATGCTCTAGGAGGTTCTCTAAGACCACCTGAAAAAGAAAGTGGGTCTTTTTTTCAAATCAGATCATTGAACAAACCTCATATAGAGCTCAGGCACTGGTAACAGCCAAATCAGCAAAGCCTCTTCTAGGAGGGGTTATTAGAGACCTCTTTCATATAGAGGTGAGCTCATGAGAGACTCCTCATCCTTCAGCATGTATCTTCCTCAACATCAACTTATTACCTAGCTTGCTGCTTCTCTGCTCTAGGTCAGGAAGGATTTTTAAATAAGATTTATAAAAAAGTTTCATTTTTAATAATAAAAAGAAAAAGTTAAAAAATGACACTGTAGGGAGGAAGAAAATTAAGCATGAGAGCAGGACCAGTAAATGCCAGGTGTGCCAGACTCCTAGAAGTTATAGACCACGGATATTTCAGAACAGAAAGTTCAAGCTTTTTGCATAGTTATTACAACTTTCCACTGCCATTCCTGAAATTGCAAGCTGTTTGACACACAAAAGACCCATTGCTTTTTGAAGGTTAAGTGTCACTGGCTATTCTTTGGTTCAGGAAATAACCCTAGCTGGTAGATGGCTCGACAATTTTTGGCTGCTGCTGCTACAGGCAGCTGCTAATGGATTGTAATGGTGGGAAGACGACTTTTCATAAATGTCAAATTTCTTGACTGTGATGTTTTCAGCTAGAAAAATCTCTTCCCTGCCCAGAACTTTAAATACTATTGGAAAATAAAATCCAGACAGAAGACATTGAAGCAACTTTGCTTTGTTAACTGCCATGAAAGTTGGCAAGTACTATAGACTCTAGCACAAAAGAACATAATAAAAGGCTTACATATGTTCTTCAAAAATAATAAAGAAAATCATAAGCTTGAAAATGACAACTACGTGTTTTGAAAGCTATCCACTGAGTTCAAAAAATTTCCCTCTCTTTTTTTTTTTTTTTCTAGAAATGTGGTTACTGGACTTTGATACTCAAGAGAAATCTCAAAGGGCCTTTCTACAAATATGTTACTTTTGCATTAATGGTTTATTGAGTCAAAACCTTTCCATCACAAACAAGTATCTATTTGCTGTACCTGTTGGAATCCAAAAGAATAATGCAGGTGATGCCTTTGAAACTGAAATGTGCTTATTAACGCTGCCTCACAAAGCCAGCAAGCGTTGTTAGTAAGAAATGACAGTGTATGGCTCAACTGCACATATTCCACTGCTGTCAAATTACTCAGTAGAAATACATCAGGTAAAATTGGCACCCAACTAAGTGAATTCTTTGCTCATGGGAGTTTCACTGCCTGTTACTTCTGTATTTTCTACAACATGATCCAAAGCTCATTAAAATCAGCAGAAATGCACACCTCGATTTCCATCCAACCTCAAGAGCCAATAAACATGGAGGCCATCGAGCACTTAAATAGGATGAAGTTCTGACAGCAGTAAAGAAAATTGTACTAATTATTCTTTTCAATCACTTACCTAGTATGGCAAGAAGCAGGTGATTGATTACTATTTGCTTTTAAGATAAAACTCCAGTGCAAATGGTCAGCATCTTTTCAAGTAATCCTTTTTTTAAGGATAAAAAAGTTATACTTCTTCACATCTGCAATTAGTCAAAATTCCTTGGACTTGCAGATTGCTCCAACTTGGAGAAGAATAACTGTACTTGTTTGCAAACAGTGCACATGTTGGATTGCTCCTGGAAGCAAACCAAGAGACAAGGACTTTTCTCAAAAGCATAAGCTCCATCATAAGGCAGGAGATAGCTTCCCAAAAGTTATCCAAAAAGCTTACTTTGCACCAGGAATGGTATGATACTACCATAACCAGGCCATAGAAAATCTTTTCAGTGGCTTCTAGTTTTTTTTTCAGTAGTCACTCTGCTGAGGATCAACCCAAGCAGATCATTCAAGATCACTAGAGATGAGCCTAGAGATGACATAGTGATGCTAGGGGCAAAACCAATAGCTCAGCTCAAGAGGCATTTTTACCCCACTGAAGACAGAGCCACCAAAAGATGCCCTGGGTTTGGAAGAGAATCCCAAGCCAAGAGGAAGGTGTATGTACAGGTAGATATAAGCCCTGTCTGTGAAGCTGCTTTGAAGGGATCACATCTCTAATGCTCCTATGCAAACACATAAAGAATGGGGAAAAAAAGAAGAGGAGAGGAACACACCTGGCTGCCTGCAGGGCTATGATGTTGTTGGTATCACTGAGGTGTGGTGGGGATGGCTCCTAAGACTGTAGCATGGGGATGGCCAGGAACAAAGTGTTTAGAAAGGAGAAGAAAGGCAGAAGAGGAAGGGGTGTGGATCCTACATCAGTGATCAGCTGGAGTCCACAGAGCTCTACTTAGGGATGGATAAGGAGATGACCCTATGAGTCCCAGGATTAAAGGGAAGTCAGGGGCAAATGATATCATAGTAGGGATCTACTACAGGCCACCCAAGCAGGATGACCAAGTGGATAAGTCTTTAGACAGAGAGGAGCTGCTTCACACTCACAAGCAATGGACTTCAGGGGGGACTGTAATCATCCCAACATCTGCTGGAGGGACAGCACAGCAAAGCACCAGCAGTCCAGAAAGTTCCTTGAATATATCGGTGGCAAATTCCTCCTCCAAATGGTAGAGGAAGCAACCAGAAAAGCAGCTTTGATAGATGTTGCTCTCATCAACAGAGATGAGATGGTGAGTGATGTAAAAATTAATGGCAGACTAGGCTGTAGTGACCATGAGACTGTATAATTCAAAATCCTTAGGGGAGTTAGAAAAGTGCAAAGCAAACTGATGGCACTTGATTTTGAAAAGGGCAAACTTTAGCCTCTTCAAGGAAGGATGCTTAGTAGGGTTGAATGGCATAAAGACCTGGATGGGAAGGGAGCCAAGAAAAACTGGGCATATTTAAGGATTATCTCTGGCATACCCAGCACCAGTATGTCCCAATGGTCAGGCAGGAGGAAGGCAGGCAGGAGTGCCAGGAGCCCAGAGTGACTGAGCAATGAACTCCTGGACACGTCAAAGAGTAAAAACAAAGTTTACAGAGGATGGAAGCAAGGACAAATAACCTGGGAGAAGTACAGAGAAGTAGTTAAAGAAGGAAGAGATCAGGTTAGGAGAACAAAAACACAGAGAGAATTGGATCTGGCCAAGGGGCTAAGGACAACACGAAAACTTTCTACAGGTATTTCAATGATAAGAGGAAGAGTGGGGAAAATGTGGGCCCACTCCAGAAGGGAATGGGAAAGCTGGTCACCCAAGATGTAGAGAAGGCTGAGATAATTTAATTACTTTGCCTCTGTCTTCACCAGCAAGCACTCCAGTCACATCCTCCATGTTACAGAAGCCAAAGGCAGGCACTGGCAGAAAGAAAATCCTCCCACTGTAGATGACAAGGAGGTTCAAGACCACCTAAAGAACCTGAAGTTGAACAAGTCCATGGGACCTGATGGTATTCACTCATGGCTCCTGAAAGAACTGGCAGATGAAGCTACAAAGCCACTGCCCATCAGATTTGAAAAGTCATGGCAGTCTGGTGAAGTTCCTGCTGACTGGAAAAAGGGAAACATAGCCCCCATTTTCAAAAATGAAAAAAAGAAGACCCAGGGAACTACGGGTCAGTCAGTCCCAGTGCTGTGCCTGGCTAGACCATGGTGCAGATCCTGCTGAAGGCTCTGCTAAGGCAAGCAAGTAACAAAGAGGTGATTGGTGATAGATAACACAGCTTCACTAAGGGCAAGTCCTACCTGTTTAATTTGGTGAACTTTCACTATGGGGTCACAGCCTTGGTGGACAAAGGCAGAACAGGGGTTGTCATGTCCCTGGCCCTGTGTGAAGCATTCAACACTGTCCCACATGACATTTTGATCTCTAAACTGGAATGATACAGATTCGATGGATGGACCACTCATTGGATAAGGAACTGGATGGATGGTGGCACCCAAAGTGTGATCAGTGTCCAAATGGAGATGTGTGAGGAGTGGTGCTCCTCAAGGGTCAGTACTCAACCCAGTGCTGTTTAACATCTTTGTTGGAGACATGGACAGTGGAATAGAGAGCAGCAAGTATGCTGATGACACGAAACTGTGTGGTGAAGTCATGAGGCTGGAGGGAAGGAATGACATCCAGAGGGACCTTGACAGGCTGGAGACATGGGTCTCAGTAATCCCATGCATGAATACAGGTTGGCAGAAGAAAGGATTGTGGACAGCCCTGAGGAGAAGGACTTTGGGGGGGGTGGTGGACCAGAAGCTCAACATGAGCTGTCAGTGATCATTTGCATCTCAGAAACCAACTGGGTCCTGGGCTACATCAAAAGGAGAAGGGATGGGGATTCTCCCCCTCTGCTCTGCTCTTGGGAGACCCCACCTGGAGTCCTGTGTCCAGCTCTGGAGTCCCCAGCATCAGAAGGACACAGAGCTCCTGGAAGGTGTCCAGAGCAGAGCCATTCAAATGCCCAGAGGGCTGAGCACCTCCCTGGGAAGCCAGGCTGAGGGATTGGGGTTGTTCAGCCTGGAGAAGAGGAGGCTCCCAGGTGAGCTCAGAGCAACCTTCCAATATCTGAAGGGGCTACAAGAAAGCTGGGGGAGGGCTTTGAACATGGGGGGTTAGGAGGGGACAAGGGGGAATGGTTTCAAAGTTGAAGTGGGTAGATTTAGGATGGACATTGGGAGGAAATTCTTTAATATGAGGGTGGTGAGGCCCTGGCACAGGTTGCCCAAGGAAGTTGTGTCTACCCTCTCCCTGGAAGTGTTCAAGGCCAGGTTGGATGAGGCCTTGAGCAGCAGGTCTGCTGGAAGGTGTCCCTGCCTATGCAGAGGATTGGAACTAGATGAACTTTAATGTCCTCGCCAACCTTAGCCATTCTATGATTCTATGATTTTACTCAACAGGGTGAGAAGATTGACTCATAATATCCTTAATCCGTCAATTTTGAAACTCAAAAAATGTAATGATTCTGGGAAAAATGTCTTTACAATGACTTCTTGGGTACATCTGGCCATTCTGGAGCTGGAAAGTGTCTTAATTCATTCTCTTTCTGATTGAATTTACTTTTCTTTCATAAAAAATAAAAGAAAAAAGCACACTACAACTGGAAACATTGACATTGTTTTACACATAATTCCTGTTTTCTGTCAAGCTCCTGCTCTTCATTACTCTTTATCCAAATCGATGATACTGCCGTTAAATAAAGGAAACTGTAATAAGGCCATCTAGAACTGCTTATTAGGTAATGTTGTAGCCTTAAAAAAGTTTTGATAAGACTGCATTGGCTACCACCTTGTTGAAGAACAGAGCAGAAAAAAATTTAAAGATCAATAAAAGAACAATTTTTAACAGTTGTTTTAAAACATGTAAATAGTGTTGTCACTTGGTGAGGATTTTTTTTCCAATTTGTACATTTGTAATTTCCAACTGCAGTTTTAGAGCATTTCACTGCATGCTACTTTCAATCATCCTTAGCCCAGAAATGTACTGTACATTAGTAACACTTAATTGGCATATTTAAAGTAAATAGCTACTTAGTTTTGATGTAAAATCTTTGGGAAAAATTTTATGATGCCACACAACATTGTTTGTTCCAAGAGCAAATATTCAAGTCTTGAGTGTTCACTCTGATAGGAGACAATTAGAAGTATTTACATATTTGTGTTACCAGGCTACTGTACAATTCAGAATAGGTCATTGGGAAGGGAGAAGGAAAGGTTGCACTTAAAAGAAGAATTATAACTTTGGGGTGAAAAGAAAAGAAAAAGAAAAAGAAAAGAAAAGAAAAGAAAAGAAAAGAAAAGAAAAGAAAAGAAAAGAAAAGAAAAGAAAAGAAAAGAAAGAAAAGAAAAGAAAAGAAAAGAAAAAGAAAAGAAAAGAAAAAAGAAAAGAAAAGAAAAGAAAAGAAAAGAAAAAGAAAAGAAAAGAAAGGAAAAGAGAAGAGAAGAGAAGAGAAGAGAAGAGAAGAGAAGAGAAGAGAGAAAAGAAAAGAAAAGAAAAGAAAAGAAAAGAAAAGAAAAGAAAAGAAAAGAAAAGAAAAGAAAGAAAAGAAAAGAAAAGAAAAGAAAAGAAAAGAAAAGAAAAGAAAAGAAAAGAAAAGAAAAGAAAAGAAAAGAAAAGAAAAGAAAAAAAGAAAAAAGAAAAAAGAAAAAAGAAAAAGACAGTGAGAATAACAACCAGGAAAGCAGGAGGAGGAGAACAATGGCATGAGGCCAGATCCTGCTCTCAGTTACACCCAGGCAACATCACGGGCTGAAACTGCATGGGTGTAGCTGAGAGCAGAATGTGCTTCCCTCTTGTTTATACCAATTCCCAAGGATCTATTTTCACCTCAGGTATAAACATCACTCTCTCCACGTGGAATTTCAGCATCTTTGCCACCGAGGAGGCAGCTTGCTGTACACAAGAGACACGAAGTGAGTCGTTAGGAGTGTTTAGCCAGTCCACCATCTTTTACTAGACAGATCTTGGCCTGATTCTCCAGTAAGATGTCTTGTAACTGTGCCATGGGCTTTCTCTCTCCCCCGAGCAGATTTCCCTGGTGTGTGCTCCAGGATGAAGGAGCCGACGTGTGGCACATGCCGCGATGTGCACTGGCAGTCAGACCGCTGCACGGCTGGCAAAACGCGGGTGGCACTCCCCGTACTAAGTGGTACGTGATGTTTCATTTGCATTTGCCAGCTGGCTAATAGTAGCCAAATGTTTGTTGCAAAGAGCGAGTGAGAGAGAAAAATAGCCATATCCTTTGGCACACAGAATAATAATAATCCTCCTCCAGAACAGGCTGGCAGTGCTCGAGCCAGAGCCATCTTTCCGACTCTGAGACACTATTAGATTCTCCACCCTTCTCTTCTAAATTCTACAGCAGATTGTTTGGGCTGGAGAGAGATGGAGACAAGAGGTCCCATCTGGTACCAGTTCCTTATTTCTTTGTAGCTCTATAATAAGTCCAGGTCTTTTCACAGTTCATTCAGGAGAGGAGGGGAAGAGTTGGGTGAGGGGAGGTGGTGGCCAAGGGCACTCTACAGGCCAGTCTCCACTGTGTTTTCTTTTTGTATTTGCTTTCTTCTTGTTCCCTCCAGACTGACAAGAGGTAACAGGCATCTGCTCTCCTGTGTTCACAGCTCTATAATGCAGACCTGTCAATAGTTTCCACAAGCCGAGATTATTTTATTGGTAAGACATTAAACAGGGCTAGACAGAGCTAGTGTGAAAAATAACTTTCTCATGCCTTTTTTTTTTTCCACACACAGACTCTGACTATGTGCATTATTTTTTTCATGAGACCTTTAAGAAAACTTTTTGTTATTTTATATTTTTCAGCCTGCCTTTTCCAGCAACTTGATTCCACAGAGGACTAACTGCATGTTTCCAGCACCTTCACTTCAGACCTGGATTCTGCCAAATGACAGTCAGTTTCTCCTGCTTTGTTGCACAAGAATGGTTTCTGTTCAGTAAGTCTCTGTTTTAATATTAAGTATTACCCTGCAGGCAGAGATGATGGAGTAGACTTTGCAAGATGTCCATGTAAATACTCAGCAGCTTTTTCATCCCTCTCTCTTCCAGCATTGATATTGATCAATTCTGGGTGAATCTGGAGTTTCAGTAACACTTAATCCTGTCGCTGCAATTAGACAAGAAATGTCAGTGAAAGAAAAAAATCCTTTCTGAGAAATGCTCTGGTTCAGAGAGGGAGGTGTGGGCTCTGCTGCAAAGCCAAGAGCCCAAACACCACAAACACCACTGCACATCTGCACAGAGCAGATGCAGAGGTGAGGATATCTCAGATTTCTGTCCCAGCTTTTACAGGTAAACCCATGGGCACTACTAGACACAGACCAGTTTCTAGGTTCAATGCTCTCTATGATTATTTCCCTTATTTCAAATAGCAGAGGTATCTTTGCTGCTCAGAGGAAGATGTGAAGCAGAGACAGAGAATTAGCAAAATTCAATGGCAGATGACTTGCTGGGCTGGATATGCTGTTATCCTGCATGTGGTCCCCTCTCCAGACCAGAGAGAAAAAAGGGAGAAAGGCTGGACTGTTCCTCCATCTCCTTCTCAATTTTTGTTCCTGTTTTAAAAAAAAAAAAAAAAAATTAAAAATCCAAACAACATCTATTTCATGCAGCAGTACCTAATTACAGAAGGCCATAGTTTCAGTATTATTTCTTTGCCAGTTAATATTGCACACTAATTATTCATAAAGGGTCTGGGACATCACTTAGATACATTTAAATTAAAAAATGAAAGGATGATACCTTATTTTGTGAAGAGGAAATCTAGAACTTTATCCTTCTCTCATTATCTTATCCTTGAAAAGTAGAAGTTCAATTATTTATAAACCCTACAACAAATATTTTGGAAGAGTAAACCATTTCAACAATAAGAAAATGACAGAATCAAAATAAACACAATTATGTTACAATTCAAGCAGCTAATCTGAAAGAGTCTGAGTGCATTCTGAGGAAAACAATGTCCTAACCACTTACTGTGTTGGACAGAACTTGAAGCAGCTTATCAGACTGAAGGATCAGTCTCCAAAAACCTATTAGAACGTTTTTTCAACCCGAATTGGCAAAAGTTTTGCATGGAACCCACAATAGCTTCCCTTTAATCCAGTGCTCAGCTGCACGTATGACTGCCTGAAAGGAAGAGTTCAGGAATGACTCAGAATTCTGATCTTAAGCCCATGCTTTACTGTGTTCTTGGCTATTAAAGATCTAGAGGAAAACAGGCCCTTTATTGTGGTCTTAACTTGCATCATGCAAGGGATTACACCTTGCTGAAACCTTGGAAGGAAGTGAAAGAAGCAATAAATCTATTGACTGGAATGAGAACATGTGTTTGCCTTTTCATTCACAGCTAGTGCTCCCCTGTTTAGTGACTAGCATCGATTTGCATGTGGTTTTTTAAGTGCTGATACTTAATTCTGAACTTAAATGTCAATTAAACAATCATTGACAATTTGCCTGTGATATTTTTAATATCAAAATGAAATATCCCACGAGTAGTAAAAAGCTAAGAACATAAATATCACATAAAGTAGGTAAGAGCCAGGAATGGATCTACATTTGTCCTCAGTGCCAGTAGCTCTCTCTGATTTGTAGGCACTTTTCCAATATATCTAATATTCCATGAAACATATTCAATCTAATATAGCTGAGAATGATTTTGCAGTGAGAAGTCTAGCTATTGATTATTAAGTCTGCTGTAATGCTGTAGCCCACTGAGACAAGCATTACTGGAAAACAATAAGAGCTGGAGGGCACCTGGACTGTGCAGAGAAGGGAGGAGAAACATGCCTTCTGCTGCTATCTGATTTAAATTGACCACTTAAAAGAAATGTTTGGTACATGCTTCTTTGGAAGGAAGTGTGAAAGAGCTCTGGGGAAAATAATAAATGTCTCTAATGCTCAAAGAGAGTGAATCTGATATAGTAAACATAAATAATTTGAAAGAAATTAATTCTATCTGAAGGACGAGCTTCTATAAATATCTACTGGACCAGATAAAAGTACACTAAAATAGCACACTCCAAATAAAACTTAATTATAAGAAGATTATTGGTGAAAATACTTGTTTGGATCAACTCAAATTCATAAATCCCTCCTTATGTCCCCTAAAACTGAGACAGAGGGGAAGTTATTCTTTATTTACATATAATACATTGTGTTCTGGAAAGATGTATATTTATATAAATTGACATAAAATACTGATATCAAAGCAAATAGTTAAAATTGTCTGTTTTGATGTAGCCTTTAGAATTTTTCAATACCTATTCGTATCAAAATAAGCCTTTGTTTTGCCCCAGAATTTTGTTACCATGGAGCTGATGATGTTTTTAATAATATTAAAAATCCACAGTCTTTTTTTTTTTTTTTCTTGTTTTTTTCTTTTTCACTGCTCACTCTGGACTGTGCACATTCAAGGCCCTGAAATTCCCACTGATGTGAAGTGTACCAGAGCAGGCTAAATTTCAGAGAAGGACACTCACAGGAGGGGCATGAGACAGGAGCACAATTGTCTAAACTGCTCCTAATTGCTCAGCAGATAGAGGGGAGCTATCTTTCAGAGCACACAAACACACTTTAGCTCCAGCACATCTGATCACTTTTTGCCTCTAGCCTCTGTCAGGGAGATTTGCTAACTATATCCCATGGGAAAAGTCACATGAGTTTGACTCAACTCCAGCTCTGACAACTGGGATTCCCTGCAGCCTCAATTGCTGTCGCTCAAGCCCAGCGCTCTGTCTGCCCTGAAGTAAAGATTCACATCTTGCAGGAGCAGTATGAAAATTGCTGACTGATTAAGTCCCTACCTTAAATGGTATTCAGAGACCTCGTTAGCAATGCAAAGTGAGTGATAATGCATACATCAAATACAGGTGCATTTGCCCCGTTATTTCAGATAGGCAACTAAAAATTGATTAGAAAGAGAAGTTTCCAACCACTGAGACAGCACCTCCAAAATCTTAATTAGTTTGCTAGAAAAAAAAAATTCATTTAGGTTCTTTTATATAATCTCTAATAATACAGCTGTGCTGGAGAAATGTTGGAGATCTTCACCATGGAGATCTGTTGGGCTAAGCTATGACTAAAGGTTATTACTCGTTGAGCAGAGATGCATTGAGAAATGGAAGTCAACAATGAAAATTAAAAGGGAAGTTAGTGTTGTACTTTCTGTGAAATTGATTTCACCCCTAGGAATGGTCCATGAATTAGGTTTCAGATAATCTCTTCCTTTCTAGGAATTTCTCTTTATTTCTCCGAAACACTACATTTTGTTCCAATGCAGTAGTCACCAAGCAGTCCCTAAACAGCAGTTTACAGGCTTAATAATTTCCTTCCTTATTTTTTCATAATGCATGTCTTTTAATCCCTTTCAACTAGCCAGGTACCAGGTTCTTTGGAACAAAAATAATTATAGTGTGGTGTTGTTTTTCTTTTTAAATGAATAGAAGGAGTGTGCTCAGAATTTTGCTGCAGCTGTAATGAGGCACTTCTATTAACTCTGTTTCAAACCCTGATTTGTATAATGCACAGGTTTTCAGATCATTCCAGACTTCAGTTGTGTAACATCAGTCCTTAAGTGACTCTACAGCAGTGTCTGGTGCAGCTGTTAAGATCATTGGGATTTCAAATATCTTTCCATATTAAAGTAAGGAAAAGATTTAAAGGGAAAAAAAACCCTTGGCCTAATTAAGAAGAGTGAACTAGATTTAACGATGAACAATTTATTGGCAGTTAATAGAGCTCATACATGGTAGCCAGGAGCTAGATAATTTATCATTAAAAAGAATCTCCATTACATGTAAAATCCCTTTTCTCTTGATACAGTTAGTAACTGCACTTCACAATTACCATTTTTATAAGCCTGATTCTCTGGCAAATGAAGCTGTATTTCACAGAGCAGCAGCAAACTTGTAGGTGCTGTGCATATTTAAATATGTAGGACTCAAGTTCTTTGTTGAGCAGTCCACATACTCTTCTTCAGTCAGTGCATCTGTGCAGTCGTGACCTTGAGTCTCAAGGCTTCATAGTTCAGCCTCCTATAACTTTCTCTACCCATCTGGAAAGCTCCTTAAAAAGCTTCTGGTTAACGTAGTCAATAAAGTACAGGGTAGGAAAACACTCTGTGGACAACCAACTATACCCCGGATATTCCGGGATCCTGCACTTGCACAAGAGGCAAACTTCTGTTCCCAATGATTGAAGCAGCAACCTCCAGCAAGCCAAGGGGAGCTGTGCTCATGTGGGTTATCACTACCACTAATTAGGTTTCTTCATTTGCCTTTGTGAGTCAGAGGTGGAGAAACTTTTGCCCTACACATTGCTGGTCGAGATGTACAACTTGCAGATGTGTCATTGCTGCCAAGTCCCAGCCTGGAAGGCTGGCTGCTGACAACCATGCAGACCCAGACCTCAGGTGATTCACCAGATGGAACCTTTCCCAGTGAGCTTCCCTCACGCAGCTAATGCCCCAGCACAGTGCTTTGGGCAGGAATTTCAGTTTGAATACTTGTATTCATTTTCATATATCTGCAGCCTAGCTTACCCTGTGCTTTCCTTCCATCTCAGAAGGGACAGCACTTCTGTTGTCTAGAAGCTTTGGATAGGGTTCACAAAACATCTTTGGATCTTTCAGTATCAGAGAAACTAGGTGTATATAGGCACGGGGGAAATTTCTAGTGGAAATATCTACTCCTGAAAAAGAAACTGGCACCCTCATGACACCCGAGGGAGCAGGACTGGATCCACTGGCTGTGGATTCTGGATCTGTTTTCATAAGGTGAAGACTGTTGAAACTGGAAAGCCCAAGCATTAGCTCACTCTACACATCTACCCTCATGAATGGAAAATGAAGACATAAAAAGGGTGGTTTCCCCAGTGGAAAGAAGAGGAAGAGAGTCACTCTCCTGGCTCTTCCCCATATGAGCAGGAGAAAACTGAAATAATTTCTAGTTTTCCCACCTGAGAAAGCAAGAAAACACTTGGAATTTGTTGAGACAAGGATTCTCTTTATGGAAACTTGCAGCTCCATCATGGTTTCTCCAGACACTGACCCCCTCCACCTGAGGAAAAAGGCAATTTCATTCTTCAGTAAAGTGTGTAAAGCCCTGATGTATTTAAAGCAGCAGCTTTGTCTTATTTGGACTTATCTGGACTTTTGGAGATAATGATGAGGGCAACAGTTCAATCCTTGAACTTGATGAGCAGAGGCCTTCTCTTCTATTCATGGAGAACAGACCTTTGATGTCTAAGTGTGAATGTTCAGTGCCAATTGCTCAGCACTACTACTCAGGGGCAGGAGGGTTATAAACTCTAGGATCAACCCAAAGCAGAGAGTCACCTGAGATATTTTTAAGAGAAGGGATCCAAAACCAAAATAAAAAGTTCATAAGATCATGTAAAAAGCTCTCGTGCTACTAGCTGTCTTCTTGCTTGCCTAGAGAAGATCCCAACAGCTCCAGCAAAAGTAAGAGGGTGGCACCACGGGACAAGAGAAACCTTGGCAGAAGTACATCAAGAAGGCTGACAATAGGTGGGTAGAAAGTCCCATGTAGAGGGAAACAACCAGCTAAGGCAAACTTTTTTATCTCATGTGCTGGGGCGCTTGCAGTGTCACTTTTTTTTTTTTTTTTTTTAGAGTACAAGATAAGGACAAGAGGAGCAGAAGCTCCTGGGGACATCTAAGGGCACAGGGCATGTTCTTCACAATTTGTATGAACTCAGGTTAGCACCTCCACAACAAAACTGTTTAATTGTCAAAGATCAGGATGATGTAGTCTCTCTGATGCGATGTATCTTTGACCTGCAGTCCTATGACAGCTCTCTGAGTATGGCAAGAGATGTGACCCACTGCTGTTGCTTTTACAAAACCTACAAAACCCTCTTTTAGACACAATCATAGGTTCACCTGATTTACTGTTTGCTTGCTAATGCGGTACAACATGGTTGACATGAGCCTAATGTGCAGTACAAAATGGGGTCCTTCAGGCTGCCTTTGTGGTGCAGCTTCAGAGCTTTTCTGGATCATAACCCCTGCCTCAGCTGCAGTACAAAAAAAAAAAAACCAAAACTTCTGAGAGGAGAGCTTAGGTGTTCAGATTCCAAAGCATCTGAAACGTCACCTTTCTATCAGGTCTTTTGCATTTATAAAGAGGTTTACAACACTAAGTTGCATCTGAAACGTATTTTGCATCAGTATTTAACTGATGGGGCAAAAAAAGAAAACATTCTTCAAATAAAAACCCCATGATTTCTATTCATTTAAGTCTTCTCTTTTAAAAATGAGTATCTGTCAACAGACTGCAATGTTGTTTTCAAAGAGTAACAATCCTAACTTCCTCTGTTAGACAATACTGACAGAATGCGTATTTTGGAGGTCTAACATAATCAAAGATAATTAATCTCATCAAGGTAATAATGAGACATACAGCTGCATCAATCTAGGCAGAGATGACTGATGCAACAAATGAGGTGAACAGAGGTCAGCCACAAAAACAATCACCAGCAGCACTGGCCCATAAAAATTCCCATCTTGAAAGACTATCTGAATCTGAATTTCCAAACAGACAGCATTTTCCCCTTTCCTCTGCATTTCAAGATCTCACTCTTTAATATATAATTTTACAATAATTTATGAAAATGGAAAGCAATGTAGAATGCAATCATTCATACTTCTCAATGAAAACCCAAAAATAGCAATGCTGTTCTGCAACTCTGACAAGAACTGCTGCTGACATCATGTTCGTCCTGCCATCCTGATGAACTTTTTGCCTCATCAGCAACTAAAATAAGCTTTTACTTCACAAAAGCTCTACATTTAATTGTGGGTTTCAGCCATTTATAGGAAGGGAGGGAGGAAATATGATTTGTAAACATATTACAAGTCTGTGTTAATTCTTTCCTTTGATACAGCTCAACATTGCCTTCCGTGGTTGTAAGATGAGGGGAAAAAATTTAAAATTAATAATAGTAATTGATATTTTTTGAACGGTCAAAAATTCAGGATCCCCTGTCAAAATGAAATACTAGAGTTTCAAAAAAAAGTAATTTCAGCATTTTCCCAGACTAGAGATTTGAAATAATTTAGCATGTTTTGTTCTTACATTTTTATCTCAGAATATGTTTCCTTGTGAATTCAAAAAAGGTTAAGGAGAATTATTAAACATGAAGCTATGCAATGATAGAAAAAAGAGAAACAAATAAATTATACAAAAAAGACCCAGGAGTATAGCCCATAAATAAAAACCTCCAGTTTTTCAAAATTTTCTTGGGGAAAAAAAAGAAACTTTTCATTTTTTTTTTTTCACCTAGGTCTTGAGGGTCTTAGACAGAAATTTTTACTGTGTTTCATAGTTAATGTAGTAGCACAGATATTTCTATCCTGACATGTTCCCCTGCAGAAGTGATAGAGTGAAACTCTAAGCGGGCAAAACCTACATGGCACATAGGAGCCTACCAGGTGTGAGACAAGCACATCATGATATTACCCTGGCATTTAATTGTTTTTTAAAAGATTTTAGTTGAGCAACAGATACCCTTTATCCAGTGTGAATGCATGGAATAAAACTCAAAATAAAGCAACCTTTTTAAACAATAGTGCTCTCTCCTTTAGTGTGTCCTGTGAGTCTGAAGTTAATAAAGATTTTCCACTGGCAGAGAGGTGCTTTGAATCAGGCCATACATCTGAGAGGGAAAATCAGAGCTTGAGCTGTTCATGAAAAGCTGTCAGCTTGAAAAGTAGTGCACTCACATATCAGGAAACATTAATGCTTTCACAGTTTGCTTGGAAACAAGACACTTAATTTCACTTAAGAAAAGCTACCATTGGATACATGATGCTCATATAAAGAAAAGGGGTTTGTTTTGGTTTGTTGTTGTTGTTGTTGTTGCTGTTGTTTGGGGTTTATTTTGTTCTGTTTTCCCACATATTACTATTGATCCTTTTCATTCACAATTTTGAAATCCTTTTAGTTGAGTAAATTGCTTTCAACTGTTTAAATTTTCCTGATATTTCTTCTACTCTACAGAGATTTGGCAGATCAATTCTTCATAAGATCTGTGTCTTGCCCTAACTGATTTCCAACTCTATATATTAGGTTAGTGAATGCCAAAAAAAGAGAGAAATATTCACAAAACTTCTCTGTTGTTGCTCTCATTTCAGGAGGTTGATGGAATGAAGATGTGATACAAACTTCCAGTCTTACACTTTCAAAGAAAGCAAATGTACCTGCTTTTGATGAACAGTTTGATGATGAGGTTGCAAAGCAAATGTCATTATTTTCAGATAATTCTTGTATAAATGAAGCCCTGTCTTTTGGGGAAAGTAGAAAATAATGGTATTCTTGTTTAAAGAAAAATATTAAATATTAGCTAGCTGTGACTTTGAATACCAAGCCTAGGTATATAAATAGAGCTGACAGAAAATTTTTCATTAAATATATGAACCTCCTTCTAAAATTGTTCAGTTTTTCAAAGCCTTGGTCAAAAATTCTTAAGTTATATAAACATATGTGAAGTCAAGGAGAGAGCAAAGAAGTAAGTGATTGTATTTATAGAAGGATCACTGGCAAGTTTTAGAAAGGAAAAGAAAATACATTTTGCCAGATTTTTATGGGAAATTTGTTATCTTCTTCCATTTTCTGAAGGGGAAAATATGACCCACTGTCCTAAGTACTGTAATATCTCCAGGCTAAGAACTTCTCCTGAGGTAGGAAAGAAATGTAATAATTTAGAGAGAAGAGAATATATTCAGCCTGTTTAAAAAAAAAAAAAAATAAAAAAAAAAATTAACAAGAGAAAAGAGTTCTTTGCCATAGAGCAGATCATATGCAGCTAGGGCCTGAGCACTATGAATTGCCAGCCACATTTTCTTCTCTAGCCCTATCATTAGATGTGTGACACACATGTGACATGCTTGCCCTGGGGAAAATATATGTTGCAATATTCCATGACTGCAGAGAAAGTTGGACTGCAAGATGGGAAAAAGCTATGAAGTGGATAGCCATGCATGGAGTTTGAATGTTCAGCCCCAGAAGAAAGCTATATTGGAAGCAGGAAGATACCAAAACCATCATATCTGAATTAGCATCTGGTCTGCTTCCTCCATCCCTTTTGTGAGAGTCTGGAAATCAAACATGCTGAGACAATAAAACCCCTCATTCTATCAGCTTCTGTATAGGAAAGCTGAAACCTTTCAGCATGAAGGAGAATAATGAGCAGATCAAAGGGTGACCTGTTAGGAACAGGATGGAAATACAAGACACGTATCACACAGATGAAGTCTTGCTATGTAAACTTTCACTGTACTTTGCTGTCATGAACTGGTCTGCTGCATAGCATGGGTTCCAGGGAAAGCTTTTGATGTGAATTATTTCTCTGAGACTTGTACACAGTGGCCATCTGCTGAAAGAAAAAAAAAATTATATTCCTTTATGCACATGCATCGAGGATCTGCAAAGCTCATGCTTGGCAAGCACCTAGCGTGGAATTCACCCAAAATTTGGTGAGCAGATCTTCAGAGAACTGTATATTCCCTGTAACTGATTTAATGCTTTCAGTTAATGCCTTTTGGACAGTGTCTTACACAGTAAACAGACAGGGATGAAACGTGTAGGGTCATAATAAAGGGAGAAGTGTCCAGCTGTGGTTATCACACAGTAATGAGGGCATTTACTGAAGATGATGCCTTGTGCCACTCAGTTTCATTCTCATAGCAGCGACTCATGGTCAGTGGCATGAAAGACTGAATGTAAGAGAATCATTATGTGTTACTCTGGAGCCAAAAAGATTATAAGTCAGCAGAACAAGCCCAGTTCCACACTCCAGCCTGTGCAGAAAATGAACGTGAATATTGCAAAGGACATCTGTCAAAATTCCCTCAGTCTTCTTCTGAAAGAACAGCTGTAAACAAGTGGCACCTGGAAGCTTCAAGAGATCATTTCATGTGCCAGCCACGAGTAATCCCTTTCCTTATGGAAGCCATTCTATTCTGCAATATTTTAATGTCAGAAGCAGGCACTAAAAGTCTGCTGGTAATGATGCTAGTGTTTGGTCTCTGGATAGAAACAGAAGTCCATGACTCCAGTGCATCCATAGGCAACACTGGCTAAAATTCCTGCTGAGAAGCATCTACTTGTCACCAGCAGAATTGTCTTGGCTACCACGAGGATGCGTCATGACTGATATTCTCTACGTGTCAAAAAAACCTCAAAAAGAAAACAAGGTAATTAATGACATTATCTTTGTTTTTATCTGTTCAACAATCTGTTGCCCCAGCTTGAGGCAGCTGGTGCATAGGGAGCCTTCTTTCATGAGGTGTGACTACCAGTTAGATTTGTACATGCTCCACTGGGAGCACCACTGAACTGCAATTTAACTTGATTCAGGTCTCCACCCAAGCCTGATGCAATGGCTACAGAAAAATAGCTTGTTGCACATCCCAAAACCTGTCCTTGGATTTTTGGCACTGCTGAAAACTATCACCAGTTTTCTGTAGATCTTGGAGTTCTTTCACCCTGTTTTCATTTAAATTGTATCTAGCAAAGATTAGGTCTTGTTTTGACTCCTGTGAATGCTGAGGATTTCCGGGTCATGACTAGTTGAGATTACAGAGTTTACTCAGTAGAACTCAGTAAGCAATCCAACAGAGACAAAACATACCACATAACCATGACTCTTCAGTGCAATCCGGTAGCCTTGCAGCCACATTCTTCTTCTCTGTTTTAAAACACATTGTGCATCAGAAAAATGGAAATAAATAAATAAATAAATAAATACATCGGCTAATTCCTGAATTAGCCAATCTCTTGCGTTGTTGCTTTGGCCCCTAATTCCTGGCTCTTTTACTCTTTTCAGAAAACAGCTACAAAAAATATCCAAAATAATACAAATTCTAGCACTACCATCCATATCTCCTTCCACTAAAATGAAAAACCTCTCTAGGAATCAACAAGGCAGGGCATCATGACTGTCATGCTGAGATTCCACCATGTCAACTTGCTTGAAAACTGAAGGTCAGAGACACCAGACAGTCAAGAAGTTCTCATGCATGTTACAAAAAACACTGGAGTGCCTGAAGACTATTATAAATTAAGTCCTGTGTGTCGGATGAAGTCCAGAAGTCAACAGAAGCTGAAGTCATGCAGTAGCATAACATGGGGTTAATATATTTTATTATATAAATATGGAAACTTCAAACCATAGGAGTGGCTTTAGGAGTCTCCAAGCAAAGGTAGGCCCAGGCTGTTACCTGCTCTTCATTGGTGTCTGCAGAAAAATGATAAAAATGTTGGTTAAGGCTTCCCCAGGTATTCCTCCAGCCTCCTCCAACCTGTAGTGGTGGTTCAGAGACCCCATGCAGAAATAATGCCCTTGTGATAGTACCCTTGATGCTAAAACACCTTACAATGCATGAATGTAACAGAAGTAGTTTTAAACAGTTGTTTAAGACTGAGAAATCATCAACTTTTTAGAATAATTTAGATTTAATTTTACTATTTATCTTGAAAAGAGGCAGGGAACTGCATGTCTACTTCTTCATTAGAGCTTCTGAGGAACATCTTTGTGCTGACTGTGCTCCACAAGTTTGCTGCCTGTATATTCCCACATAAGCACAGCCACATTACTTTTATAGTGAATGTAATAACTGTTATAGATTCAGAAGTATTAATTTCTATTCTTTTTTCTTCTTCTTCTTCTTTTCAAGAGGGAAAAATGTAATCTTATATATTGTAAAAGGTAATAATGTCATTTTTTTTGTGCAATATGAAAACCAAGAATGTGTCTGCTACTGTCTTCCCCCAGTAAGCACATGTGGGCAAAGTCAATTTTTGTAACACCAGGAGCACATTTGTGGCTGTGCTTTTATCTGGTGCTCATGAATCCAGGTGCCTCCTGAGAACAAATCATCCCTATTGATTATTACTTGTTTTACAGTTTTTATCATGATCCTTTTGCAGGGATCTGTATATTTCTGAAAACATCAAAAGGGCATGAATTGGAAATGGTATTGCACACCGTTCAGAAGCTGCTGTCATCTGTTTTGAATGCTCTTAGGGCACGATGTAAAGTAACCAGCAGATTATCTAACCATGTGCACGACCTGCACAGCAAATACCATATACTAGAAACTCAGAAATTTATTTCTGTGTATTTTACAGTGACAGCCCAAAACTAGGCAATTGATTTTATACATCCAACCCTCAGTATAAAATTCCTAGGATTAGAAAGACTGAAACTTTCTGTTTTGAAATGCTTGTTCAAGACACTCCATAATTTCTGCCTCAATTTCCTGCTGTGAAAAATGAGGCTACTGCTTTTTACCAAATTTGCAAGAATGCTGAGTTGATTCTTCATTGTGGGTATTGTGCTTTGAAAGCCTGCTTTGAGACTATTTACACATTTTACAGATATGTCTAAATAGATTTTCCTTAGAAAATATTAGTAGAAATCTTTGAAGTTCTCAGAAAAAGAAAAAGGAGAAAAAAATTCTCTATTGTTTCAAGCTGATAATAACATTTTCTGCATGAACAAGGGGGGGCTTTCTAGAAGCACTAGACCACAAGTGCTTAAAGGTTTGCATCTCACTCTGCTTCCAGTAAAGCCGATGATTGATTCCAATGCGAACATATTGCTGAGGATTTTTAAGTATTCAGCTTTGAAAAATAGAAACTAATTGAAATCCTTATAAGGAGAAAATAATAACTGTGCAATTGTGCAGCCATCTCACAGAAGGATTGGTTATTGCAGTTCCTGGTATCGTGCAGAATCCCACTGCAAGGAGACATTTGCCAACAGACTCTGCTGTGCATTGGCCACACTCGAGGTATTTTACATCCATATTCATGGATAACCATGGAGCCCAGCCCACTGCCACTGCTTTGCAACAGTACTGTACCCATCTGAATTTGGTGAAGAGAGTATCTGTAATGGCTTAAAAACAAATGAGCCTACTACAGTGTAAGCTGGTTAATGATTAAAAATAATTGGTTGTGCAATTAGTCTATGTTTGCAAGAAATGCATGTAAAATAGATGCAGATCTCAAGATAACACCTGAGTTACCTAGAGAGAGAAAAAAATAATACAGCCCTTGCTAAGGGCTCTGTTCTTTTAATAAGAATGCTGTTGAGTATTGAAATATTCTTGGTGTGTTATTTTACTTCTGGCAGGAAAGCAGAGTTTCTTGGTTGAATTCCCAAATATTAAGCTAGAAAACACTTGACATTGTGTGTGACTGGACTCAGTCTCAGCACAGTAATAAAGTATCCAAGCCCTTATTTTTAGATTTGCCATATTAATAAAGTAACAATATTTTTCAGCATGGATAGCAAATACCTGTGCCATCTAGAAAGATTTCTATATCACTATTTAGCCTACATAGGGAAGATACAGTTTGATAAAGTAACAGTTTTAATACTTAAACTGAGTTATTATTAATTAATCTATTTGACACAGTTTCAAAAGGCCAAATACTGACTGAGCTAGAGTTCCAGGAGCAGAGTTTAGCCCTCTGAATAATTATAATTCCCAATATACATTATATTAAAAAAATAAAGAAATATTCTACAAAAGGACAATAAGAACTCCAGATAATTACTGTAATAATTTTGTTTGAGCTGATATACTTTAAGAAGACCCCACTACACTTAGACACTGAGTAATTTTATAAGGCAGGGTCAAACAGACAGCTAAATCAGAGGTACTGCAGGCTGCAATGGAAAGAGGAGGGAACACTGGGCCAATTAAAGCTCTAAGTTCCAAACGATGGAGAGATTTATTTTCCTTCTTTACACCCTTATTTTGGTATCATACAGGACTGGAAAGAATGTGGCAGCATCTGCTCAGGATCTGGAAGTTATAAAGTACTTCATGACACTCAACAGCAAGCTTCTGGGACAACTGAACAAAATAATGTTTAGTTGCCCTTCCCTGAGGGCCTGCAGTGCATGTGCAGCACCACAAGGAAAGCAGGATTGAAGGCAGGAAAGGATGGGAAATTTCCCCTGCCTCCGTAGGGCTCAATTCCAATGAACCACAAGGCACTCTCATGAGTTCCTAGATATATTGTTAAAAACCTCCCAGGAAAGCTTAACACCACAGATTCCATCTTTTCAAGTCAGTTGTATGTTGTTTAGCTGTGCATTGATTTGAAGTATAAATATCTATGAGCTCTGACTCCTAATCATGTAAATTAATCAATGTCCTGGGGATTACAAGCTTCCCTCTTTCCACTTATGTTGGTTTTTACTGCTGTACATCTATTATCGTTATCTGATTTTAAATATATATAATGATAACAGGGGCAAAGCATGAGGTATTGAGCCATGGTCACTCAAGCAAAAGGTTTATCTTCTCTCCCAGATAAGAAATATTTGCCTCAGCTATTTTATAGCTTGTTTTCAAACAAAATCAATTTCTATTCTCTGCAGCTGCCTACTAGCTGGATCCAGGTCTAGGAGACCTGACATCCTACAGACACTTCTAGGTTTTCACTTTAGATAGTACCAGCACTCTAAAAGTACTACACACCCTGCACTATACACAACACAGTATGGAAGTGTCCCTGATGTGTACAGCATTCATTTTGCTTTTAAGTTTCCATTTACCCACACAGAATTCTTGTGATGGAAATTTAATTTTTAAAAAATTAAAGCACAACACAACTTCAGTGGGCAAAAACACATGTGCATTTATCCATTTTCAAGGAATACCTGGGAAAGAAGGGCCCTGATGAACCAGTTGGATTCCTCCAAGTCATGAACCATTCAGACATAAAGTCTGGGTCTTACAGCTTCACATGCTTCTGTGAAAGGGTTTATGGACATGTCCTATTGTTTCCTTTGCTTCAGAAACACACTGGAAGAACTATGCTGGTTCTCAGATGTTTGGAGGAAACACTGAATGCATGGCATACAAGTCCCCTGGGGATCTGACACACATTTGTTTTAATGCTGCTAACGTGTTCCCCATTATTTTAGATGCTCAGCACTGAAAAGAAAAACTTGGACAACATTTTTCAGGGAACACATAAATCTTGTGCCTCCACAGCATATCATCATTAACTTGAAGGGAGGAAGAAACAGCAGAAGGGGCAGTGTGGTAGAGAAGCAAACATATCCTGATGGAGGAAGATTCTTCCAGAACATCCCCTTCACTCATGGAGCTCCTGGGAGACCCTAACCCACAGCCTGCATCTTCACAAAAGCAGGAGAAGAAAGTACCCACCCCTTCTCCTCTGCTTTTTCCTCCTTTAGTAATATTCGAACTTCCATTTTTTTTTCAAGGTGTTCATCCACTGTGGGGGTAAACAATAATTTTAAAGAAATACACAAAAAATAAAAAATAAAAATAAAAAATAAAGGGGGGAAGCCAGGGCAAAACCAGCACAGACTTCAGCTCACAGTTGGCCATCCTTGGCTAGAGGCCTGGAGCTTCTCCTGAAGCTGGAGTGTGATGCTCTGCACAGAGCTCGGCAGCCGCCGCGTGTAGCAACAGCTGGGCTGTAACATCCGCCTCTCATTGTAGTAACACTTCATTAAAAAACATAGAAAATGCTCAAAATATTTCCATTCCTCACAGCCTGTATCTGGTAAACTGATTAGAAAATTAAATGATCTGTTTTCTTCAGGTTTTGGGGTGTTGTTTCTTTTTTTTTTTTAAGTATCCATCATAAAGTGTGCAAGAACCACTCGGGTGACATTCAGCTCCCAGACTTGGTGCACGAAGCATAATTAAGTGTGATAGTTATGAGCAGTGATAGCACTGCATGTTACAGCCTACATTTGAGCAGATAGGGAATAAAAAGAAAAATGTGGCTCGTGTCTTCATTTTTTAGAGATATGTACAGCATCAGATTACACACCAGGCAGCATTACGAACCACATATGGGCACAAAGTACCAGTGGTGGCTTCTTCACTCCACAGGACAAATAATGCTTCCTAATGAGCTGCTACTTAACTCACCACCAGCTGTGACTACAGGGTTAAATATCGATATACTGATATTTCATTCTGACTCAAATCCACACCTGGAGCCAGGGGCCAAGTCCTCATTGGTATTCATGAACCTTGCTGCTGACATAGGGTATCTTCCCCAATTTGTCCCAAAACTGCTGTTTCTGAGAGACATTTAAAATACTGTCTTTCAGTGCAGCAAATTGCACTACCTAGATGAATATTCCCCAGCTACTTGAAAAGCAGTGTAGAAGAACTTTCAGAAATAGTTTTATTTTATATTTTAGCTACATAAGATACCAAAAACTGAAGTTCATCCACAACTCACTGTCAAGGGCTAAAGAAAACAACTGTGATAGGGACAGATCTCATAAAATGACTAAATCAAAAGTGACTCTAATGTGCAGTTCAGCTTGCCAAACAGAGTGTAGCTGATCTTTTCAATTTAAATCTGAAAGTCTTTTCTTGGTTATTGCTGAGATCTGCGCATAAAAGATGTGCCATTTTCTGAGGGAATAGAGATGCAGGTATCTAAAGGTTGAAATAACAGCAGACTTGAAAACTAAAATATCCTGTTTCTAATGGCAGGGTTCCAATATTAGCTCGTGATGCCCCCATGACTTGGTCAGTGTCAATCTTTAGGGCTAGTAGTAATGCAATGCCTATGCAAACTCAGCCTGGTGGCTTGCATCAAGCTGGGTGAGATAGATCACTGCTGTGTACAAAGCCCTCTTGATCACAAACCAGACATGCAAACTCACTGCAGTTTCTGTATCTCCAAAATCAGCAGTTTAATTGTCCACGTTTTGGTCAGTGATATAAAGTTGACTTAATTTTACAGTATTTGTACAGATAAGAGTTATCTTTTTTTTTTTTTCCCCCCCTCACTGAATGTTATACAAGATTTGAGGAGAAAATCAGCATCAAGAAAAATTGCAGCACTTGATCTGGCCCTCATTTTGGACTAGCCATGGAGCTCATCTTCCCATCTTCTCTCACGTGCAATAGAGGTAGCAGAGTCCGATTCTGCCCCACTGCACCTTCCAGCAGATGATGGGTGTTGTGGTATTACCCCTGAGGATCTGAAACTGGTTTTTCTGGGGTGCACTTTCGATCTTTTTCCTTCGAGAGTTTTCACATGAAGAACTTTAAAGTGTGCCTCATTAATTAATAAAAAAAAAAAAAAAAAAGAAAAGAAAAAAAAAATGCCCTGAAAATGCTGAACAATTTTTGAATATTAACATTTTTGAGATTCAAATATACAGTATATATTTTATCTTATATATATATACATATATATATAATATTTTTGAGCTCTACTATACTGGTAGAGATCATGAAGTGTACCTTACAGTAACAGCTCCTTCCACAGCACCACCAATGCCTTATATTTAAGTGCCATAAACAAAATATGACCAGGACACACTGGGACTCATTCCAGTCTCCCTCAAAAAAGTCATATGCTGTCGAGGTGCCACAGGGTTAAATGAGCACAGGATGGATCCCATACCCTACATTCTATTTATGATATATCTGTGTTGCATACAAATTGGCACCAGTATGAGGAAATATGAATATCTCAGCATCCTTCAGTGCCAAATACAGACATGATGCAACATAGTCATTTTCTCAATTCAACGTAACATACAATATGCCACTCTCCATTATGCTACAGCAACTGAAATGTGCTGCAGGCCAATGGAAAATATCCCTAAAAATAGCTACGCTGTTTCTGGGCAAAAGGAGAAGTATTCGACATTTCCTTGAAAATGTTCCCACCTGGATTTGCTGGAACAGCAACATGATCGTTCAGTGACAGGAAGCTAGTTGGTAGGGAGCTTTCTCCTCAATATTACCCTGCTTTCCCGAAAGCACTGCAAACAGGGCTTGTAGCAGTTCCTTAAAACACTGAGCATGAAAGCTGCACTAAACTGTTTAAGTGCTCCATTGTGAAGCACTGTATCAGGGGCTTTCTGCTGCTCAAGCAACTTTAGGTTGTAATGCATTATAATAGTGTGCTATTCTCATGGAGATCATTTTACAAACACAACACAAAAGATTGTCACATGAGAATCTTCTAAATCATATCAGGGAAAATAAACACCCACTGTGGAGGGACTTGCTTATTTTGCTAAGGCATTTTACTGCATATTAGAATAAAAATACTACTTCTGCCTTTCAGGTTCAACCACAGCACTGCTTAAGAGCGTTAGCTGTGATAAAAATCTGAACAATTCTGGCAGGATGATAATTTGTTAATGCATATTTGCAAAAGTTTTATGCTCCTATTCAGCCCTGACATACAACCTATGTATATTAAAATAAAAAAAAAATTAAAAAAAAATTAAAAAAAAAAAATTAAAAAAAAATTAAAAAAAAAAACAAAAAAAAAAAAAAAACCTTGCATAATTTGAAGCAAGAGAGAGGGCAGATTTCATTGATTTTTCCACTTCACATCCTCTCATACATGACACTGTCACCCAGGCTCTAGCTACTAATACCAAAGCATATTCTGCCAGGTTTTGGCTCCTCACATGCTGCTGGAAGTCTTGAAGAGGCATATCCAGGAGCTGCCTAGTTTTTCTGATGGATTTGCATAGGACTGTAGTGTTGATCACACTTAACCTCCCTGGGAACCCTGTTATCTGGGTTGGGATAGACTTTTTCCAAACTTCCTTCCTTTTTTTTTTTTTTTTTTGCTGTTGTTCTCTTTGGGGATGTTCTCCCCCTTACATGGTCAACCATCTAGTAAGAAAGACACATGCCCAGGACTTCACCATAAACCAGCAGTGGAAGAGGAACTGCAACCCAGATTGCCTGAATTTTAAACCGTTGGCTTTATCTATTGAGCCATTCTTGCCCTCATCCTCCCTGGTGCCACTAACTCTCTGGCCTTTCTCTTGATATAGAAAACCACCTTGTCACAAAAGTTTCTGCAGGCTTTTTGGTAGGTCCTCAGATGGAGCAAGGCCTCCTGACAAAGACTCTTTGATGAATGGGACCCACGGGTGCATCGTGGGTGGAAGGGAGCAGCTACAGATAACTGGAAAGATCCTTGATTCTCAGTCTGAGTCTCTCTCAGGTTCAGATATCTTCACTACAGAATGTAAAACCTTATACAAGATTAACGCTAAAAATTTCCATTTTTATGGTATTTTTAGATTATATTTCGTTTTCCAGGCTGCAGTTGGCTTGAACCAGAGCCACAATGCTTGTGACGCTCCAAACACAAAAAGGAATTACAAAATGTGACAATTCTTAAAATGTGTTTCTTGTTGTATAACAAATTTCCAGTGTTGTAGATTAAGCTAGAGAGAACTGGAGCCATAACATGAGGATTATACAGAATTTCACTTTGTTCTATGGCAAAAAGTTAATGCCTGCCTTGTTCTAGTCGGTAAGTAGAAAAGATATTTTACAACAGCATAACACATGCTGATTGGAAACTGCAGGCATATGTAAATCAAAGATTTTCCTGTACAGCATAGTGAACGCTAATTACAGAAAAGTGCCCTTCATCTGCATTGCACAGTGTTGGGCAGAACTCTCAGCACAATTTACTGTAATTTTACCAGCTTCTTTCTTTTACTTGTGGTCCCTCCAGATGAATCATCCTAAGAAACCTACCTGCACACCTCAAACTCACACAGTTCAGTGCCTTCGGCTATTAGGACATTTTCTGTGCTGGTTCCTTAAAACCACACCTTGTCCAAGTTCCTATGTGTGTCATATAGTCAAAATTCTGTTAACAAGAAATTGGATCAAGAGCTGGAAATCACACATTTCTTATTACAAACCCAGTCATCTCTGTTTTGCAGAAAGCCTAAGTAGGTAAGGAAGCAGAAAGTGAAGGGAAACAGATGAGGGAAATTTAGATTCGGCTTTTGGATTTTTTATTGTAATCCACTTGAGAGCAAAGACTGAAGCTGGGCAATATCTGAAAACTAAAACATGGGTTGAACCCAAACCTTTCATAAAGACCTTCAGGCTCACATGTGCATGGACTCGTTTGCCCACTGAGACCCTCACCAGCTGCCTTTTGGTTGCTTAAGACAGCCTTCAGAGACTAAATTGCCTGAATCAAGCAACTGATGCTAAAGTTAGCATCAAATGAAAATGGATGCATTGTCTTTTGTCTCAAACTGCAGGATGTTTGGGTTTGGGGATCTTCTTTTTGTATTTAACCAATTTTTTTCAGCTCAAGTGAGTCTCCTGGTTTTGAGCACATGCATTCATAACAAATCTAATCCAGCTCACAATATACCAAAAGTACCTGGATAGTCTGCAGTAAGAAATGAAGAATCATAAACAGCTGTTCAACTGCACGAAGCAAGCCTCAAAAAGTGATGTTTTGGACACTTATAGGGGCTACTGAATGTGCAGGGTCTGAATTACAGGAATCATACCTGAGCTAAATAGAATTACATAGGAAATAGAATGGTTGTGAACAGTTTTTTATTTTTATTTCTAAAGTCCAGGTTGTTGTGAAAGGAGTTGTAATACCAATTCCTATTTCCCCACATTTTTACACTCAACAATGTAGGTTTGCTTTATCCTTTTTTCCTTACCTTCTTTCATTAGGTAGCACACGTGTGGATTTTCACTAGGAGACTGACCTCCCCCTCTCTCTGTAAAGGCAATCCCTGCAGAGGAAATTCCTTGGGCAGAAATATCTGGCTTCTTGGTGAATGCCAGAGGACAACATGAGCAATGCTGGAGTTGGTCTGACCTGTGGTTAGGCTGCTGATGGACTGTCTGGGATAAAGCAGGCCACCCATCTAGTCTTGGATCCAAGTGCTAGTTTTGTGGGTGCCTTACTGCCCTTGTGATTTTGAAGGTTTGTTTGATTTCCACAGCCCTCCTATCATGCTGATCTCTGAAGTTAAAAGGCAGCTCCACCTCACATATGCAGCGTGTGGTGATAGAAAAGCAAATGAAGAAGTGGGAGGGAAGGGGAAAGGGTTTTGCCTTTGAAGTGTCAGCGTAAACTGGACTGATAGAACAAACAAAAAGAAGAATTATACAGAGGAGCCTCACCAGGACAGTGAAAACACAAAAACCCTGAGGTGGGCAGTCACCCTCAGTGGTATTTGGCCTTCTAAGAAGCTGCATTTCAGTGTTGGGTTTTTTTGCAAATGTCACTCAAGTATTTCTTCCACATGGAGAAGTGTTGGGTATTTTCCTGTAGATAGGACAGGTCCACGGAATGAAGAGGTTTCAGTTGCTTTATTCTGTGGCTGTCTTCAGAATCAGTCTGCAGAATCAGTCACTTATTTAATTTAAATACTAATATTTTAATAATATAGACTATGAGGTAATTAATTATATCTCTATAATATTGAGAGAGGATGAGAAGCAGATGACGGGAATATTTCAGCCTTTATAGTTTTGTTATTATTCCTCTTGCAATTCCATCTACTGTCTTATGATCTAACAGCACCAAAAAAGCCCAGACTAAAGGTGAAGGATGCATTTTTGAAAATAGTTAAGGAACTTCACTGCAGATGCTAGAGGCTGCTGAGTTACCTCAGATGTTTCTCAACATATTTGGAAGGTGGACATGTAGGCCTGATGTCTGCCAACAGCAGTAAGAATCAGTCTATTCCTGTATTATGCCATCCAAGTTTCCTAGCCTCCAATTTCATTCACTACCCCACAAACTGAGAAATATGTATGTTTTTCAATAATTTCTGGATGCTGGGATTTCTGGATGTCTGACAGCCCAGTTGGAACAGACGTAGCAATGACTCCAGCAGGATTACTGGACATGGACATGCAGAAATTATAAGTGACAAAACAAAGTTCAGAGGTACAGAACTTATACTGTCCATATGGAGTGAATGTAATCCTCCCAGGAGTGGAATCACTACCCCTGCATAGAGGTATGAGAGAATTAAATTGGTGCTACACAGTTGAAGAATGACACAGGTGATGCTATTCCTAGTGGCATCTGTGAGCAGCCTGTTTTAGCAGTGACCTTTAAGAGTTTCATAGGAAGGTTTCCAAAATGTTCTTCCAAAATGAGCATAAAAATGTAGAGAACTTTGAACACAACTTACTATGCAGGTACCTGGTCAAAATATAGGTAACTCTGTATATTGCATAATGAGAGTTCTTGCTGCAAACTATCAGGTTTTCCATTGCACAACAGCCAGACTGTCCCTACCTCTAAATCATTCCCTGCATGTTGCAAGATTTTTGTACTTACTGAACACGTAAAACTGATGGACAACAGAATGTATTACTTTGCATAAAGTAAATGTTAATCTAGAACTTGCTGACACCATCTTGTGATTTAAATAGAACCCCCATCCTTTAGGTGTTTTATAAAATTCAACAGAGAACAACAAAAAAATTGCTCTTGCTCAGACAATCAATGTACTTCATAAACTGACCACTGTGGCTGTCAAAGCTGTGTAAACAACTTGGTTATGGGGGTTGAGTTTACCAAAACAAGACAAGCAAAACCACATTCAAACCAAAGTTAAATACCCCTTCTTGTGTCTTGCCTTGAAGGCCTTCAGACACGATCATCGATGAGCTCCAATGGAGGAGCTTTGTACTATTTATGGCTGGCAGCGTTCCTGGAAAAGTCTGTCCCACAGAACACTCCTGCTGACAATTATGCTTAACGTGTCAATAACATTGTCAAAGGAGCCTTTACAACAGATGTGATAATTAGCTTCTAAAAGCCCAAATGTCTCTAGTCAGACATTCGCTAAAGGAGTTTGGAGAACTCTTTAAGAAATATGATACCATTAATTAGTTATTATTTCTTACATGAAACTGCTGAAAAAGACAAAATTCAGGCCCTTCGCTTTTCACTGGAAGTGCTGGGCTGTGATCAAGACCTTATTGAAACCGACATATTTCAAGAGCTGCAAAAGTTAAGGAGTCATTAAGTTAGATAATGAATCTCAGCGGATGAGATGTCTCCAATGCAGAATCACTTCATATCTCACAGACATAATTTTGTTTCTTTCTGTGAGATCTCCAGACTGCCAGTCTCTCCTAGGTCAGAGAGTCTGCTTTTGTTCTTTAAAGCAAACGACATGGTGTACTGAAATGGCAACCCAGTATCAGTGGTGAATAATTGTCCAAATATTTGTGGGACGTGTCCTGTTTATCACCTTTATCAGTGTCCTGGAGGAGTGGCTGAAGTGCTTTCCCACCAAGTTTGCAGGTGACACCAAACAGGAATAACCACAGGGCACAGAGGAGATGGAGGCATATTCTTAATAGAAATAGATACTACATGGTGGGAGATACAAGAGTTTTGGGCTGGATATGGGTAGAGACTTTCTCCCCATGAGGACTCCAGGCACTGGGGCAGGTAGCCCAGGGGGGTTGTTTGGTGTCAAGCCTTGGAGGCTGTCAAGCTGAGGCTGGGAAGAGCCCTGAACACCCCACTCTGATCTCTGAGTTGGCCCTCCTGAGGTCCATTCCAGCATGAATTCAACTGCAACTGTATGCTCAGCATTTTAAAACTCGTGGACAAACTCTGACAAATCTTCTGCTGATAATTTGTTCTGATGTTGCATGTCAAATGGCTACATGATATGAGATATAATTTGGGTTTTTTCTACTGCAAAGTATGCTAAGAGCTTTGGGATGAGGAGAATCCCAGGGCTGACTGATCTTGACAGTTGTTGAGCTTGTTGTTATACTTTGTCCTGGTGATGATTTTCATCGATCTTCCAATTTTGGCAAAATGAACACAAAAGTACTACTTTTCCCAGTAGCACAGACTGATGTGAAATGATCACAAAGGTCATGTTGATGTTACACAGGGATCCCATCTTTGGAGAGAGTCTCTTCTTCCAAAATGACCCGAAACCCTCACTCTACTGAGAAAACAAAACTCTTTGGAGAAGTGAGCTGCCTTCTGAAAATCTTTACACCCACACAGCTTTTGAAAAACCCTTGCTGCTCACACAGTTATTTCTCACCACCTATCTGACTGTGCCAGGAAGACAGTGACTTCTGTGTGGTCCTGTCCCACCTCTCCTGGGGTATCTGGACGTTGCTCAGAGAGGCAGCTGCCCATGATTACAGATCTCCCCAGTGTCACAGGTCACATCACCAGGCAAGTGGGAAGGTTCAAGATGACAAACAGAAAGTAATCTGTCACTGTCAACTCCATGGGATCAAAGGGAGAACAAACTGTATCTGTTTTGGCAAATGGTGAAGGGAAGAGGAAAAAGCACAGGCTGTTAGGTTAATGTAGACAGACAGGACTGACCTCTGCTATCTGGATTAGTTTATTTTGCTGCAGTATTTTGCATGCTGAAATCACTTCTGTCAGGGAACCTCCAAGCACTTTGCAGAAGATGTAATTAAGAGCTGAGACACCTCTGTGAGGTAAAATTGCAGTTGACCCTCAGAGAGATGCTGACTGGCCCAGGCAAATACCTGAGAAGCAACCATGGCGTTTTGGTTTCAGTAAACACCAGTTGTAAGTGTGACAATGGCATCTACAATGTAGGATCGTGGTGACAGCACTGCTAATGGAAAGGGCCCAAGACCCCATCTCTGGGCAGTGAGTCAGAGGTGAGAAAAAGGAGGTTCAGCATTGGTAAAGAAGTCTGGAGGACAATGAATGTTGATTCACTCAAGGTGAGGATCTCCCGGCATAAGTTTTCAAGCAACTAACTTGACAACTTTAAAGAGTGATTGGCAAACTCTTAAAATACCAAACTAAAAACTGTAATAAACTTTGTATTTTTGTCTCTTCCAACCTGCACAAGTAATTCAGCAATCTCATGTATGCAATCACCATTGCCCAGCATTAATCAAGAGCAGTGTGAAATCAGCTTCGACAATATGATCAGTTCTTGTTCTCAGCTTCTGAGAGTTCATATTTCAGTCTTACTGTCATTTCTTTCCTCTTCCATGTTCTTTCATGAAAGGTAAACCTGCCCAGAAAGAAACCAGAGTCATTAACTGCTGGAAACTTTAATGTGCTACAAAACCAGAATTAGAAGTGATAATGAAATTTCCACTGCTGAAAGCAGACTTCTCCAGTTGATGGATGTACTGAGAAAGGTGGCCATGTAACCAATAAAAATAAGAACCCTGTTCATTTTTAATATGCCTCGTTCATTTTTGCTTGAATAGGCAGAGCACCAAATAAGACTTCAAGTTAAGATGTTCCTTTTTAATTTTCAGTAATTAAAACAAATATATTTTTAACAATTTCCATTAGGCTCTATTAAAGACAGCATATTTGGCAACAGATATTTTAGAAAAATGTCTACCAAACTGATCAACACTTTGAGCAAGTAAAATGAATTAGTCCTGAAAATTCAGATTCAATTCTGCAAAAACAGCTCACATCTAAATTACTTGTACTTTCATGGACAGACACTGTTGCTACAAAATTAGACTTATGGAGTTTTTTTCCCCTGGGGAGCTGAGTATCAATGGGCAGAAACAACTCAAACTGTGAAGGCAGGTGGCATTAGTATGATATTAGTATGATCATCCCTGATGATACCTTAAAGCAGCTTTAATTTGCAGGCCAGGAGCATAGGTTCTTGTGGCTATTAACTCTTGCAGTTTATAAAAGGCTGATGAATACCAGTAATGAAAAATGTTTTCCAGGTCCTGCATCATACACCCATCACTGCTCCTATTCAATAAATGAGAGATCAGTAGTTGAGAGGAAACAGTAGTGAGCAAAGAATTATCTCCATAGAGATCTTCAGCATAACACTATGAAGCTATGTCATAGCTTCTTTACTGTCAAAACACAAAATAATCTGGTTTTGTCCAAAATTCCACTTTTTTTTTTACTTTTTTTTTTTTTTTTTGTGTGTGTGTGTGTGTGTGTGTGTGTGAAAAGAACATTCAATTTTAAATACTTTTCATTTTCCTGAAGAAAACAGACGAAAAGTGTTGCCACATCCAGTTTCATCAAAATTCAGGAAGTGTCCTCTAAACCAGTAGCAAGATGAGGAGGCAATTTTGATCTTGACATGGATTCTAAAATGCCCAATAAAATCAGATGTTGGTATTTATTATGGAAATGCAAAAATAAATAGCAATAATTTGTCAAGGATAGGATTACTGATAACAGCAAAAGGTAAAAATACTAAGAAAACAGAAAAAAAATACTAATAAAAGAAGAGAGAACTTCACTTTGGGGAGAAGCAAAGAGTGACAAAGATATAGAGAGAAAAGGGAAACTGGGAAAGAGAAAGACATAACAGAGGGGAAAAGAGCAGAGGTGGGTTATACAATTTTGTCCTGTGCCAGGGACACAGAGGAAATGAGGTGGCCAAACTGTAAGGAAAAGAGGTCATTTGATAGCCAAGTAGATAAAGTATCTTGAAAAGGAATAGGAACTGGCAACTGAGAAAAAAGCTAGCAGATAAACATAAATAGTGCTAGGAAATTAAAGAAAATGAGGCATATACACACAATACTAAGAGAAGAGAGAAAACCAAAACACAGAGCTCTGCCAGGGGATCAAACCCTGTAAGATTCATCTCGCCAAGAACTGTGAGGGTTTGTTTTATTTTTGCTTTCTTATTCCTGCCAGAAAATATAAACTATATCTATTTACTTATGGGGGGTGGAAACTGTATTGCAATACAGACAATTTCTCCTGGGGAAAAAAAAGGATGCTGTAGCATAAGTGCCTGAACAGTTTTTCACAGTATATCCAGAGATGCTGGAAGTGTTTGATGAAAATAGAAGTCTACAAAGTCCTTCTGCAAGGATGATCTCAGGAGAAAGGGTGGAATCATCATGGGCCAGATTCAGATACACTTGTGGAGTCTCAGTAGTCTCTGTCAGGCTCAGTTGCCCTGAAATCAATGAAACTATTCCCAGTAATCAATTTGAATCAGAAAATCTGGACCTGACCCCAAGGAGGGCTGAGAGATTGATCATAGAGTTCCTGCTTTTTAAAAACATTCATAAGTTAACCTTGCAAATGTAGATCTTTTAGACGTCCTCACGTGAAGATAAAGCAAGGAAAATGGATATCCCTTTTTGGGGAAAGAAGATATTTGCTTGCTGGTGGCTTGTCAGGATCTAAGTGAGCATCTGTTTGCAGATCTGCTAGCTTTAACAAAACACTGAAGAAATCCACTTACCTCTGTAATTAAAAAAGGGAAACAAAAGAAAACAAAAGAAAACCCAACACACCCCATGCCCCCCTGATCTGCATGCTGCTCCTGCAAAAACACTGGATGTGTGGGATCTGAGCTTTGAGCACACTCAGAGGTTGGGAAGTTCAGCTGATGGCTGTGCAGAATTTAGGACTAACAGCACACAGAGCACAGCTCCTCCCTCAGCTTCAACCCTTCTGCAAGGTTTTATCTGATAATGTTTCCTCTTGCCTGTACCTTTTTTCATGTCCTCAAATTGCAAGAGGGAGCAGGAGGCATTGCACCAAATAAATCTCATGCAGATGAACCAAAATGCTGGCAAGACATAAGAGATGCTCATAAGGGCTTGGAGTTCCCTCTGAAGTTTTCAAAGCAGTCTCTTTTTCTCCCCTTTCTGCACTCCACATTCATATTTTAAGCATCATCTGATCTTTGACTGGCCATAAGACCTTTGAAACTGGCAGGAGGCTTTTGCTTATGTCTTATTTTGACTACCTAAATCTATGGACCCATTTAATCTATATTTATCAGAAACTAACTCCATTGGCACAACTAAACCCTTCATCTGAGGTAGCTGTAACTTCCCAAGAGCAAGGGATGCTGCACTTTTCCCTCATCACAGCCCTCTCTTTTGTGGCTTACTCTCTCCTCCTATGACTGCACAACACAGATGTGAATTTAGCTTTGCATCTTGCCATACAGAATATTGTCTACATAGTAGCATACTCCAAGCCAGCCATCCTTTTACAACTACCTGATTAATTGCATCATTGTTGTATCACTGACTGACTTTGAATAAAAGTGGTGCTGAAGTATCTGGAAATACAGGCAAGGAATGCACTGCCTTTAGACAGAGTCTCCAGAAGACATAAAAACAAATCCAACTATTCTCAAATTGCTGTTGCAATCAAATTGCAGCATTTTAATGAAATACTTCCTTAGTAGGCTTTAAAGAGATGGAAGGCCAAGGGAGATTGACCACAACAGAACACCAACAGCTGAGAGGAGGAGGGCATTCCTGAATAAAAGCTGGCACTTAACCTTTGCATTCTGTTCCTTGCATAGTGGGAGAGCTAGTCTCAGGGTAAGGACAGGATCAGCTGGAAGGGAAGTCTGACCAGGAGCAGTACAAGCCACCAAACTCAAACTGTGCATGGAGGTACTGTACTATACATATGTGCTGCCTGTTGCCTCCTGTAAGAGCTCATAGAGAGCAGCATAATTTTTCAGACCATGAAATGCAAAACCCTAACACGTTGCTGGATTTCCTAAAGTCTGAGAGATCAATATCCACATTAAAACCTTTTCTACCTTCATTTTTTTTATCACTCCTACTCCAAAACGTGAAGGCAATATGTTTGTAAGGGCATTTGGACAAAGAGCAGCTCTGGAATTTGGCTGTGTCTTATGGCCATAGATGTGATATATGTGTCTGAGCTAATGTACAGGGCACAGGAGGGGTTTATTCTCAAGAGTAGAAGAGGGAAGTGGAGAACAGTCTGTTACTTTCTCAGACCAGTGAAACCTGCTCCCAAGAGAAATTTAAATTTGTGCAAAGGGAATTTCTGCCAACATATGTTGGCATATCAGGAATCAAGGGCTGGGAACTGCCTGCATTGCTTTTGCTTTGGGGCAGGGGGGAGGGGATGGAGGCTTAGGAGTCATGCAGTTGTTTTCTGTGCAGGGACAGATATCTGAGAGCTCCCAGCTCAGTCTTTTTTCCATGACCTAAACAGTGATTAAGGATTTCCATTCCTGATGGATTCAAGTCTCACCCTGAGGCTAGCCATCTTTGTCCTAGTACACCCCAGTACTCCTGAAGTCCCTGTAAGTTTAAGGGAGATGTCTATGAGTTTATCCATGCAGGGTGAGAATGGAAAAGTGCCTCAGTTTATCAGAGCAGGACTGATTTCCATTGTCATAGAGTACCTCCCCTTTAAACCCAGTTAATAATTTAAATATGTTAATTACTAACTAATAAATTAAATTGTATTAAACTATATAACAGCAAAAAAGTTGGGTTTTTTCCCCCACATAACAGCAAATTATGGACTCAAAAAGGGAACAGCACAGTATTAAGTTACACAGCATATGTTTCTGTGGAATTCTTATGGGAAAACAGCCACATCACCTGCCAAGAGGTCTGCTGGGGGGCCAGGGGACACCTGCAGCAACCAAGTTGCTCTGTGTTAACTGAAGACTGCAAGAATTTTGATTAGTGCATGTGTGCATCCCATGCAGCATGCATCTGCTTTCACACAAAACACAGCAGTAATCAGTGAAGAGGTTCTTGGTGATACCCCCTGCTCTTACAGAAGATTTACCATAGGGATTTGCAATATACTAAGAGTTTGGAATATACTGAAGACTTGCAATATACTAATGTATTATTGCTAAGATGAATACCTCTCGAAGGGAGTTTCAGGAGAACACATGATGGGGAGGGATGGGGTCTGTGAAGGGAGAGTGATTTTCCTTTGTGGCCTGTGACTGAAAACCATGAAAGATGACCGGGTCTAACTGGGAAAGATCTTGTCTCACTGTTGTCCTGCCCAGCCTGCTGGGTACAAGCCAAGCTTGAGATATCAACCTCTGAGCAGAGGAGGAAGGCTCAAATCCCAGACCAGGAGGAATGCTGCAGCAACCACATGAAGCATAAAAATAAATAAATAAATAGATTAATAAATAAATAAATAGATAAATACATAAATAGATAAATGGATAAATAGATAAACCGATAAATAGACAAATAGATAAATAAATGGGAACTTGCAGGTGCGACAAAGCCTTGACTCTTCCAGCCCTGGTTGGGGCTGAGTTAAATTGCTTCAGGGATCATGCATGAGATATGGTTTAGTTGAGAACTTGCCAGTGTTCTCTTAACAGTTGGACTCCCTGATCCTGAAGGCCTTTTCCAACAAATGTAATTCTGTGATTCTATGTTATTCAAGCACAGCTTCTCAAAGGCAGGGTAATATCACCTATGGCAATTCAGCCCAGTTGTATGTGAAGGGTCTGGTATGAAAGTGAGCTTTTGTGTGGAGACATTATTGAACTGCATTAACCTCAGAAAGGATAGGGCTTAATGAACAGGGAGCCTCCCTGAGAGATGAGAAGAGACCAGGAGATGCTCTGGAAGGAGAACAAAGGAGGTAGCACTCCAGGAGCACATTAGCTTATTTAAAGAAGTCAGGCTGAGTCTTTTATTTTTCCTCTAAATTAAGCTATAGCCAATTTTAAAACACAGCTAAGTTCAAGATTTACAGCGACCTACTGTCACGTATTAGCACCAGTCTCTCTATCTCAAAGGACTAAAGGCAGCTCATGTGGTACAGAAGAAATGCTTAGACAAGGCAGGGTATTACAACTCAAGCCTGATCACAATTTGTAAAATTCTCCACCAAGGAACCCAATGCCACACTCTCAGGGGCAGCAGTGTTTTTCAGTCATAAGAAGGTCTATGGGTTGTATTTGTCCTGTTAAGATGATGATACCTGCTAATGACAGTCACCTCACTGTACTGATATCAGTCACCTGGTTAAAAATGCAAAAGCAGAAAAGAGAGAAATCTGTCTCCTTCCCCCTCAAAATGTGTGTAAAGGAAAATCATTAGGGTTTTTTTCATCCCTGAATTAGGTGACTGCCTCTGCACAGAGCCTTCACTCAGGCTCCTGTGTCCCCATCAGAGTCTAAAAGCAAGCCCTAACAAACATGAACACAGCACACTTCTTCACCCTCACTCCAAGTCTCCCACAAATAGGGCTGGAACTGCATGAAAGAGGAACCCCATCACACCTCATAGCAAAACAATGAGGAAACATTCCTATCCTCTTCACAGCAGTCCTCAGAAATGCCCAAAGACTCATTTCTCCCAGCATGATGAAACACAGATGAAACACCAGTGAAAATGGACTCTGTATCAGCACTAAAATATTCACACCTCATTGGAGAGCTAAATGGGGACAGTAAGCTAATCGTTGTGACACTGTATAACTCAGATCATGGGGGAACCCAACCAAAAAAAAAAAAAAAAAGTAATGCAGTGTCTGAGGCATCATTTGCACCCTATGGCAAGCTTCAGTTTTGTTTTCTGGACGTATGTGTTTACAGAGATTTCTTTTTGCATGTGATGTTTAGTATTGTTACAGCTCAACAGCTTTATTTAGAAGGGATTTGGTAGATTCTGTCCTCTAGCTGGTCTTGTTCTGTGGGGAGCTCAGTCAGGCTGGCTCACCACAAAACACTGAAGTTTCCTGCTCCTTCCAACAGGACATGGTTGACCTTACAGTATCATTCATGTCAGTGTCTGTGTGACTTGTGTTCTGCCAAGCCCACAAAGATCACCAAGAAGCAGTAAATGACACATTTTTTCCTCTGCTCAGGGGGTTGAGATCAAGCTTACAGTGTCTCCACAGCAGACATCCCACTGGAACACCTGCCTGCAGAGGAGAACATAATCAATCCATGACGGAGCAAAGAGCCACAGAATATTCATATGGTGTTGGGCCATCCCAGACATAGAATCACAGAGAGTTCAGCTTCAGAAGAATTCTCCCAAATGTAGATTATAAGATCCAGGACCTGGTTAGAGGTGCTCCAGCCCCAGGTGATAGATGCTGTCCCCATTCTATCATGTTCTGCTTGTACTTCTGCACAGGGCCACTTGTCACAGAAGCTTTTATGTGATGGGCCATAACCTGCTAGTGTCTCATTTTCATGTAATGATGGAGCTGCATTCAGTTCTCTGTTCTGTAGGTTTGGAGCAGGAAGATAGCCAATGCTGTCTTTTCTTATAAAAGGCTTTTAAAAGTGTGGCATGAGTTGTCAAAGTGGCAGATTTTCCTTTCTTTTGGCACTGATGCTATTCATGTTTCTAACTAAGAAAATGGCTGGAAATTTTCCTTTTTTTTTTTTCCATCTTGTATGGTTACCACTCCCTCAGACTCAAATGAGTCAAACAGTTTGTCTGCTGAACAATGATGATTTTGTGGTGAAAGTGCTGACATTGTCCTGCCCCTGGCAAGCTTCTGCTGCCCAGAAATTACTAATTCCCTGTACACGACTGTGGAAAATTGCACAGGCTACTTAGTTGTGTGTACTGAAGATGTGTTTCAAAATAACATTATTTGAGCATCTCTCCAAGCTCACATGAAGTATTACGCCATTGTTATTTACATCAGTGACTTTAAATGGAATTTAGAGTAAAGCATAATGACTTCAGGAAATTCCACATCTTCCTGTTAGTTCTTTTTCTTCGTTTTCTTATATGTATTTGAAAGTACTTACTGAACTACATCATTGTAAACTTTTTAATCCATCCATTCCTTACTAAAACAATTTGAATGTTCCAGATGCAAGCAACAGCAAAATGATATCCTCAAAAATAATATTTAATAATTGTAAAGTATCATTGTGTCACTTAGAAGCCATTATGGTCTTGATCTGCTGTTTTAATTGTTGTGCATTGGAATTTTTTGCTTAATTATGGCAGTATCTCACCTGAACTTAGCTTACACTTTCAGGTGAAGTACAGAAATGTTACATAGTAATATGTCTTTCTTTACAGAAGTTATGTAGAGACTAAGATACAACTAGGTTTCAAATGCATCTCTTCATTGTTCCAACCAACATAAAATAAAGTTAAAATAAGATTGTGTGAGAGGTGCATAACTTCCCTTAAATATCTATTCCTAAGTTCTAAATTTTTCAAACTCATTTTAAACCCCCTATGGTAACTTTAAAGCTTTTTTCATCTTTCAGAATGAAAAGAACATTTCCTCCTCCTTGAAGGGGACTGAGTAGCCTGTCTTTTCCATCTTCCTTCCTTTTTAGCTTCCTCTTGCCTTCAAAAGCATGTTTCTGCTGCTCCTTCCTGCTTCTCCCATCCTCCTGGTGCACACACTCCCTACATGCTCTACCTCTACTCAAATCCTTCCATAAAACTCCAGCATTTCTTGCAGTCCTTAAGAGGATAATCATCTCAGCATCACTCTCCAGTTCATAAAACAGACAATTAGACAAAACGCACTTCAAACTGATTTTAAAATCCTCTATTTCTTTGGTTCATGGGCCATTTACTTGACCACAGGATCAGCAGAGTAGGGACTTCAAGGGCAGCCAAGCAACCTCCAGCATGGGCACCCTGAGACATGTGCAGGACCTATGGGTTTCACTAAAAAAAAGTCATCTGCAAGCCACACTCTGACAGATAACTCAAACCTCCCCCAGCCCACAGACACCAGGTCCACAAAGCTTTGCTGGGTACCAGCCTGTCTTTGACAATGTTGTTTAACTTGTACAGGTAACTACACCATGGAGCTTTTGTGATTTTCTGGTGTATTTTGTACCAGCAGCTATGGCAGAGGGCACAGTAGGCATGGTGCCATTCTTCTCCAGCATCAGCATCAGAGATTCATATATATATATATCCTTCACAACCCTGCTAGTATTCATTTTTAAGCCACATTGGAAAACTGGAAAAAGAGAAAAAAAGGACAGTCTTATTCCTTTATGCTTCAGGAGAGTTTATATCAGCTTTGGCAGAAATGTAGAGTGCTTTGGCAGGTGATACTCAGGCTTGCAAATCTGCCCTGTTAGTAAACTCTGGACATACATGAGTGGGTTTGTGCTCTGCTCCCCAGCTATCCCAGGGCCAGAAGATGTGAATCTCTCACACAGGGATACGAAGGGCTCAGTGCAGACAATGGTATTCCCAGGAAAAACTGCACCAGTATTTCAGGGAGTTGGCTGCTAGCAGCTGGGAAGTTGCACCCTCAGCAGGGCTGCTCCCAGCTCTGGTCACTGCAGCTTCAATCAAGGTCTTTATTAAGCAGAGTTTGTCAAGAAGACTGCCTCTTGTTCTCCCTCAGCCAAAAGATTGTTCAAAGGAGAAGCAAAATAAAATCTGGAGAAAGTGAGGTAAGTGATGGCCATCTCTTTCCTCCTTTCTGCAGATAAAACCATGGAATCACAGACTGGTTTGGAAGACCTTAAAGATCAGATAGTCCCAACTCCCTGCCATGGTCAGGGACATCTCCCACCAGCCCAGATTGCTCCAAGCCCCATCCAGCCTGGGCTGAGACACTGCCAGGGATGGGGCAGACACAGCATATCTAGACAATAGAACTAATCTGGGGTTCTCACCTACCATCAGATCTGCTGACACCACCACTGATGTTGTGTCCTGGGTACAGGACATGCACACAGCATGAGACACCTCACTAAGCATCCCTCAGACAACATTGAGGTTGCCAGGTCTTTTCTGGCTGTCATTCCAGGCTAAGTGTATGTGGAAGGATGGAAGACTGCACCTGAAAGTCACAAAAAAAAGACAGTGAGTCAATGTTTTATTTTCATAAAACACTTAAATTTTAATTATTTTTTTTTTTAACTGCTTCTAGGTGTAGCAGCACCCTGTATCAGAAATGTTGCTCAGTGTCACGTGTCTCCTAAAGGAAAAGTGCATGTGAGAATTCAGATTATTTTGTCTGGCACAGCTGCTGCTTGTTCTGCAAAAGGAAAGCTGCAGCTGACGACAAGGTGGTATGGGGTGTGACACAGATACACAGAATGTGGCCCCCTGGCTCAGGAGCTCCAAGTTGGTCTGTGGCGCACAATACATTTTTTAACTGTTGGTAGCATATAATTGGGATAACCTAATATTTAATGAATGCTGTTAGTGTACCTGAAATGTCTGGGTAGACTGTGCTGGTGTTGCAGTAGGAGCCCGCAGAGTGGGATCATACCAGCCAGACAAAAAGGAGTCCTTACTCAGTAGAACATGGGACTGGAGCTGTGGATGTACTTCTATGAGTGTCACCTTCATTGTCATAACCTTTGGGCTTTTTTGGGAAGGGGTAAATAATATGCTGATTCACCCCTCAACACAGATTCCAGGCTAGAAGGAAACTGTTCACCCAGACAGACGTGTTCAAACCACAAATGATTAGCATATATGTCACTGATATCTCCATTACTTTGACCTTCTCAGTCTACTGTGTAAATACTAGCAGCTCAGTAACTTCAATACTTGTGTACCTTTAATACTTGCATAATTTAGAGTGAATTGCTTCAGCCCCAGTTTTACAAAACCTTTTGAAGAAACGAAAAGGTGTTAAAATTTCAAACCCAAAAGTATTTGTTTACAGCACAACAAAGAAGAAAAGAGGCAAAAAAGATTACACAGGGAATAAAGATCTCCCTATTTATTCATCACATACTTTCTAGGGCTTTTTGCTCTTTAAATTTGTTCTAATATTATCAGAATTGATTTTTAGTCTCTCTGATCCCAGAGGAAATGTCTTCAGTGAAGCTCTCAGTGGATAACTGTAATGAAGAATCAGCTTGCAGAGCTGTTACTATGGTGCTCTTAAGTGTAGAGCTTCTAAAAAATTAACTGATAAGAAAATTCCAATGCACTATATTTAGAAGTATTTCATTTCCTAGCTTTTGACATGAAACAATTTAACAATTGAAAGTTGCATGGAAATTGTTTATTATTTATGACAGCGTAGTATCTTTTAAAATGTGTTTTTGTTGGCTTTTAAATAAACCTTGAATTTAGTAAAATGATCACTTAAAAATTCTCCAAAAATAAAATTGGAAGCAAGAATTATATTATATGGTTTTGTTTAAGTTATTATTTGGGGGGGGTTATCATTCTGAGGGTCTAATCCCTTAGACTCTACTAGAAAACATTTATGTACAAAGGGTTCTACTTGAACATTTACCTTTACTTTACGCTTCAGAAAGGCATTTTAACAGGGGCACTACTTTCTGACTATCTTGGAAAAAGCCCAGGTCTATTTTTAGATGTCAGCGTCCTAAATTGTGTACTATATCACACAGGGCAATGCAAGCAAAAATGGCAAATTCAGCTTCCTATTATTTTTGAGCACGAGCCAACGCTGTCCCAGTTCTGCAGGGCAGCCCAGCTTAAAGCCCTCTGTAGTCACCACTCGAGTAATTACAAGGAGTAGGGGATTATTGGAGGCACAACTGCATTTCACATACGTAGTTTATACCACCTGAAGAAGAGTGAGTGCAAAATAAGTGAAAACAACACCCAAGCACACACAGCATTTGCAGAACTCTCCTTGCTGTTATTACAAATCAGTTTACACTAACACCTTCATTCAAATCGTTCCTTTTCAAGAAAAAAAAAATAGAAAAAAAGAAAAGAAAAAAAAAAAAAAAAAGGAGGGGGGAGGGGGAAGGAAAAACCCCACCCCTCTCCACACTACTCACACTACTCACAATGAATTGCCTGCCAGTGCAGAGTTAATTTCCTGCAAATCTGCTCAGCAGTGCCCTCCCCACTTTGTGGCTGTAAGGGTTGAGGGATGCGTTGCCATAATGGCTTTCTTGTCCCCCTTTAAAATGAGGTAAAATGCTTGACAGTGACATTTTTCCACTCTTGACCACCCGCACTTGTCAGTGGCCACTTGAAACTTAACTCATGGTGCTAGGAATCAGATTCCACCTTGCTGATGCTACACAAATGTCTCACACAGCATCACAGGCATGGCTTCAAAGCAGCACAAAGGAGCAAATGGGAATGTAGCTCCTTTAAATAATCAGGCAGATGAAGGTAGGAAATGAAGAGGATTGTAGCAACTTTCAATAATTAGATGAAGGTAAACAAAACAAGCAAACAAAGAAAAAAATGCTACCATCCAAATTTGCATTTTTGTGTCTCTGCATCTTTCCACCATCTTTGCACCTTTGCACTCCTGCACCTTACAGCTTTGCAACATGTCCAGCAGTAATTTCACCTTCAGTAGTTTCACAGAAAGAGAAGGGTACATCATTAAATGATGAAGAACTAATAGCATTAAGGTTTTGCACTTCTGTAAAGACTTTGCATTCTCAAAGTCATGTGGAAACAAAAACTAACTGCATGACTTTGTGACATCCGAATGAGGTAAGCTCTGAGATAGGAACATCCCATAAATAACTCCTGAAAGGTATTGGATTATGTGGTTAGGATATTGCCTTCCTCCTTTTCAGAGGCCTAAAAAACAAGTAATAAAAATTCCTACACACATCAATTATCATTTGAGTGTATTGCCACCATCAGTATTATGAACTTATTATTAATTATTTCATGTTTTCCCTCCGTTAGCTTTTCAAAAAGAGAAATGTGCTGAAATTTTTAATTCTGTAACTTCATTCTGCATGAATAACATCCCCCTATTCTCCCTACTGCCTACCCAGAAAGTGTTGGGGTGTGTAAGAGCTGCAAGCCACCACGATTACCTCCAGACACAAGTGTGCAGCCAGCCAGAAAGCCAAGCAGATCACCAGGGTCCCTGTTTCAGCCCTCCCTCAGTCTGGATAAAACAGTATTCTTGTGTTAAAGAATTTCTTGGGTTCAGAAACACTGACGCCGTCTGTGTGACCAACCCTTCTCTGTAGCCCATGCTATAAAGATCACACTGCATTTCCCAAGCTCACTCCACATTTCTACACACTACCCTAAAATACTGGGCTCTTTGAAAGACCAGTTTTGACTAGTTTGGGGTTTTTTTGTTAGGTTTTTTTTGTTGTTGTTTGTTTGTGTGTTTGTGTTTGTTTCCTTGGGTTTTTTTTGGTGTCCAGCTTCTATTGCTTTACATAAAGAGAAGGCACTCAGGATAGTTATTGGAATGTGGAGAACACTGGAGTTACACAGCAGGGTTTACTGTGAGGTTTCAAGGCTAAACTTGTTTTATACAGATGTATACACACGCACATGTATATGTTGTCATGGACTTATTTATATTCTATCGTTGCTTATTATTTTACTTAAATGTTTCTCTGTATTTTGTAGGACAGACGAGGTCAACATGATTCATTTCAACTTTTGCTCAAGTTTTCAGCTAATCTCACCTACAAATAGTCCAACCTATGCAGAACTGTTTGTTGTAAACATCATTAACAGTGTAAGCTCTTTAAAGTCTAGAGCCCCAGAAGTTACTACACAGCACGGTTAAGAGTGCTGAAATCCACTGTTGATTTCCTCACTGAATTCCTGAGTAAAGAGTGGTTATGTCATTTCACCTGTTTCCCTGTTATTTCACAGGGATGTTGTAAAAACTGAAGTTTTAATTTTGGAATCTCAGGAGAAAGGGAGGGGTACAAGTTTGCCAAGTGATTTTATGGTTGTTATTGCAACTTGCAAGAAGTCTGAAAAATAAAATACTTAACAAGGACTTATCCTTCATTAGTTTTCCACACTGATTAATGATTGCAAGGAGTGCAAAGATGCATATGTCAGTGGCCTTCTAAACTTAAGCTTTAAGATAATAGTTTTGCAAAGGGGGAAGACGAGAAATGTCATAGTTTTTATAAAAAAAAAAATTATGAACCTAATTTTTTTGCCAAGTGTAACTTTCATTAAGTGTAACTTTTTTTCTTGTAGATACGAAGTATTTTTTTGTGTGCTCCAGACATTCTGCTAGAACCGAGTCACCAAGAGGAAGCGCTCAGCTCATGACACCCATTTTTATGAAGATATTTTTATTTATTGACAAAATAATGCTTTCCCCTGTCTTACAAAGAGCCTGAAAGCCCTTTAGTGGAAAGGGGAAGATGGTTTTGTCCTGCTGGTTTTAAAGAAAGATTTTTTGAAAGCCATTTTTGGATTAACCCTGTTTTCAGAGGCTAAGATCCATAGATCCATTTTCTCCTTTTTTTCTCCTTTTTTTTTTTTTTTTTTTTTTTTTTTTTGTGCACCTCCTGATCTTCATTTCCCCATAAGGTCAATACCAGACTTGAGCCTTGACACTCTCCCCATGTGCAAGGTGGTACCCCATCAGATATGCTTCTGCCATGAGAGCAGAGTTGGTCCAAAGTTCAAAGTCTACCTTCCCTCAGCAGCCTTTTGGTCTTAACATTAGGTCTGAAGACTGGATGTTATCTCAGTGGGGTTTGATCAAGCAAGATTGTATAAACACAGATGCAAACACTCTGCTTCTTGGGGCCAACTCCTTTGTCTGCAGCATCCACAGCTCCCATCACATCCAGAGAGAGAATCGACTCCTGAGTGTGTAAGTTCATTGTCTGCTTCCTCCTCTTTGAAATATTACATTTTTAGCAACCTGGGTTTTAAAAATGCACCATAAATCTGACAGCGAGTGTTACTGAAGTCCCAACTCTAAATAAATAGTTTAAAATAAAAGTTGTATAAATACCCATCTGTGCCAACAATACCGTTTGAAAGGGAGCGCTGGAAACACAAAGTAAATTAAATGGGATCCACTTTTGTGGGGTGGATGGCTACTTAAACCAGTTATTATAGAGAAGATTTTGTTGTGTGGTGCGACAGCACGTACCCATGTGGCTAACCAAGAGCTGGTTGAAGAAACAAACCCCACCCATACCTAGGAGCAGTGCCATGACCAGACCACAAATCCTGCGAGGCATAAATTTAATTTGCTGAAAATGAAGCACAGGCACTGTCGCAGCTCATTAGCCAGCAACAGACATATTGCAAGAGAAGAAAGTGGAATTTGGTGGATGGTCCAACTTCTACATGTGCTGTGAATAAAACAGACTATTGTTTTTTGATAAAGGAGTATTGTTTTGAATGTGCCGGGTAGCTAAGTAAAGCCAGCAGAATTTTTTGGCCAAATATAGTCTCTTGCTCACTGCTAAAAATCCTAGCTTTTAAATTAGGAGCTGAAGTCATTGAAAAAAAAAAAAGTTTACATTCCTACAGCCGGCTACAGCAAAGCCAAACAAATGTTTGGCTTAATATTCATTTCTTTCATGAACCTTTCTAAATGTCTGAGTCAGAAAATACAGTTTCTATTATTTAGTAATTTGATGCTTAAAGCATTGGTTTTCTTCCCTTCTTTTTCTCCTCCTCCTGTTATTATATTTTAACTTGTTCAGAAAAGACCCAGTAGGGTCACTGCTGTGGCATTAGGCTATTTGAAGCATTTCATAACTTAAAGAAATCATGGTTTCAGCTTCTGGCACCAGCTCCAGTTGTAGGTCACAGCTAGTAGTAGTATGTTTTTTTGTTGGAGGTTTTTCTTGGTTAGTTGTTAGTTGTTTTGGGTTTGTTTTTTTTGTTTTTTTTTTTTTTGTTATTATATTCCAAACCACTGGAAAAGAGGAAAAGAAGCTGTTGTTTTTCACAGTAGCTAACTGCAGTAGTGATACAGGTCTAGAAGACTAGCAGGGCTTAGGAGACCTGACCATAGAAAAGAGTGAGAACTTCTGTATTTCTTCAGGAAAATAGTGTGAATGACATGTGGTACAATTATTAGAATTAGTACAGTAACTACAAGAGGCTGGAACTATTTTTTTTTTCTGCATCCTTTGATCTATTTGGTGCTCCCTGCTTTTGGCTGCTCTGGCAGGCCAACAAGATTGTTTTCAGTTCTAGGATCTGGGTCTGACCCAGACAGCACATTCCTGTCACAGCCAGGCCCAGGTGGAGGGGTGCAGCCCATACCTCATGCTCCCAGGAGACATCAGGAGTCTTTGACCCCAAGAAATGTTTGGCTTCTAGTCCAGAGTTGCCAAAACTGCTGTCCCTTTCTTCTTCTTTCTTCCCATCCATGAGTCAAGGTAGGACAGCAGTCTTCCTAGCAAGTTAGTTTTGGGGTATATTTCTATCCAAGCAAACAAAAATAATTTTCTCTATGCATTATATCATCTACTTTCTTCATTCACTATTTAACATCTCTGTCTCCTTAGTATCTATTTCTTCTGCCAGTGTTTCCTCCAGAAACAACCTGTGCTGGGAGATTTGTGCTCAGCCCAACAAAAGCTATCAGTGCAAGCAGAGCCACACAGGGAGCCAAGGGCTGGGGTCCTGAGCACCCCAAAAGTGCCAGGAGTGTGAGTGCCATGTGGAAGAAGAGTTTAGCTAAAAGCTAAACCAACTTTTCTCCACGTCAGGCTCCTTGGAAGCTGCATTAAGACAATATTCAGACCAACATTTTTGTTCATCATCATCTAGTGGGGTCTAGAGAGTGTGTTTGAGCAGGGCTTGTAGTTTTTTCTCTTTCTTAACCACACTGAGAAGGTCTGATTTTTTGGGGAGTGGGTATCCCTGTGAGAGTGGGAAGGGACTAGAGAAGGTGGATGTACATGACCTGGCTGACTGGCAGGGCCCAGTTCAGTAGGGCAAACAGGGATTACCCTGGAGGATTAAATGAACCATGGCAGCAGGCTGACTTATTTTCTAAGAATTAACAGGCAGGCACAATCAGAGCAGAACTGTCTTTTTTTCCAGCTTTTTCTAGCTTTTTTTCTGTGCATTGGTGTGGCCACAAGCACCCTATACATCAAAAGGGAAGGCTGCAAGCAGAACCCCTCACAGCCCACCTCACCTCCCTTTGCCTAATGCTATAGGGGATAACCTGTCTCCTTATCCCCATCAATTAATTTGTCTGTGCTCCTGATTAAGAAGCACAGGGATGAAGGGCTCTTAGGGTGCTCGTTATTGTGTTAATAACAGGAGGAATTTTTTTTTGTTCCTGCATATCTGTGAGGTGATGTCTGAGGTAGATGTGGATTGTAAAAACCTGAGTGTAAAGTTAGGATATCAGCTGTTAGAACAAGCTTTAACTAAACATAGATTTCCAGAAAGTCTACATTTTACTTCGTTTCCTTTCCTCTTACTTCCTTTTTTAAGATGTAGGAAGCATGAAAGTATGTGTCTGAAAATATTGGTTTAAAATCCCACATTTTAAGCTTATATCTTCTAAAGCACTTGGCGTGTGTGTTGTGAAGCCTCCCTTGCCTGGTGTGCTTGGTGGCCTACTTTGAGGTCTTGAAATTCAACATTTGTAAGATGTCCCTCAATGTAGTAAAGTTTAGGTGTTTCTAATTGAATTACTTTAAGATATAAAGATCTGCATGAAACATAATTTTTTAATAGATGCCACATAAGCAATACCACACACAAAGTATTTTCATTTTATCCTGCTGTAAGTAATACAATTATATTTTTTTTATCCTGCTGTAAGTAATGCAATTATATTTTTTTTTCTGCCTGCTTCATTTAATCTGCAGAAGGTAGGATGCATTTTAACACTCAATATTTCCCTCTCTCAATTCTTGAATGATACAAGAAGTTGCTAATCACAACTTTGGCTAAGATCCACATTGAGGATAAAAAATATTCCTTCCAATCATATTCAAGACTAATCAAAGAAAACAATATACTCAATTTGTAGAATTATTTTAACTCAGTTAATACTATAATAAGCCTATCCTAATCACTATTGCCAGCACTTGTAATGTTATCACCAGTCACAAGATATTTGGTGGTTTTCATAAAATCCTCACTCTTTTTCTCAGACAATTAGATCCAGTATTTTTAAGCCTCAGACTCTTATAACTGTTGAAAAAAAAAAAATAAAAAAAACCAAGAGTCCTAGCAAGTGAAAAAACAGAAGACAAATGAAAAAAAATGCTGAATATGTGGAATGCAACACTGGCATTTCTGATTTTGACTTGCACGGGATAGGTTTCTCTCTCCTTTGGCTGTTGTTGGGTTGGTTTGTTTGGTTTTTTTACTATGCTGGAGTCAAACTCATTTTTGAGGATCTGATTCATGATTTCTAAAAAACTGAGGATTATGATACTGCTGATTTAATAACATTTCACTTGATTCCAGTCACATCTTCTTCTTTTTATTTTTTTCCCCTTTTTCCATCTCTCTGCCATGGCCCGCCCCATTTCCAGAAGCAGCACTGGAGCTCCCCTGCTATTCCTGGAATGTCTGACCAAAGCCCCAAAGAAAGGCACCAACATCTTAAAAGCTCAAGCCTTCTCTGATTACAATTAACACCAGGGTAACACCAAATGCTGGCTTTGCTGCCCATGGCTACTGTCATCCATGCCAAACTTTCACTTGACAACAGCTGATCTCCAACAGACAATGGAAAATTTGTACAATATAAATAAAATAAAATAAAAATTAAAATAAAATAAATAAACCAAACAACCTGCTGTTAAAAGACCAAACAAATTGGTAGTGACATGGATCACTCATGTTGACTTAATAGATTGCCCTAGTTCTTCAGCATGGATGGCTTTATAGCCAATGCTACTCCAGCATAACCATTATGCTACTGTGCACTTTAAGAAAAGTGAGACTACAGAAGGAAGTGTGGTGGAAATTTCCAAAATATAGACAGTCTGTTTGGATAAAGACAGGCTTTTTATGCTTAATTGCTAGGCCTGGGAAGCTTGGCTGCCCTGACCACTGGCTCTGTCTGGGTACACCCGGATGGGTTCACATCAGTGGGATGCTCTATGAATAGGAGTGTTCCCTTCCCCCAGCATCACTTGGTTCTTTCTTCTTGCTGTACAAGGCAGACTACTAAAAGGGAAAATTATTTCCATTGGCATTGTTGCTAACACTTCTGGTTTTCCTAGATCTGGCTGAGGAATGACTTCACTGTCTTTTGAGGCAGCTGGGACAAAAGAGAATCACCAAAACCAACTCATCTCCCATCAGTTTAAAAAAAATGAGCTGTATTAAATATTTAGGTACTGTTCCAGTGTTGTCTAAAAAAAAATTTCTGTGGCATAAACAGGGCTTGTCTTAAAGGTTCTGAGGGAGAAAGGATCTTCATTCATCAGCAATCAGATTTGGCAGTAGACAGACTCCTGAAGGCTGGGGCATATTTACATGTAAAGAAGGTTTCCAAACTGTATTAAAATTAATCATGTATTTCCAAACGTGCTTGAAGACACCAGAGTAGGTAACACTGCTGCAAGGTTTCAACTATAGCAGCTCTGGGTTATCTAAAAATAGACCGTCAGATTCTATTTTTAGCAACAGTGATATAAATCTGAAGAAACCTCAGTGACTTCAGAGTAGTTGCCTTGTATTTACATGTGAATTAAAGATGTCAAATCAGTCTCTGTTTTATTGCTGTACATTACTAGATGCAAACCTCTTACTCTGCTGGCAGTGTCCACATTAATTCTGTGTAACAGCCATGGAGAGGTTATATTCTCAGGTAGAAAAAAGGCTGTGAGTGTTATTTATTACCAGGATTCTCTGATACCAGCTTGTGGACTGGGACAGCTGCAACAGCAATCACTCAGAATGGGGTTTAAGCCACAATTTTTTGGTTATCACCAAATCACTATGTCAGAATATTTTCTTCAGCAAGAAGCTGACTTTTTCTTTATGTACTTCTCAAGTATTCCAAAGATCCGTTCACAGTGCCAAGCTGCAGTAAAATCCAGTGTAATGTACATCATTCCCTGATGCTGCTTTTCCTTTCTCTTTCCAGAGTTATAAATGCCATGAAAAATAAATTATTTTGAAAGGCATCAGTAGAGAAATTAGTATCACGAATGGACTTTAAAAGTCATATCATCTTGCTAATAGCTAAATAATGTATTTCCTACGTTGGATTTTGGCAACACAAGTTTGAATGTTTGAACATTTTTTATTTTAATAAGGAGAGCATTTTAAAGTGCTGAAACAGAGGATAAGGTAACATTATCCTCTTGGCACATTTAATAATATGTACTAAAGCAGCCCATATTTCCAGCCACTCTTCCCTGTCTAGCATTAACGCTGCAAATTGATGTATTTTTCTGAACAGCAAACCCAAGCAGTAATGTGGTCATGGGAAACTGGAACAAATGACCACTTGCTCTGGAAAGCAGCACACTGAGAGTTTGAAGTCCTTCATGTTTACATAGTGGCTTGACTCTCAGCAACAGGTCATAGCCACAGAAACAAGAGCTGCCTGAAATATCGTGTAGGGACTGTAAACCCAGGAATGTGCTGTGTGCTGCCAGCAGTGCCCTATAGGATCTCAAGCAGACTGTCTTACTGAGGCCTGGGAGGATTATAGACATTTCTGACCAGACCTGTTGGGCTAAGGTGACTTTGACAGAAGTCAGCTTATTAAGCTAACAGTGAAGCTTGTCTTTAAGTCTTGCAGATGCTAAATATTGTAGTGGCTCCAAGAAAAAGATGTTGCTCACAACAGAAAGTACCACTACCAGTGTTTCCAGGGTAAGAGTTTATTAAAAATGAATGCATTTTGGTCATTTTGGAGAGCAAATAAACCCTGAACATGAACTGAGTTGGTCCCCAAATAACACAAGATATCAGTCCATGTTTCCCCTCCAAATGCAAAGACAAATTCAATGAGTTATAGTATGCACAACAGATCCAAAGACAGTAGATTCTTCTCAGCAGCTTACTCCATTGGAATCAGTATTTTGAGGGTGGTGTTATATTTAGTCTTTGAATTGAAATTCCCCTTTTCTAGACTTCCCATGTACCTTTCTTTCTGTTTAGAAAGCAAAATGATGATGAACAGTTCAGTAGAGCCACAGGATAAGTGGATCCCCAGTGCAGAATCACTGCAGAATTGGTTTACCTGCAGATTTAGCTCACCACCACATGAAACCTCAAAAGTCCCACCAGAAACCTTGTCACTGGTCTCAAAATCAGGTCTTGGCTTATTTGCAAAGCATCCTTTTTTAGCTTCAAGGTTCGTCCCAGGCATCTCAGTAGATTCATTTTACTTCAGATAAATGTTTCTACCTTCTTCAACTCACACATAACTCTGACTTGTTATGGTTAGCTATCAATTGGCATTTCCAAAAGCACCCATCTCCACCCACCCACCAAGTAGTCCAGGATAGCAGGGTACCTATTACACAAGCCAAACCACTCAATCTGTTCAAGGGTGTGAAATTCTGAGCTGGCACTGACTAGTAGCAAAGAATTATTCAGAAGCACCACAGTGTACACATTTTAAAATACATTTAACTTCTCAGTTCTTAGGCTGCCTGTAAACTTTTTGAGTTGCAGAGGCTACACTGGGATGTAATTAAACAACAAAGTTGCTGCCTATAATTATAATGCCTGTTTCAAATGCTTTCATTTAAAGGAGAAAACGTGGTGGCCTTAAAGCTAGTGACAATAGTGTGCATGGCTTGATCTCAAATTTCTAGAAATTCAGAAATTGGGAGCAACACAGAATCTTGCCACTTTTCATGCCAGATGAAGAGTGTTCAATCTCATTTCCATAATAGAACCAAAAGGCACATTAAATTGTTTTTCATACTTGGGGTTGCAAGAACTAACTAAATGCCAAGGGCCAGTCCTGAACATGCCTGTCTTCTTCATTAATGCAACTGAAGGTAGCAGTGCTCCTGATCCACTGGAACTACTTTTGCTGACACGTGTGTTTGAAGAACTAGGCTGTTATGGTTTAATTCTTGGCTTTCAAAACTGTTCCTGACCCTTTCAGAAAAACAGTATTCAATACATTACATTCAAATGATTGATGCCACCCCAGTTTTCTATCAATCAGCTGATAGTCTTAAATGAAAAAAATGCCAGTTCTGCTGCTGCCACAAATTTCTTTTTTGCCTATAGAGTGCTACCTGCCACGGTACAAGACATAATTTTTATATTCAACAGACAAGCTAAACTGCATTCTCAAACCACAAATAAGTGAAATATGTGTGCATATACTTCCCCTGGATTTAGTGACTTTTACATTGGGTCCAAAGACAGTGTATGTGCTGCATCATAGCAGAGATTTACAGGGTAAAAAAGGAAAATTAAAAACACACAAATAAAAAAACAAAAAAACCAACCCAAAACATATTTATAATGAGGATTATCCTTACAAGGATGCTCAGAGGGCTGGAGCAGCTCTGCTATGGAGACAACCTGAAAGAGTTGGGGTTATTCAGTCTGGAGAGGAGAAGGCTCTGAGGAGACGTTATTGCAGCCTGCCAGTATCTGAAGGGGCTACAGGAAAGCTGGGGAGGGACTTCTTAGGTGTCAGTAGTGATAGGACTGGGGGAGTGGATTCAAACTGGAGGAGGGGAGATTTAGATTGGAAATTAGGAAGAAGTTCTTCCCCATGAGGGTGGTGAGACCCTGGCACAGGTTGCCCAGAGAGGTGGTGGAAGCCCCATCCATCCCTGGAAGGTTTTAGGGCCAGGCTGGATGGGGCTCGGAGCAACCTCATCAAGTGGGAGGTGTCCCTTCCCAGGGCTTAATGAACTTAAAGGTCCCTTCCAACCCTGAAATTCTATGATTCTACTGTTATGAATGGAGATGATCTTAAAAGGCTTTTACCTGTGCTAAAAAAATAGTGAGTGGAAAGTAGGTTCAGCACAACCTATAATTCTTTATCTTACCCAAATAAGCAGTGTTAAATCTGGTTCTAAACAGTTTTGCCAACATTGCATGAAGATTTGAAATCTTAAGGGAGGCCATTAGGTCTGGAGCTTCGAACAAAGACAAATTCACAGCACACAGTTTTTAACTAAGAAAAAAGCCATTGTCAAACCTTTTATCCCATTGAAATAAAAAAAATATTTCCACTTCATTTGACTAGTAGTCCTTCTCTTCTTTGTTAATTCAGGACTTTGAAAGCAAATAATGCTAAATTTTCCTACTAAAACTAGGTGCACTGGGACCCACCACTCAGTGTCAAGCTCTGCATATGATGGAAGGTAACAGCAGCTTTCAGGACCACTGCACATCTCTGACCTCCAGCTGCAAAATTAATACAACAGCGTCAAAAAGAGGGTAGGGCTTGAAGCCTCATAAAAAATCTGTTCCAACTTGCCACACTTGGGTGAAGAAAAGGAGTTTATAAATACATATATTTGTATATTAAAAAATACCCCTTCATGAGATTTCAAGCAGGTGGTTGAATTTTCCACCATAGTCATTCCAGTACTTCACCTATTAACTCACAAAAACATTCTGTGTTGTTGGTGTTAGATCAGGCCTTTGTGGGGCACTTTGTTGTTTGCTCCTAGAGAATGGTTTAAATAGATCACAGAAGTACCAAGCAGTTCTGCACAAAAGGCAAAACACATACTCTGTGACACTGACCCCCACCATCTCTGTTGCCCACAGAAGGTGTCAGGACCAGAAGCAGCAATGAGCCAAGAGGCTCAGCAGAGGTCAAGAGACTCAGTACTGCATTTTTCTTAATCTTCTCTCATCTGGAAATCAGTTAAATGACTTGCCTCTGGTCCTAAAATGGTCTTAATTCTGGCTTGGATATATTTCTCTGAAACCATACACTGGAGCCAGGATGCTGTCATTGAAATTATCCTCTACACCATCATTATTAGCATCATTCCTGGGGCTGAAGCATTTTTTCCTAACAAAGCTGATATAGCAGGGCATGAGTGGATAGGTTGTCTGAAAAAACAGCCCAAGGCCATGGGGTGGTGGCTGGGCTTGGGAGGCAGACAGCAGCCTTTTTGCCACTACCAGTCCCTGGTCCATGGGGAGTCACAGCATCCTTGTCATCACTGCAAGGGGATCAGCCCTACCAAAAGGGGACAGTCAGGCAGAAGGGCTACCACCCTTTCCTTCACATCAGCCAGCAAAACTGGGGCAAAAAAAGGTCATTATTATCCCCTCCTCCTCATTAAACTGATGGATTTGGATGTCCCAGTACAGGAATTGCCATAGCTCTGATGAACACTCCAGCACCACGGGGACCAATTCAGCAGCATCCTGCACTCCCCAACTCTGGCCCTGCATCCCTCCACCCAGCATCCCTGTGGGGCTGGAAGCACCCTGTGCCCCACAGACACAAACCAAAGCCCAGATGTATTTCTACCATCACCCAGGAGATGTGTTGTAGATTTAAAGCACAGCCAGCTTCAGCTCCTGGTCTCAGCCAACAAGTATCTTTTTCTGAGTACTGTCAAGATATTTAGAGGACCTGGCACCAACAAAGCTGACCCATTGTACTAAGCTGTTTAATAGGTCTGGAATTACTTTATAAATCTGGAAAGAGGCATGTGAAAATGAAGATACTTGAGGAAAAAGCTTCCAAAGACGTTCTTATGAATAAGCTCCCACTTCGAATACAATTATGTTTCTGAGGCACCAGAGACCAAATTAATTATGCAGCTCTCTAAATAAAGACAGATAAATACAGCAAACACACACAACTCATGTTTTCTCTGCAAATTTTTTTTTTAATGTTTGGTTTCTAATTCATATATTTTTTGCTTGATCACAAGCAGAGTTCTTGAGGTGGGGGGCAGATATATTCTTCAAGGATTGAGACCCTGCTCTCAATAGTAAATAATTTTCAGCCGTGGCTCACAACTGTGTTATTTCAAGATTTAAATGAATCAAGCAAGAGAAAGAAAATCTTGAAACTCTGCCTAAAACCTGATACTTTCAAGCTTCTAGAACTTGAGCCCCACATACTTTTTCCTCTTAAAAGTATAAGAGAAATTTTTAGCTATTACCTTGTTATTTTCACTAACAGCATATAAACACAGAACCATGCTATTGTTCTGCAAAAACCATTTTCTTATTCCCTACCAAGCAATCTGCTCCTTCATGTTGAAAGCCTACTGCATTTTTCCTGATCACTTTCGGAAAGATGAGGAGTGTAAGGATCTCAAAATCCATACAGCAGTAAATCAATACACGACATGTCTGCAAGACATTGATTTAGTGGCCACATAATTCACAGATTTTTGACACGTAATCCAAATCTAGTTTATCAGTGTTTAAAATATTCCTTGAGTATGTGCAAAGTTTTTTCAATGTGCAGAAGAATATCCTCAAACCCTCAACTTTCCACACTGGGCAACACAATTAGCACCTTCTAAGTTTTAAAAATTCCAGTTTTGCAGTAATCTTTAAAATAATCATTAGTAATTCTATATTGCTTACATATGCATAGGGATTTCTTGTTCACAAGAGGTATTTATTCTAGCCTCCTTTATCTTCAGTGGACACCACTGAGTGGAAACAATATTTTCTGGAAAATAGCTTTACACACATGTCTTGATTGAATCATCTAGTCTAGCTGATGGGCAGTCCATATTATATAAAAGATCAGAGGCTGGCTGTCCTACGCATCTGTAATTGGTAAGAGAGTCTTCAGAAATTTAGGTTATCTTTAAACTAAATTTTGTTTGTTTGTGTGCAAAGGAGGAGGAAGGATCATGCAATTAGCTGACTAATTTAAATTATTTACTCTGGCTGCCATTGCACAGCATTTGTGAAGAAAACCTTAAAGTGTATTTCAAAATATGCCTTGCATTTTCTGTATTTTTGATTAAGCCTTAAAGTAAGAGCAGCACTGATGGAGAAGTGTCTTGACTGTAGAACTACATGACAGGCTTCATTACAGAAGCCCTAAAGCACTTCAGCATAGCAAAGGGGGTCACAAAGAGCATCTACATGGCTGAGGAGGGTGGATGACCTGAGGATGGCCACTTAATGGATGCCTTGTCCCTGGAAGTGTTCAAGATCAGGCTGGATGGGGCTTTGAGCAGCTCAGTCTAGTGAAATGTATCCCTGCATAAGGCAGGAGGGTTGGAACTTGAAGATCTTCAGAGGTCTCTTCTCATCCCAAACATTCAACGATTCTATGAATTGGCAGCAGGAAGCTAGTGCAGGAACCTAGCTGGTGCTTGGTTCCTCCTCATCTGGTTCCTGCCTGCTAGGATGTTTTGTGCTTTATGACATGGAGCAAGGCTGGAGAGTGATGGGCACCAGCAGGGCAAAGCTCATCAATGAATTGTGACAAGATGTCCACCTCTTGTCACCAACTACAAAAGGAACTTATGAAAAAAAAAAAGCTTAGACTTAAAACTTCATCTACTGAGAAGAATTACCTCCCCCCCAATTTGACACAAAATGTCAGCAATGGCCCAGGTCCTTTTCCCACTGTCCCTGTGGCCTCTGCCAGTGAAAATGAACTGTAGAGATAGAACATCTAATCAAGACTTGTACAGACATCTCTCCTTCATTCTGCACTGCAAGGTATGTTTTTGTCCAAAACATCTTAAGGGCTTCGTCCAGAACCCTGGGAAACCTAGCTTATCCAGTGGGAAAGCAGAAAATCAAAGGGAAAGTTGGGTCTTTTGGTTATCAGTTGTGGACAGAAACACTTGAATGTTTTGTCTTCCACTGTTTTCAGGTAAAGCCAAAAAAATAAATATTTCCTCTTGATTATCTGTTGCTATCAATGTTATGTCTGCTAGCTGCTTGGCCTTGAGTGTTAAGATAAAGTCCAGGATAATACTGAAACTGAAGAGAAAAATAAATGCAGGCTGACGGTAGTAAAGCAGAGAACTGGAGAGGAGCTGTGTCTGGAGGAGGCTGCTCAGAGGATCGGAGCCTTATTTATCATAATATAGGTTTGCATCTGCACCTGCTCTGTGTCAATCTTCACTCCTCATCTTCCTGGTGGTGTCTGGGCACAAAGTTTTCAGTGAGAAAAAAAATGACTTGCTGGAAAACAGACAGTGACCCAGGTGGACTTCATGTCAGGTCACTTGAAGCTACTTTTTTCCCTTCATTTTGTTGACAGAGAAAGGCAAAAAAAAAAAAAAAATTGTGTAAAACTTCAATTCTTTAATTATAAAATCATAGAATCATAGAATGTTAGGTGTTGGAAGGGACCTCTAGAGATCACCTAGTCCAGCCACCTGGCCACAGATGTTTTATTGACAACTGAAGGGAAACAATGTGTTTAAAGGTTATTGTAATTACCTCTACTTACATTTTTGTTCTATAAACAACATTTTGTTAACTTTCCAAATTATGCAGTGTTGTTTTGACCTATTTTTTAGATGCCTGAAAGGATAATAAAGGAACTGAAAGGCAGTAATTTTGGACTCTAAGTTTGAACCTTGAATGCATTTATTCTTAGTATATAATGTAAAGGGTGATTAAAGAAGGGGGAGGGGAGGCAAGTAAATCTAGGTCAGGAATGAAAAACTGTTGTTTTGGGAAAGGCAACAAGCTCTTTTGTTTTAGTTTATCGCTCATCTTTTATTTTTTCAAGCTGCATTGTTGCTTTTTCAAATGAATCATCATGCAATACCATTTACAGTCGGACCAACAAAAGCTGCTATTAGTGCTAGAATTAGTGGGATTTCATGGTCTCCCCAGATCTTGTGAATGCTTTAATTGTAACAGTGAAAGTACACACGTATTAAAGACACCAAGCTCACATAAAACAAAATAATTACTTTGCAATTAATTTTCAGATCCATCTGGCTTTCCTCTTGAAACCTGTATCACCAGAATGAAGATTATCTGGATATTCCTTTGCTAGCCATGGGAGAAACATTTGGGATCCAGGAGACGATTCAGGAGACAGAAGACATGCTGGAGTTGTTGGAAAATATGTGTCAGCCTCGGTGGCTTGAAATGGAAAAAAAGGGCTGCAGAGAAATCCAACCAACACCAAGCAACTGTTCTGAAGAATGTGGCTTAAGGTTTTCAAAGTGGAGTCAGCCTGCTAATGCATGCAGCTGTAGTGGAGGAACATGGGAAAGCAGAGAGCATGTGGGTAGAGGGAGAAGCACTCCTGTTTCATCAATTCTGCATGAAAGATTTTCCTTAGTGAAACGCCCAGATTGAAATGCTCTTCACTCTAATTGACCTTAAAGAATAACCACTGATAGAAAGATTTACTAGCTGGTAATTACAGCCCTTCGTTTCTGAGATTTCAGTTTTCAGCCAGAGAGACTGAGAATGAAATACGAGTCAAACTGAGCCCAGAATACTGGGGTACAAATCTTTATCTGGGACTGAAGGAGGACAGAAATCTATTGTCACCTCAGATTTTGCAAGGGGAAATAGAAATGAAGACATCTTCCTATTGCAGCACCTAATTTTACCCTAATGATGCAAAATTCAAAATATTGGTTTCTGTTGAGAGCAAAGCCCTGTTTGTTACACTTGCTATAACTTTTATTTTAAACGGGGTAATTATAGGAGGCATAGGTGGTGCTGCCCATAGATATGGCTGCCCATGATTTCCCATAGTACAATCCTTTTCAATAAAGAAGCTTACATTATAGCACCAACTCTTAAAATACAGGAGAACACCAGAACCAAGGTAAGGAGTGTATCTTTAAATTATCTCCTTCTGCCCTAGGTTGCACATATTACTGCTCTTCCAATATCTTAATATAAATCTCTTGTTCTCTCAGACTCCAGCCTCACTCAGTGAAGAGAGGATAATTTCTGGGGGATGAACTGGGCTTGCTTAGTGAAGAAGACTTTTGTCCAAGACATTTGCTTGAGAATTTGGTTGGAGGAGAGGGAACCTGTCAACTAGGCTGCAAGAAAAAAGATGGTTTCATAATTAGAGACTATCAAATTCTGCCCTTTAATACCTCACTGTATCACTCCACAAGCTTGTCAGAGAAAGCCATTGATTGATAGCTTCAGCTCACATATTTTTCCATATTATCTCACAGAGGCATAGACACCACCATGATATTCTAAAATGTGCAGAGCAATGCACTGGTTCTTTGAGGTAACACACAGCTGGTCATGCTGAGCCAACCCAAAATTCACGCCCTCTTTTCCCTCAGGCTTTTGTCAGAAACCCAGGCTTTTCAAAAGGGTTTTTAGTAGATACAAAGTGGAAATCTGAGCATGTTTAGACTAACAAAGTCTATGCTAATTTATATAAGAAAATCCCTGTGGGTTTGTGGTAAGATTATGTTGTTGAAGTTGGCTTCTTCCCACTATTTCCACACCCAGACATGACAACAAATCTGCTGGGTCCCATGACTTTGACATCCTACATAAAGAATTCAGGGTCAATAGGATTGAAGATATGACTGTGTTAACTCAAGCCCGTTTCCCTTGACAAAGTTTTGGCTGAAGAACTGAGTTTTCCACTCTTTTCATCTAGTTGATAGGGAGAAAAATAATATGGAAAAGATGACTGATATTCTAGGTAGGGTACATGCACTGATTTTCTTATATAAATATGAAATATTCTCAGAACATAAGACAATACAGATTATTTGTCCAAATTAAATTCAGCATAAGATGGATATAAATTGCAGTGATAAGTGGCACTAGAGGAATGGTGATAAATCATTACTGTACCACTTCACAAAACTATATCATGCTTTACACTGCTGTCTAGACAAACCTCCTCTCACAAAGATACTTTAGTAATCTCCTTGGAAGTGCATCATCTAAGGGAAGTAATATCAATTTGTGTTACAAATAAGAGCTGTTCCTATCTAGAAATTAAGGTCAGTAGCAGATGTTACAAATTCCTATAGACGCATGCCCAAAGAGAAGGATTTTTTTTTTTATTTTTTTTTTTTAATGGCAGAAGTCTGCTATCTATTCTTGCCTTATCTGCAACAGCTGAGCAATCTTTCAGTGCCATGAGGAGATTGAAAACTTGGCTCATATCTAGCATGGACAAGCTTGCCTTAATCACATTGCTCTTTTACATGTGCACAAGGACATCAACATTGACAGTGCTGCAGTAAAGCAGCCATTTGCTGAAAACAACTGTCAACATTGTCAAGTTTTTTTTTGGAATCTTTTACAATGTGATTTGTGTGACAAAGATTGTATAATTCTCTTTATCAGCTGCAGTAACAAATTTCCATAAGGTGGGTATATGGAGAGACATATTGGAGATGGATTTTCTATTACCAGCTCCTACCTGACACTCTAAAGCAAGTGGATTAGAAAACATTACAAGAAAAGTGAACTGCAATGGAACTTCCAGTCCTGTTTAAACCAATTTTGAGAGCTTTCACGAAAAAAGTTGCAAAAAATTAATTAAATAGATTTTGTCTTTCATCTTAAAGTAAGGCTTTTCCTAAATAATTCATGTATTTTTATTTGTATATTAATCTTTCCATTGAACCTGTAGAGATATGCTTGGGAAAAAAGAGTCACAATTAAATAATGTGTGGTCCTAGCTAATATCTGGGATTTTTTAAAACCCAACATGAAAGGTTTGGAATATAGTAAAATGCTGCAGAGGGTGGAACAGAGACATTATTTAGGACTAGAGTTATTCAGACTTAGAATAGTGCCTAACCCATGCCCATACCAGCACCTGGCAGCTCTCAGCTCTTCCAGCACATCTCAAGACCATTCTCTGGCACTTATCACTCTTCAAGCTACTGGGCTACTGACACAAATCTGCAAATAGCTCCGGGCATCCTTGGCACTGCAGAACTTTCATCATACTAAGTTCTGTTCTCATAACTCTAGGTATAAATATGTTAAAAAGTTATAGACTCTAACAGCATTAAAGAGCCAACATTTTAATGACAGTCTGAGAGTATATGAAGTTGTCTATAAACAGATATCATGGTGCAGGCTTGGTGCTGCTCCTGATAACCTGAAGACCTAAGTCCTCAGCTTGTCCAACAGAAGTTTCTTCTCCCTTTCAACCATTCTTCCTGTTGGTCCACAGAATAGCTAATAAGGAACTGGGCATGTTTGCCCAAAGAGATGCTGTCTCACATCTCAGACAGGTTATGTGCTTGCTTATGAAGACCTTTGTGCTTACTCCTGTGGTTTTATTCAGACCAGGATCTAATGCTGTGGGACCTCCTGGCCCCTGAACTCCTGCACTGTCCCCACGGAACACGAATGAGTGCTTTGAAATGACTCTTTTAACAACAAACTTTCTCTGCATCATCACAATCACAGTTTCTAAAGATGCATTTTATATACGTATCAGCTGCAGCTCCATTGATGCTCTGAACTCTCCAATTGATTTTTCTAACACATACTTGCAATGCCTGGGAGATATCTCGGCACAAGCTGTGAAACTACTGGCATTTATCTCGAATTAAAGAGGAGGAGGGGGCAAGAGGAGGGTGAGGAGGAGTTGTGGGCACAGTAAACATTAGGCCTGGGGAGTTTCATAACTCCCAAGGAAATCTAGTGCCCACTGTCAAAGTGAATGGTGTCCCACAGTTAATCCAGTTGGTGGCCAGAGGCTGCAAATAATTCTCTTGCCCACTGGCAGGGTTACTCAGCTGTGTAATAGGGATAAAATCCCTGGCTTCTGCAAAGCCTCAGAATCATGGATATGGTTTTGCCATGCAGGGGAAGTGTTAAGCTACGGAGAATTGTATAGGTGTTACTCAGAGTTCACAATGTAATGCAATTCTAATTGTTTCCAAAGTTTAGGAAGAATAAAACAGTTAATCTTCATGATGACAAAAGGAAGCCGGAAAATAAAGTGACACACTTGAATGAACTGTGAGGAAATAAAGTGCACAACATGTGATAATGCCATGACTCTGTGTTACTGTGCATTGCTGGGCTGAAAAGATATGGCTTGATGGGTAATTTGTCATGCTGTGCAATAGAGAACAACAGTAAAGAGACTTCAGACAGAAGAAAATTACACAAATAGTAGGGTGGAAAGGTATAATTGAAGATGGCAAAAGACTGAAAGAAAGACATTTAAAATTACTGTACTGACCTACTAAATGCACTTGGGCGTGGAATCCTGGCCCCACAAGAAGAAGCATTAAATGACTGCAGGCTGTGACACTACTACAGGATAATGCCAATCTTATGGAGCTCTTAGAGGATTAAAAAAACATCCAGTGTTTACTGAAAAAAAAAAATCAGACCCTTATTTTTTTTGCATGCATGCATAGCCTGAATAAATAGTGAATTTACAAGGGAAAATTTACTTATGTTACCTGGTATCCAGACCATGAAACCAAGACTTTGCCTTCCTCTCATGATCTGCAGGAGGACTGTCTCCATCACATGTGATATCCTCTATCTGTAGATAGTCCTGGTGAGCTAAGTGAGTATCTGCTGCTACTTTAGCTGATTTGCCCTCTTGCAACCAGAGAGAAAGATACTACCCAGAGATAGCAAAAGTCCTGTGTGCACTTCAGAGAACCTACAAGATGCAAAGACATCTTCAACACACAACACACAACACCACAAATGTGTAGTTTTCTCTTCAACATGTCCACTGTTGCTCAGACTCATGGCTCCTTACCAAAATCTCTTGAGAGGTGTTTGAGTAACTACCTAAAATGTGGAAACTTGTGCTACAGAGAAAAAATGAGATGCTTCCCAGTAAGGCACCTACAAATAACCTTCCTTTTGTCCCTTTTCCTATACTTCTTCCCATACTCTCCTCAGCACATCAGTGAAACTACACTAAAGGGAGGAAGGGGAGATCTTATTTTTTCCTTTTGATTATTTACTTATTACTTACCAGTCTCAACAAGATGTTGTGAGAGGAAAATATCTAAGCCCTTCATAACCATTAGTATGAAGAAGGCAACAAAAACTGAGATCAAGTCTCCTACTGCCTGCCCTCAGTCTCCATGAAAGTAAAACATCTGTGTTACTAGCTAACTTCTCACCTGCATTGATGCACTTCTATGTGACACAAAGAAGACCCCCACCAGAACATTAAATAGCCTTTTCTTCCTTTCAGGAGACTTCTGAATTCTACCTTCATGCCTTTTTAATCAAGAAAAATCATGGAGAACATTTTTTTCCCCTCTCAGGGCTACCTGAAACACCAGAAAACCATACTGAGATGAGCTTCCCAAGGTTTCCCCATTGTGGGCACATCATGCGGGCACAAGAGGGAAAGTGTTGCTGATTCAGCAGTTTTCCAGGTTCCTAAAGCACCCGTTCTGCATGGAGCCTGAACTAAAGAGAGCCAGAGCAGCTGTAGAATCAGGCACTATCCCACTGCAGAGATACACTAAACCGTTTTGCTACTGTACAAACATTTTGACCATAAAAATAAATGAGCTAAATTGTGAAACTGTAGCTAGCCTGCTGTCAAATTAAATAAACAATGAAGCAAGCCAGAGACTCCAATAGTAATCGTTCCAGGATCTACGCTTTTCAAAAGGCCACTTCTAGTGCATTTAAGCACTAAATGAAAAGAATACTTTAGTAAAATAAGTTTCTGTATTTGTTTATCACACACCATTTGGTAATAGTCAGGGCCTTGTGTGATCCTGTGGCAATTAAATTTGCCAGAGAATCCACCCACTGCTGCAGACACACACTGCAGGATGCAGACTGTCATTTTTAAAACTAAAAAAAGGGTGGAGGTTTTGGGTTTTTTTTTTGCCTTTAGTGGCAAAGAAAATCTTCCAGATGTTAAATGAAAGCAAAGTTATGCAGACATATATGCCCAAGTTTACAGACAGCCTAAGACAGTGGCTGTAATAGACACGAACTGCTTTTTTATTTTAATTGCTAATTAAACCAGAAAACTTGATAGCCATTATTTAAACGGTCAGGGATGCTAAGTATTTCACAGCTGCTCATTATCCCAATCTCTGCTTCCCAGACCATCTTCATATTCTTGCCAAATTTGATAAATTTCAACTTTCCCATATCTACTCTCCAAACCTTCTGTTTATTGTGCTAACAATTCTTGGTACCAATACTGCAGTCTGCAGCTAGCTTAAAAACGAAAAATTGAGCCTGGCATGAAATCAATAGAATGCAATGTAAGCTTAAATGCCATACAATGCTGAATTCATCATATCATTTTGGTAAAGACTTCAGTCTTTTTTTTAATTTTTTTTTTTTTAATTTACTAGCAGCAGTCCCTGAAATTTCAATCTTTTGCAACAGAAAACTGCAGAATTTAGGTCAAGTCAGCTGCAGCATAAGATAGGGTCATAAAGAAAGCATATCATACTATTCCAGCCACACTAACAGTTCTGATTCGAGTCCTTATGTAAAATAGTTATGGTGCGCTCATGTATCTTATTAATTTCAAAACCTGCATGTTTTATTGACATTTCCCAGACTATGGTATATGAATATAAAAGCAACATAAGATCCAGGACCTCAGCTGGTGTAAATTAGTGTCTGTTCAGTGGGAGTGATGCCAGTTGTGTTGGCTGAGGATTGGTGCATGGAAAATGACTGGGAAAATATAGATGGAATTGTGTATAATGTTTCCTATTAGTATTCTTATGCTCAAGCATTCCCAAAGAGATGAGAGGCTGCCTCCTTGTCCTAAAACAAAAAAACAAACAAAAAAACCCACAAAAAAACACCAAAAACCAAACAACCCAAAACAAAACAAAAAAACCAACAAATTAGAATAAAACAAAACAGACCAAAAAAACAAACAAACAAACAAACAACAAGGAACAACAAGAAATAAAAACATTTCCTGGAGGTGTAATTCACAGTCAGCTACAAAAATCACAGTTGATTAATCAGGGACATTGTGCCCTTTTCTGTTCTCAGGACACAAATTATTACTCATTGACCTTGAGAAACAAGCTAGGGAGTTGATCCTTGCCAGGGTTCAATCCCTCCCTTGGCAAGGTGAAGTTCCTGCACTATTGCCCTGGCACAGCTGTGTAAACAGGTAAGCTTCTGGCCTGATTTATGTACCTGTAGCTTTAGGAAGGAGTCATGGAATGAAACCTTGGACAACTCTAAAAAGTAAAACTTCAGCTTTTTTGTTTTTTTTTTCTTAGCATTTATGGCTAAATGCTTTATTCACTGTAAAGCAGTCTTTCGTGCTAGCTTTATTACCAGAAAACAAATTCATATAATTGACAAAAGTGGTAAGAACACACCAGAGTTCTTAAGAGTGCTCACACAACAGTTCTGCTTCCTTATGGAGATTCTGGGTTCTTTGTCACCCAGGACATGGTGGGAGGTGTGTGTGGGGGGGTGTGTATGTGAGTGTGTAGGTTTTAGAAGCAAGATAACTTCTACTTGAATAACTCCATCATATTATTTCAAAGTCGAACTGTTTGAAATTATGAACTGCTTCCATGCAGTTAGAAAAAACCTTGATAAGGCACTGTAAAGAAAATACAAGACTTGTACTCCTGTCACACATTTTGACTATACTTACATGCTCAGTAGCTTTTTGGCACAATGGCTGAATATTTAAAATGGGTAGTTTTCATTTGAAAATGGACATGAGCTATTCCTAGAGGGTCAGAAACTGACCTCATGGATTTACACTCTGAGTGAGCTGGCTTAATTGGCAGAATCACACAGGAAAATAGTTCTCTTAATCTGCAAATTACTCCTCAAAAAAACAGCATGTTCTGTAGCCTGAGGTTGTAGTCATCTTTTTTTATTTATTTTATTTATTTCCCAACAGCATTCCAACTCTGTCTCAAGAAGCTGCTCATAGCCTTTGCTCAGAACGTTTTCAGGAGGAAGCTAAGCTGAAGTTCTTTCTTTCCTGGAAAGGATGTCTTATTGTATTTCATAAACTGTGATCTCAGAGATGGAGAATTGAGACAGAAGTTTCTATAGCCATGCTTACATGTCTTTAGTAGCTCTAGATGTGCATTTGCTGGACCAAGTGGGTCAAATCTGTCACTCTATCCTCCCTAATTAATTTATGACAGAAGAGAGTATGTCAAAGTCATACTCCAGAAGATCTTATTTGTGCTTGACAGCTTTCCTCTCACCCCACTGCCCATCATTGCTCTACACCAGGAGTCACATTAAGTGATTCACTTGTCAGGATACAGAAGTTGTGACTGCCATGCCACCTAGCATGCTGAGGAGCAGCAGGAGGATGCCCATGAGCAGAAGGTCCACTTCAGGCATAGCTGTCTACTTTTGTCACTGTCAGCTAGAAGCCTTCCAGCCAAGCAGTAGACTACATATTTTATCCATGTCACAAACTACCTGTGATGGATGAGATGTTCAGCTGAAGGTTTATCAGTTTCCCATGCAAAGAATCACTTTTTGATGCTTTTGTCCTGGGGGGTGGCAACCTCCTTTCACTACTGCAGAAGTTAGAAACACACAATTCCTGTTATTCCTCTCTTTTCACCTTGCTGGGAGATGATGCAGTGGCTGGTGCTGGCTGTAGCCTCCACGCTTCCCCATTTTCCACCCTGCCAGCCCCTCAGTGGACCTCTGCAGCTGTATGTTCAGCAGACATCTTGTTTTCTCTTAATGTGATGAGGGTCCCAGCAATGCTTTTAAAAAACAAGATTGAGCTGAGGAGTCTTCATCAAATTTGTGTTGTCTACCAGCAAACCACAGCCAGGGCTCTCTTCAATATTATGCATGTATAGTCTGTACTGACGCCTATGAAGACACCTGCAAGACAAGGACACGTTTTCCACTCCCATCTGTAATCTCAACCTGAACTCAACCCAAAACACTTTGCTTCTTAGGAAATGGAGCAAGGAATGATGACCCAGGCAGATGCATTTTGTGAACCCTATGACTGCAAGCACTGATAAGGGAAAGAGAAAGGAAGAAGCTGTCAAGGCTCTGATTGCCCTGGCAGGCTGTAACAGACCTGATAAGCCTCCCCCAGGGCCTCCCACCCACACAGACCCAGGAACTTTAATTAGATGGAGCTAAGTTTCAAGTGTAGTAGTCTCTGGCTGAACACTCAACCTTTGCAGAGGGTAAGCTGCCTCCTGAGATAGGCCCTTGCTTTGTAGCAGCTTTGTCACCAGTCCCATCCATGCAATGTCTGGATGGACTAAAAAGCCATGCTGGAGCTCCCTCTCTAGCCCTGTCCCTGGTCCACCTCTTGCTGCTTTGGGCCTGACTGATTACTTCACCCTGTATAGACTCACTGGACTAATTACAGTCTTCAGCCTGGCCCACATGATATTCCCTTTAGATCTAATTAGTGTAGCTTAGCACGTATTCACCTCATCAGAAAACGGAAATGTTAATGGCCTAGCAATATTTGCCCAAAGTCAAGTCATTAAATGACCAAGTGAGCTGTTCGTAGTAAGCACTCTAAGATGCCATTTCACATGTCTTATCTGATGTATTCAAACTCTTGTAAATACCATTATAATCACTCCAGCTTCATGGCAGCTGATGTGCTATACATGTTTGAGAGGGTGGTATCAATTAACTATGTTATCTATAATGCCTTGGCTGCAATTACTACTACTTCACAACTTATCATTAATGCATTTGACAGGGTTTTTCCAAAGTAACATTTATTTAGAGGTTAATCAAAATTCCTAAGGCTGCCATTTATTATAATCTGATTTTGGATAATTGTTCAAATCAGTGGTGCTTAGAGGCAGCAGTTTTGTCTCAGTCTCAATGAATATGGCACACTACTGCCAAAAAAACAACAGAGGATCAGAATTACATTTTTGTACATATGAGTGGCTACTGCAAAACTCGGGTCTTCAGAATGCATGGATTCCACTAGCCCTTCTGTCTGCTAATGGAAAGGCTGGGCAATGCTTGCAGCCACACTAAATGCTGGGAGAGGGGGAGAAAGAGAGGAGGTCAAGGTGAGGTTAGTTTTCTGTCTCACTCCAAGGATTAGGCAAAAGGAGTAAGGAAAGAACAACCTAGTTGTACACCCTTTAGTTCTAGAAATTGGGACCAAGGAGTGGACAGAGGATGACACATCTGTCCCTATACAAGGCAAAACTTGCAGTTCAGTCTGCACCTTACGCCTTCAGATTCTGTGACAATATAATCCCCATTGCTTAAAATACCACAAATATCAGAATGAGTTGCTGTGCAGCTCTAAGTTGGCTCTATGCAGAGAGAAATGCCAACAGCTTTCAATCACTTCTTCCCCCTCTTTTGTGACAGATTCCCAACTGAATTCTCAGACAAGCATACACAACATGGTATTTTCCTAGATAATGTCTCCTTGGCTATCTGGGCACACATCTGGTACGTTCCTAAGACTGATCCCTGAGCTTCCTCCATCATTCCAAAATCCATAAGTGCTAGAGATTCCCAGTCTCTAGAACAAATCAAGAACTTTACATGTTTTCTTAACATATGTAATATAAAATACCACTTTTCCTGTTCAAGTACTTGTTGCACCACTCCAGAAAACCCAAAACAAAGCACATATCTCAAAAAGATAACTTTAAAGCTTAATGGTTGAAATTTGGCAGCTCACAAAAAATGAAACATCTCAAGAAGAAATGTTAAGGCAATGCTGTGTATGGCTGTGGCACCAGGACCACATACAATAATAGCTCTCAAATCAACTATTCCCATGGTATGAAAGGCTTAAAACAAGAAAGAGGCCCATTTACTGGTTTATTAGTAAGCATTTTTTTTAGACACCAGGACAAAGGCATAATAAATCTCTTATCTATTGAACAGAACATATTTATAAAATTTTAGCTTGTAGGAGTTTGGGAGATAATAGCAAAATGTGAAAAATGGTTCACAGAAACAGGAGATGAATAATTTTTACATGAAACTGGGAATGCTTAGTGAAACCCTTTATTCAGCTGATCCTTTCCAATATTTATTATAAATACTCCTTTTCAAATAATTAATTTGACAATACACCATATTGCTGATTTGCACTAAAATGTCTTAGTTCTAAAAGCTTGTAACATTTTGAGGTTTTCAGTTTTGCTTTCAGATACTGTCTATGAATCACTCCTTATCATATTTATATTTCGATTCTTGGGCAACTATACTGGCAATTAATATGTAAAACAGTTATACAAAACAGCAGATCAGTCTGTAATAAATCACACTTTGGCAGAGAAGGTCACTATTAATTTATTACTTTAAAATAACTTACAATCAGTGTAACTGTTCCACAGTAAACATTCCTGGGGAAGCTCTCCCCTCTTTCTTCTGTTGACAGATCCTGGAGAGTATTTAAATTGATGGCATAAATGTACCTGAGCTACCACAGACTGCATCTGCTCACACTGCTTTTGGTCCTTAAGTGCAATGGTATAGATCTAGTGACATATATCCTATAAATGCTTTTCAGGGGCAGGTTTTTGTTTGCTTATTTGTTTTTCTTTTTTGTTTTTTTGTTTGGGTTGGGTTTTTTTGGGGGGGTTGGTTTTGTTGTTTTTTTTTTTAACTCCTACAAGATCTAAGGAGGCAGGTTTCTTGTTAGTTACTCGTAATAAGCCTGTCATCTAAGACTTGTAGGTGAAGCTGATGTGATAGAGGCAGTGCCACAGCCTGCACTGAGCTGCACAGAGGCTGTTCTACCTTCAAACACCAAGTTTGGGCCCTACCATGTCACCTCACCCCTTCCTGACTCTGTGTTTTGCATGTTACATTACACAAGCACATGGGCAACCCAGTATTTTTGCACGGGTCAGAAATGACTTCCTCTTCTTACGTCTGTAACTTCTTCCCGTAGTTTCTTCTCAGTTTTTTGAAGAAAATCCAGAGGAAGGGGCATCTGATGTGCTTGAATAGGTGTGTATACAGCACAGTCAGGCACAGGATTTTCAGCAGAAACAGCAACTCACTGCAGAGTCAAATTCTTCTCTGATTCACATGCCTACCCTTCCCCTTCACTGGTTTTAACCTTCCTTTTTGAAAAGTTGCTTCTATGTAGAGAACATATTCCAAAGTTTTCTTCTTCCCTCACTCTCAGAGATGTGTTTTTGCCAAGGGTGGTGGGGACAGATGATCCCAAGTCCAAGCTGGTATTCTATGATTCTGTGATTACTTTTTGCCTTGACTTCAGCAGCATTTACGGCAAATTTGTTTCTGCAACATGACATATATCTCCCTCTGGCTACAAACAGCCATTGCCACTAAGGGAATTATTCCTATTTCAGTACCATCTCTTCCATCTGACTCTATCTCTGCCTCCCATCTCACTCTGTATTTACTCCATTCTCTTCCTTAACTTAGGAGCTCACATATTTCTGAACTCTTATTTGGCAACGAGTTTCCTAGGTAAGGCTCTCCTATTCTGAAATGAGGCTGTCCACCACTAACACCCACTGACATGAACAGACATCTCCCCTTTATCCACCTCAAACCTGCCCTGCCTCCTTACCTCAGACCTGTTCAGAACACTGAACTCATCTTTTTCTTACTTTCTATATAACTCACAATTAACTTTCTCTTCAGGAACAAAATCCCAGCTCCTCTTCTGTTTTAGGAAAACCTACATAACATTGCCCTCCCTCTTGCCTGCCAAATCTGTTTACCTTCTTTCTGCTCTTGGACTCTGCACAACAATACAGGGAAGCTATGTACAACAGAGCACACGTATGTTTAGTGCTCTATGCATATATTAATGGGGTTTTTTCATTCTCTTATCACATCGCTATTATAACTGTGTATTTCCCTCCTGGCAAATGTCTGTTCCTAACAGGAGAAGCAGATTCTGTGTTTTCACTTTCCCACTCCTTTTCAAGCCCACGTTTGAGCCATCTTTGTTGTTCATGGGTTCCTCAAATGCAGCTGCCTTTTAGTCAGTCAGCTCTCTTTCCCAGCCCTTTTCATCTGGGTATGTATCAAGAATTGAAGGGTCAGAAACCAGGACCCTTTTTCACTCTGATGGCTCCAAAATAACTGGAGATGGCCCTTGGAGAATTCTTTGTCTAATGTTTTCATCTGCTAACAAACTTTAAAAGCCTTCAAACAAGCAAGCTCACTTTTCACAGCAATACTCCCCACACCTTTGCCATAATCTAAAATGTTTTCCTGGTCTTTTCCCTGCCTATTTGTATTTCCTCTAGAAATTCAAAAACCGTGCAATGAGCCTTTATGTTTGTGAAGTACAAGCAAGTTGATGGTGCTATAAAAGTGGTCTGTGAAATACTAAAATAGTAATAATAAGATGGGCATATGATGATCTAGAGTTGTATAATATGCCCATTATCATACGATCTGTGCAGTTTTGTCATAGCTTTTTAGCACCTGAAAAACTGAACACAGGCCAAATGTTGTATCTCTATTTTACGTGATGGAGAAGGGAGACAGATTTTATCTGCAATATGCTCAGGCTGACTTTCTAGCATTTTGGAAGTGATTCTTTAACAAATGCTAGGGGAAAAAAAAAAAAAAAAGAAAAAAAGAAAAAAAAAAAAAAGACATCTTGGATTAAAAAGCTAAAAATCATAAAGCTGAGAACATATTACTTAGATGAAGATTTATGTGCCCGAGTGATACCACTATCATTTTTCCCTCACCCCTTTCTTTCCCCAAGATCTGTGGCTAGGAAGAACCAGATTTTTGCCCATTACAAAGGGGCACCAGGGCAAATCTCTGATTTCAGTGCAGCTGGATCAAGCCCAGCCTTCCCTGCATTTTGCAGAGCACCTGAGCAGCCCTGACACTGGAGTACAGAGCTGAAATTTTATTTGCTAGGGATGGGGAACAAGGTCAGAGCTTCCCTGTCCACCTCAGGCTGAATGCACAGAGCTGGGACAAGTCTTTCTGCTTCCCCAGTTAGTACCCCAGCAGCCTTGACCTTGCAGCAAGGACAGGCACATGATAGCAGGGAAATACACAAAATCGTCATGTGTGCTGCATCCTTCCCCCCAGGCTGGAAGTTTCACCTCTCTGATATGCTCAGTTGGCTCAGAGTAAAAGTTCTTGAGAGCAATCACAATCCTAGGTCTCATGTGGCAATCTGCAGGACAGAGGGGCCAGCCCACGGTCAGATAACCCACTGCAGCTTTCATAAAAAGTCACCCAGCTTCAGCTGTCCCACACTACAACCACCCTTCTAAATACTCTACACACCTTTGTAAGTGCACAGGCATAATTAAAACTAGAAGCCTGATATAGATATCTAGCTCATTAGACAGCAAAGTTTTGGGGAGTTTCTACAAAGGCTGTTCCAGCCTCAATCACTGGAGAGCTCGTCTGTGCCACCTGCACTCAGCAGGGTTGTTGAGACAAGGTGGGAAATAAAAAACAGTAACAGCAGTAAATGGAAATAATATGCAGAGATACAAATTTAGTTAACCAAGACTCTAAACCACTTGGGTTTCTGAGAGAAGTATTGGATCTTTCCAGACCTAAAAGTTGTTCTTCCAATAAGCAGCTGTAGCTGGCAAGGCATTTTTCTCTTACAACCCTCAACAAAATTAAGATAGGATTTTTTAAAAAATACATACAGAATATTAACTAATCAATAGCTATCACTCATTTTTGTGTGTTGTAAATCAAGCTACATCAAAAGCATGCATCAGTTGTACCAGTTAGGAGGTGGAATTCCAAAAGAGGCTTGCGTTTGAGCCAAGGCAACATGGAAATAACTAAATTTGATCTTCCTGAGAATGATAGTTTTGAAAAATAAGTGTAGTTTATGCCTACAGAAATATAGAGATAGAAAATACCTTATTTCTGTTAGTTCTTTCCTTGGTATTTTGACTAAGTAGTGGGACAGCCACATGTTAATAGGAAAATTATTTTGTATTTGACTTATTTCTGTGCTGAAACATCTCTTATTTTCAGTCTTTTGGTTCAGCTTCAAAACTGGTAGCAAATGAAATTGTTATGCTCTTAAGTTTTGTGACCCAGTAAACAGTGATATACATGGGTAGAGCTGTTTCCAAAAGAATATAGTTGAACTTCTTAGTATTTTTTCCTGTTTTTTTCAGAAGGACAAGACAGACTAGTTTAATGGAGTAAGTGCAGCTCTTATGTCTGATGGTTAACAATATGGAACTATAACCATTGTTTTTTTAAACAGTAATGGATCATCAAAAAAATTCAGAATCAATAGGATTTTTTAAATTTTGCTTTTAATGCAAGAATGAGAAGAGGCTTGGAATGGAACATGATTTTATCAAATAGGATGAAAACATAAAAACTTTATTATGACAGATACAAACCTGAAGAACCATGCTTCTACAAAGCACCTCCTGTATAATTATTAAATAAAAACACTTACTTATTCAGTAATCAGCTTTTAAACCCTGAATAAGAGAAGTACATATTGAGAGAGAGGTACTTAAAAACGTTTCCATGGATACAGGATGATGCCAATCAGGTCCATGTTTTTATCTGAAAGGATGACCCTGCAGAGACATACAAGTTGGTGAATGGCTGTTTATACAAGTAAGTAAATAGGAACCTTGTTTATTTTACAAAGAGCTCTTGACCTCAGATTTTCTCCTCACTTTCTTAGAAGGAACATTTTCTTCTTTTAAACAGCATACTGTAATGAACACACTTTTCAGATTTTTCTTTTAAGTTGCTTATGAAACAGTCTCCAGTCAGAAAATGGAGTATCTAGGTAAGTCTCTATAAATCCTGGTAAACATACATTGGTGACTTTTATAACTGAGAGCAGATTTCCAAAATTATGAAAATTGTATCTTTCTGTTTTAATCACCAGGAGCCACTTCCAGGAAGGAAAAAAAAAAAACAAAAAAACCTAACAAAAAGCCCTAAAAAAACCAACAAATAAAACCAAACAAAAAAAAACCAAACCAAAACAAAAAAAAAAAACAACCAAGGGGCAGATATAAATGATAAATACCCTTACCTTAATCCAATAAGGATAAGAATATCAGCTTCTCTCAGAAGAGTCTCGATTTACTTTAGCTCTCATTTTAAAAGTGGTTGGTTCCTAGATTCCTACCGCCTAAGTGCTATGAACATGTAATTTTGACATCCAGTCTCTCAACACTGGATGCTTTCTAATTTTGGGAATGAGATTAATACCTCCTATTTGAGAGGTTTTAGTCTTCTAATATTTCTTTGAATAGAAAAGCACAATGAGTTAGTGAAAAGAAAGGCAATCAACTTTAATACTTAACACAGTTTAATAACCTGAATTGAAATATGTGTGTGCTGTATCCCCATTATTAAAAAAAAAGAAAAAAAAAAAAAAAGTTTCCTTCCAGCCACAATTAATAGAACAAAATCACATCTTGTTCGGAGATTATTCTTGGAATACTGTAATTTTAATATCTATGTAAAGGAGGGAAGCTTTTCCACCTTGTGCAAGCCACTTGGCCTTCCTTCTTGAAGAAGCGGTTCCCGGGTAAGACGACCGATTTGATATTTTCCACTTGAACTCAGAGGGTACTTTGCAGGGGGACAGCAATGCTGTATTCCTTTGCCAGCACTGACAAAAGTCTGCTTGTCAGCGATACCTTTTACAGCTAAATTTACTCGGGAGTGACAGAAGCAGGTGCACCTTGCCCTGACAGACACTTGCGCGCCCGCATCACGCAGCCTACAGGTCAACAACCAAAGGAGAAAAAGCCCGAGGCTGCCGAGCAGAGAGTGAGTGAGGCAAACACAACCCAAACTGGGGGGTTTCTCTTCAAAGCCAGCTGGTCTGGCTTTATTCTACAGGAATTTTTTACCTGCCGGTTTGATCAACGAAGCCCTCAGCAGGTGCTGACGGGTACAACTTCCTGGAGAAGCAGAAGAAGGGCACTGGTGAGTTTTAATACGGGAAATTATTAAAAAATAATAATAATGATAATTATCCTCGAGTCTTCGGAGTGGTTCTGCTTGCCACAGCACTGGGGAATTCAGCTCGTGGCTATGCTCGCAAAGCTTTCTTCAGGAGAAAGCAGATAAGCTTCGTAGCACGCTTCGCATTTTATTTGATATGGTGCTTGATTTTAGCTTCTGCTGCCAAGAAAAGTTTCTTGAAAGTGACTGGGTATTTATAGTCAGTTTCTTTCAAACTGTTTCTATGAATCTGAATGGAAAGAACACAGAAGATTACATACAGCAGCACCAGAAGCCAGACAGCACTGGGGGTGTACTCTGTGCCCCCCCTCCCCAGTCTGCATCCTTTAAAATAAACGAGTTATCCTGGTAATTTCCAAATAATTAGAAAGGCTGTGTTGTCTGTAGATTCTTGCCAGTATTTGGAGCTTCAGTGGAGATTCTAGAGCCTTAGAAACTACTTCTGAGCACCAACATAAGATTACTTTGCAATACGGAAAGAGTGAAATTTAACAATCTTGAGAACATTTTACAAAACTCATTAATCAAAAGGATTATCACACAAAACTGTCGCCTTCCACTAAAGTGAAAAGGTAAATTACAGAACAGAGGTTAGATGAGAGAACTGCTTGGCACAATGCTTTTTAAAGATACCATAAACATAAACAATTTTTCTCATTTTAAAACCACAAATTATGCTCGTGTGTGTATTCTATAATTTGCTTAAGAGCTGGGGAACTAGACAAAGAGATTTATTTTTCTAGAACAGTAAGATTTCAATTAATGTGAAAACGTAGGAAAATGTGACCACACGTTAACATAAATATTTTGGAGGGGAGGAAAGCATTTTTATTATGATTTCTATTTCAAGAACTCATTCTTTTAACTTTGTTTCACAGTATTCATTACGAATTGTTGTGTTAAATTGAAAACATTTATTTACGCAAGTAAACAGGCAGAAAATTTGACCATATGAATCTTTTTGAGTAAACAGATCCCATATTCACAGTTCACATGCACACCATAGAAGACACTAATGGGAGAAAGAATCACACATCAATATCCAGTCAGACTGTTTCTACAGTGGATATTCCCAGTATGTCAAAATACTTATCAGCAATGGAGAGCCTAAGATTAGGATGAAAAATAACACATCAGGCCCTTTTACACATCCCTGATATCTGATTTTTTTTTTTTCAGCTAGCCTGTTGTGGTTTTGGGACCACTAGAGTTGACAGGGAATTATGAAACATAAAACAAAATAATAAACCCCAAATTGCCTTTGTACTAATCAATGCCTATAAAACCTCACTGCTTCATGCATAACATTTGTAATGTATGGAAAACAAATCCCCCAAACAGCCCTTTAAAACCAAGAAAAACACACAGCCTTTGGTTTAGAGCTTTTAATTCTGTATACTGTAAGTCTGTCAGCATTTTACTGTATTGATTTTAAAGGCTCAGAAACAGTAATTAATGTGACAAACTGCTGGATAATTTAATGAAATTCCATTAAGATATTTCACTGCATTTAGGGAAAAGACTGTTTTTTCAAATAAAACTTCAGTACAGAATATTTTACTTTTCCAGAAAAAGATTGTTTAATGTTGCAAAAAGTGGAGATTACATACTAGATAATTCATACCATTAAACTTAAATGAGTGCCTTTTATTGGTCTGTTTCTTATTTTTCTCTTAACAAGACTTAAGGACATTCAGTGACATTCTAAAGTATTCTATTATTAATGAAATACTGAGAGATTAAGAAATACAAAATCTTATTTAATTCACTAAAACTTTGCTACTATTTCAGTTAGAATCAACCCTAAAATGCCCAGCACACTCATTTATTTCTGTACCAGCTACTCCCCACAAAGAGCTCTCTCGTGCATTTTCTAAGCTAAGGCAGTTTATTCTACAACTATCTTTTTACCTCTTTTATTTTGAAAAGGTACAGTCTATCTCACCTTACCACCACATCTCTGTCTTTCCCAATAAACCCAAGCTTTAGTGTCAGGAACACATCCATATTCCCTATTCCATAGTGCATGTAAATACAAAACAGGATTTAACCACAAAGCTTTGGCAAAAATCACAGTGTGGTGACTCTATGTCATGCACTTCAAAAGTTAATTCAAGGCTTTTCATACAGTATTTTCAAAGCACATCATGCTCCCTTCTTTCACTGGTCAAAACTGGACACTGTTCACTGAAGGCAATGAAACTGTATTTAAAAGTTAGGTAAGAAGACAAACTGCATGATAAACATTAGGGGGCAAAAGGGAAGATTTGAGAATTTTGGAAGAATTGTCTTAATGACTGCTTCGTATGTAAGCAGGCAGATTTTCCATTTTTTGTTTTGCAAAGGGTGTGTGTATATATATGTATGTACATATATATACACACCTATGTATGTAAAGTGTGTATGTACATATATATGAGTATATATATATATTTATTTGATAAATATTTTTCCCTTGGTACAGTAAGTAAAATCTTTTTCTACAAAATATATACCATTTCTTTCATGGACTTTAATTGATTCTTTTTTTTGTTAAAAAAAAAAGAAAAAAAAAATTGCTGGTTATCAGTCTGAGACCATCTCCCTGAAAAATCAGAGGAAAATCATCTCTCCTCCTTGCCAGTCTTCTGGCAAGGCAGGGAATCTGCTGCCTGGCCTGGGGGCTTTACCACCCCTGAGCCATTGCAAGTGGCTGCAGATGGACCCCTCTGCAGCTGCTCCCCACCCCATCCCATTCCCATGTCATTCCCACCCCTGGCATTCCCAATACCACTCCCATCTCCTCCCTGCTTTCTCATTTCAAAAATGCTGCTGCACTGAATGGCTCTCCACAAAGAAGGTAAAGTGGACAAGCCCTTGACACCAAGTACAGCCACACAAGACTGCTAAATGACTTGCCCCTTCCCATGAAAGTACTAACAGCTTACTGCACAGCAAAATTGGGGTTTGCTCCTCTGTAAGCAACTGTTATTATGAGGCAAGTTCTGAAAGCAGCTCTAAAAAAAAAAAACCACAAACCAAAAAAACCCAAAAAACCCAAAATTCAATAAGGGCAAGAGCAACAGTGCATTCTATGCATAACTCTAAAGGCACTGAATTCTAAATCTAGTTCCAGCTTGCAAAGGGTAAACACCTAGATTTAATCTCAGGTATACTGGTTTACTGGGAGTATGTAAAATAACCATACAAAATGACCAAAACAACAATTTCTGCTTAATTCCTAAATACATACATAGTAATTGTAGTTCTACATATACGTAATTAAAAGTTGTGCTCTAAGCATATGAAGTTCATCCCAATGTTAATGCAGACAATGCACTGTACCCTGAAATCTGCATCTGTCAGGACAAAATAATGAGAATTGAATAGTATGATACCCAGCCATTAAAGATTAATTTAGCAAAACAAACCTTTCTGTATCTGGGTTGTTTGGGGTTCGTTTGGTTGGCTTGCTTGTTTGGCTGGTTTGGTTTTTTTTAAAAAAAGCATTCCCCCAGTAATTTTCATCTGTCTCTACTTAGTTTTATTGCTATACCAATAATAATAATGGAAGTCTCTAAAAATCAATGGTTCCTACAGTTTTTGCATCATTTTTTCTTTGCTTTCTTATGTGGTAACTCTCTATCCAGTATAACTATATGCAAATAGCCCTTTCAAGCCATCTCCTGAGTTTGACACTGTTACAGAAGAATGCTTGCTAATAACAAACTATCAGGAATTAAAAAAAAAATTAATGAAGATTCTACTAACGCTGAGAAAAACAGAAAAAATTCTGAAAGAATCTATGTGTCTATCAGGAGAGAGGTCCTACCCTTGGAAAGACACAACTCTCCATTTAATTACGTGTCCTTGCACCGGCTGATTTCATTAACCATTCAATCCTCAGCCACTATGCTTTTGATAGCACTTTAGATCCAAGGCACATACAACCTCACTGAAATGAGATTTTGGTTTGTATTCTTCCTCAGAAATATGAGAGAACTGGCTCCCACTTCAGGCAAAGAAACACTTGTTCCTTTTGTTCCTGGGAGAAACGATTCCTTAAATAGTTTCAGAACTGCAAGGTTTAATCAGCAAAAACGATGCACGAACTCCTCACTGAATCTCACTTTAATCCAGAAATTCTTAACCTATATAACCCAATAGTGACAGTGCTTCTTAGATTATTTCTGCCCATGTGCCTTCTGCCCTGTCTCCACCCTACCTGATTACCTACACCCCAAAAGACCCTTTGGTCTCACTTAAGAGCTAAAAAAAATCTCATAACTCCCTCCCAAATATTCTCCTTTAACTCTGTCAGTATAGCTATCTGCAAAGCCACGGCTGAAATCAGGCATTGCTGGACTGATCAGTGCAGGCTTTCAGAATGCAGCATCCCAGAAATGGGATTTAAATCTGCACCGTGCAGGAGCTGTGCAAAGATGCTCAAACTAGATCACAGGACAGCAACAATAACTTCAGATGAAATACATCTAAACCCAAGTACATCTCCAAACATGACCTCTGAGGCTTAGCTTCCTTCTAACCTCAGTAATATCAACTTTTTAAAGTGCTTCCATGGGAAGAGTTATAACCAATGACATCACAGCTGGAGGCTCATGGAAGTTTTAATACAGACTAAGATAAGTGGCACAAGTACATCTAAAAGCTGACCCAACTATTGTGCAATTACATTTTATGGCCACAGAGGTTACAAGTTCTTCTTCACTTATCAACAAGAGCTGTCAACCTTCAAAAGGCCACTCTAAAACATCTAATAAAAGTTTTATATTAATTATTGTTTTGCTAATAGGCATACTAATATTACAGCAGCACTTATGACACACATTTACAGATCAACACTTGAGCTAGGAGCTGTTCAAATGCAAAACAAAACCAGGAATTTAGTACTGAAGAGTTTGCAAGGGCTTAAAAACAATGCACTTTCTCAAAATGTCCAGAAAACGACTTATTATTGCTTGATCTCTTGCTTGATTATTGCATGCATATCTGTGTAATATAGTTTGCCAATAATACCTTTAATCCCTCATTCTATACATTAATCTATTGTTACTGCATTATATATTCAATTTATGCTGCAAATATCATATAGCATACTCTGTTATCACAGGCAGGATGACTGACCTTTAAAATTTGCATATCATTTACTCCAACTTTGGTTCCAGAAAGTAATATGCTATTTGAAATCAAGGCAAACTGGCAGAGAAACAGCCAGAAAGCTGCGTGATTATCCGTAATATATCTCAAAGTCTAGTCTGGTAAACTGGGAATTGGGCTGCTCAGAGAGAGAGGAAAAAAAAAAAAAATTAAAAAAAATTTCCTCTTCTATTTGGGAATACCATTACAGCAGCTTTTCCTGTGGCACGTTGGAACCTGTACCTGTAGGCAGGACAGGGAACCATAGTGGCCTCCAGCAACAGGAGATGAAGTTGACCAGTGTTTTCCTACCCTCTGAACAGGTTTGATTTGCATTTTGTTTGAATTGTGGCTAGGGGTCTATCCAAAACAAATCTCTACTTTGCTTGGCCCTCAAAATTACCATGAATTTCATTGTCTACACAGATGCAGATGCTGATCTAATTTGTAGCAGCTGCAGAATACTAATTAAGCCTTTTCTGGCCATCTATGGCTGTCTGCTTCTATATCACATCATCATGCAGTGCAAGAGAGACAAATGCTTAAGTGTCCCACAATTAGCAAGGGGGTGCAATCATATTTTTTTGTTTTGGGTTGTGCGTTTTTTGGCAAGATATCTGAAAATATCACAATACCTTAGTCAGGCAATTCCATTTCAGGAAAAGGGAAAGAATGCACAGCCTAAAAAAAACCTTTTCCCCGACACCTTTCCCAGAATGAAAGAGGACCAAAGGGAGATTCTCTTTATTCAGCTGGGGGATATCACATGGACAGACAAATGCTGTAGCATGAATGAGAAAGCTGGCTCTTAAGTAAAATGCTATTTCTGAAACTTAGTATCTGGGAACCTTTCCTCTAGGAGGAAAATAGAGGGAACTGTGCTACCAGACACTTGTTTTGAGATGGCCAGCTAATGTGAAAAAGTTTAAACCTTCTAAAGATGCATAAAGTAACAATAAAACAATGAAATACAAAGGGATCTCCCTGTGCATCAAGGGTAGAGGTTGTGAGAGATACTAGAAAAAGAAGATTTTAAAGAGAGGGAATCCTAGTGCTCTACTTGGCAGATGGCAGAAACCTACCTGATCCCTCCTATAAATTCCAGAACTGGCTTGATTTAGTTTCTGGACTGAGGCCCTTCAGAACAAAGAGTCACCAAAGTGCAGTCTCCCTCCAGTGTGCTCTTCTGTCTTAGCTAACGAGCTGAATAGTAAAAATACTCTATTTCTTGGGTGAAGGCTGTTTAATAATCTAGGCAGACTTTAGTCACAGTTGTATTAAATCATACGATAAATTACACTTCCACCAAATGCCTTGCTTTTTCAAAAAAAAATGTAATATCTCTGAGGCATATGAAGATGCAGAATAATCAGACTGATGAACAGCAGTTCATGAAAATGACAACATTTCCAAAATTATGCTTCAAATACATTCCTGTACTCAAAACCCTTTTAAGATGGGGAATTGATTCTAAAATTTCCACTCTAAGCTCATATTTGATCTATTTTTATATTTTTGCATAGGAAAACGAAACAAAAACATGTTTAGCCTGAAATTTCACCTTATTATGCCAGAAAATACTGCAAAAGGGGAGAGAGGCAGAACTGAAACTAGTTACTGAGCTTCTGAGTTTGTCTCAGGCTAAACTTTGCTTGCCGATTTCTGACTGCCACTGAAGAACTTCAAAACCCTTGGTACATTTCTTCCATGCAAGCCTAGACTCATTTTTGGAGTCCCTAAATCTCAACAGGGGAAAGGTCAGTAGGTTAAATTCTTCCTTTAGTTACACTTCAGTAAGATTATTGACTATAAGAACTGTCCCTCTAAAATACATCTGTGTGTGTATATATATATATATATAATTCTGTATACATTTGGTGGAATGTTGTCATAAGATGACGAGGATATTTGAATATCTTACAGAGAGACAGTGGCTGGTACAGGAACTGGAGTTACAGCATATTCAAAGATTAAATCTGAGGCAGGAATAGGATCTGGGTGGCCCTAACGTCGGGCCAAGCTTCCATTTTAAGGTCTCGTTTGAAACCTAACAGCCTGCATTGGATTTCAGCTGACTTCAGAGGACTTTCTTTGCTGTGTATGAGCTTCACTGCATGCCTCTTCCATGCCAAGCACAAGATTCAACACTGCTGCAGCCATTAACTCCTTCAGATGCAAATTCAGTCTGATTTTCAAACAACTGACAGACTTTAAGCATTAGTTTATCTCTAAAAAGCACGTGTGGTGAACAAAAGTAGTAGTTATCTCTAGGTCCAGGTCTGACTCTATTATTAGTCTGTGCTGTCATTCACAAAGGAAAAAAATACTATTTTTACACTTTTTGTACAACTTTTTGTACAATTTTAGTAGTATTTAATCCTCGAAAGAAAACATACTTGTCCATGAAGAAGTTACCTTCTATCTAGTTCTACAACAGTTAAAAAGAAACAAAACAAACATTACAGTAAAAAATTCTTGGATAAAAATAAGCTTCAGACAACTATTTATGAGATATTTAAAGGGTAGTATCAACTTGAAAACTACATTTTCAGACACTGCCTTTTGTAACAATGAAACACTTCAGATTACTAGAACTGGATCAATTTAGCAAAACAAACAAACTCCTTTTCAGTTGCTGACTTAGTGCATTTGGCAGCCTTTTCCCCTCTACAATCAGCCTCTTCCCTGCAAAAGCCCTTGAAAATATCGGCAAGGGAGCATGAAAAAAAAATCTCTTTTTTTTTTAAAAAAGGGGGATGGTGAAAAAACAACTTTCCAAAAGCCTGGAAAGTAACAGATAATGCCCCAGATTAGTCCACCTCCAAGCTTTCCATTGAGACCACACTTTACACTTTCCAGATGCTGCTGCCCCAACTCCTGACATGGCTCCAGTGCATGCCTGGGCTCCTGACATCCTCCCACTCCTTCCCACCATCATAGGGTGCCAAAATGGTTTGGGTTAGAACAGACCCTAAGGATTAACCAGGTCCAACCATCATGCCAAGGGCAGGGACACCTCTCACCAACTCAGGTTGCTCCAAGCTCCATCCATCCTGGCCTTCAACACCTCCAGGGATGGGGCTTCTCTGGGCAACCTGAGTCAAGGTCTCACCGCCCTCATAAAGGATTTTTTTTTCCCCAATATCCAATCTAAATCTCTCCTCTTTCATCTTGACACCATAACCCTTCATCCTATCACTCCATGCCCTTGCCTCAAGCTCCCCTCCAGCTTCCCCATAGCCCTGCCAGACACTTGGAAGGTGCTCTCCCTGGAGCCTTCCCTTCTCCAGGCTTGAACAACCCCAGCTCTCCCAGCCTCTCTTCACCTGTGAACCAGTTTTAACCTCACCAGCCCGTCTCCATCTCCTGCACATCACACCCCTCCCTGCAGACCTCTGCCCACCTCCTACCTCCCCCCTATGGCTCCCACCACCCACACACCCCGGGGCTGGTGGCCACCAGCATCCTTTCCTCCAGCCTAGCCCTTGACCACCAAGATTTTTTACTCTGCTGAGTGTTCGGCATCATTTATTCCAAAGCTTGGAGAGGCGGGAAACGGAACTTCGGAGTGGCCCGATGGGGACGGGACTATGGGAGACGGGTGGGGAACCCTCCCGCCGCTCGCTTTCTCGGCGGCAAAACGCAGCCCCGTCACTTCCTACCCCTTCCTTTCCCCTACCCCCTCTTCCTCCCCTTTCCAGGGTTTCCGCTGCTCCTCTCCAGCCTCTTCACACACACACATTACCCCCCACGGGACCACCAGCTCTCGCATTTAGCCGAACCCCGGCCGAACTGACACCACACTCGCCCCCCCCCCCACCCCCCCCCTCTCCGCCTCAGCGCCTTCCCGCGGAAAGAGGGAGGAGGAGGAGGCGGCGGCTCCGGCAGCACCACCTCAGCACAGCCGGAGCGCCCCCGGGGGCCCTGTTGTATCCAGCACCGCCCCGACAGATTCTCCAGCACACATTTTGGCATCTTACCTTTCCCCGCCGGGGTCGGGGGGAAACCGAGCAGGGCCCCTCCGCCGGGACTGGAGGCGATGTCCTATGCGGGGTGGGAGGTGCGGGGGGTAATGGAGCGGGAGGGGGAAGGTGGGGGGGCGGCTGTTTGGCCGCGCTGCCTGAGGAGATGGCGGCTTCTCCACTCCCGCTGCCCGCTCCGAGCGGGAGAACAGCCCGAGCCGGCAGTGCACAAACCAACAGAACCACAGACCAACAGAACCACAACCCAGCAGAATCCCCGACCTCGGGGAGGTGTCGGGGAAATTTGTGTCCAGGGGGATAAGGGGTCGGGGCGAGGACCGGAGGGGTTAGGCTTCTCCAAACCCAGGTGTTCTTTGGTGTTCTTGGACCCCTTCACCACAGGTGCACCAAAATTGGGCTAAAAATGGTTCTACCGTGGTCAGCCCGTGTTGCCTTCCTCCAGGCAGGCCCCAGGAGATGTGTCCCTGGGTGGTGGCACAGCTGTCATTAAGGAAGGAATGGGTATATCAAGCTTAAACATTATAGCCTGTGGCCCGGGCTTATAAGTTGGTATTTATTAAACAATGAGACAGCCGTGTTTTCCAAAATGCATGTGAAAGCATAAATAGTTTTCTAAATACCACCTGGAGGATGACTACTGCCCGGGATCAATAGTTTTGTAATTTTATTGATAGTGTAACATCCCTAAGGTAGCATTCAGATGGTGCTTATTACAGCTTCTGAAAACATCAACTTACTTACAGGTGATACTCCTTTTAGGCCTAAGTGCACATCAGTAAAGCCTTGTATTCTTTTTATAGAAATTGTTTCATACGTCTCTTTAAATATGTTTAAGTACTATAAGTTTGCATTTTAATAATACACTACTTCTGTGCTTTTAAATATCTAAGGTGCCGAGCAAGAATTGTAAACTGTGAAGTAACTACTATGGGAAAGTCTAAGTAAAGCATTGGAGGCGGATGATTTTGACAATAAAGAGGGTGTATGTGGTGAGTGTTTAATATTTATTGCATTTAATATTACAAAGTACTATTTATTGTTTTCAGATTTAATGTTAAAAGCAAAGCCTGGAGAGCAAGCTCTGCAGCATTATGTACTTACAGGTACACCTGTGACAAAGGCTTTCTGTAATCATTCCTTGATATGTATAACACCATTTTAGTAATGGCATGCCATTTTATTTAAAGTTCATATGTCAGCTGTGCATACCTTGCAAATATATTTTTTGTGTGTGTGATGAAATGATTTTGCAAAGAATTTCAGCTCTTTGCAGTGATTTACAAAGCATTTAAGTGGTGCTCCTGGAATATAAATCCTACTATCTTTGAAATTATCTGAGTATACATCTTTTGTTCAGTATAAAAGCATATGGATTGAGGGAATATTCTGAATGAATGAAGAACAAATACAGTACTGTTGAATAATTTTGTGGGGTAGATTAATCTATAGCCTCGATTTCTCTCAGGGTGGGTTGCTGTGGCAACCGCCCCAGCTCACTTTAAAATAATTTTGTAAAGCTCACTTCAAGCACTGCACCCAGCGTGGGCCAAGTTTAAAAGCAGCCAGACATGGGAAGAAGTGTTATACTGCATTGCTCTTACAAGATAGGGAGGTGGTGGAAGAGAGCGAGGCGTGGAGTGGAGTGGGGTTGAGCAGAACTTTAAACAGAAAATAGAAACTAAGCCACCCCAGGGTTAAGATGCAAAGGAGGTGGATCATTTCATAGTAACTTTACTGCTTTTCAGTTTAAACGCCAGTAAAAGATGTAAGCTGGCAGCCCTATTTCTCCTAAGAGAAAGATGTGTTCTGCATCCACAAAAGAACAAAACCAGGCTTTGATAAACATCTTCAAAGGAAATGTTACCTTGAGATAATCACACGTGCAAAGTGAAGAGAAATTTGGATGCACACTTCACTATTTGATGAATCTTTGGAGATCTGATTTTGTAATTATTGCATTTTAACTGGTGCCCCATTGTTTAAAACACTGCATGCCTCAGGTGGTGGATTAAGAAAAAAAAAAATTAGTTTGTCAGCAGACCTACGCGTGACCTGTGGACAGCAAAAAAGACTCGATTTGAGTCTTGTGCCAGAAATTCGAAAAGGGTGCGTTTGTGGAGTGTCAGTACAAGTACAGACACCAGAACAAAGGTTTTTCACTGTTTGAAATTATTCCAGGTTTTAAAATTAAATGCAGCGAAAGAGAGAAAACAATCCTAAACACTTCAAAAGATACTGCAGAAATTCATGCCTCATCTAACCCTGAGATGAGTGGGAGAGCCTGATCCCTCCCCTTATATCTGTTTGTCCATCTAGCATCTGAACTCTTTTAAAAATCGAGGTGTCCTTTACATGGATTTGATGAATTGTACTCATGACAAAAACTTGGCATGGCTTTAAGGTGCTCCAGTATGTGAAGGTCACAACTATTTAAAGATTGGGCCACAAGTGCGCACACAGAGGTGTAGTAGATGTGCTAAGCTGCTGCATGCTTTTATTTTTTTAAATGCTTGCCTACTCTAATAATTGCTTTTGAGATATGACAGTGCTCATGTTCTGTCTTGCCAGCTGAAGGGCTTTGTTACCAACTAGCTAGAAACATGAAAACTTACATATCCTGCACAAAATAAAGCAGATGACAGTCATTTTCAATTAGAGCACAGAAGTGTGAAGTCTCAACTTGGTTTTCTATTTTCGCCACTAAGAAAACATGGGTATTACTGGGTAGTTGGGTGCCGTGCTGGGAGACCAAAATTGTCTGCAGGAGAGGCATAACAAGGGTGCAACCCATGTAACTGTTCCATATTTCTTTTCCTGCTGTGCTTCATGCCAAACCTGAGTCTGAGAAAGTATTCCTTCCCCAACGTTACTTGGGCTCTGCTGCTGACACTGCCGAGCATATGTGCCTCTCACCACCCCATGCAATGTGCTTGGCTCGTGTCTGGCTGCCTGGTGGCTGTAGGCACACCACTATTACTGTCATTGTTGTTGTTGTTGGTAACTGTCTGTCCATTGACACTTGTCCACTTGGTAGCTCGTTCTCTCCCAGGCAGAGCAGGGCGTGAAGAGACCCGCAGTCACTCAAGGGTATTCTCTGGGGATCTGGTGCAGGGTGCTTGTTAGAGCTGCCTCAGCTTTGTTATGCTCTGGCCGTGCTTTGAGCATCCATGTTTTAAAAAAGTGCAGTTGAACTGAAAAGGCATTTTTTCACTGGCAACTACAGAACTTTGGAAGTAGGTCAGTGGCCCAATGAGATGTTTATAAGGGAAAAGACTGCAAGACCAAGGACTTGTATCAAAATAAACCGAATGTATATTTATCACTGTTGCTTGAATTCAGTCGTTTGGTTTTATCACGCGTGCTGTTCCTATTTCCAGTACCTTAATCTATCATAAAAATAATGGCCAGTGCCTTTATAAACTCTCCTGCTGCTCTCTAAGGACTGTAAAAGTTAGCTATCTACATAGAAATTAAAACAAGTATCTGCAAAGTCCGGTTTTACTTCCAAATTATTGCATGTGCTTAATTTGGATTCAGGCTCACATACAGTGCAGCCCTTTCAGTCTGGTTTTAAAAGCCAACGAACCTATTAAAAAAAAAAAAAAAAAAAAAAAAAAAAAAGCAAAAAGCAAAAAAGCCCTGTTCTTTCCCACACTGTTCTGGCAATGCTGAGTTTCTATGGGTCAGCCTGACAAGACACCATCTCCTCCGGCTGTGGCTGGGACTCCTGTGAGGAGGCAAGGGCTGTTGTTTTGTTATTGGTGTGTTGTGTTTTTTTTTCTGGCCAGCGTTTTCCATTTGGGTTCAGGAGGTGCTGCCCCGAACTTTGCCATCGGGATGGCTCCCGCACTTCCCTGCGGGGCCGGAGAGGGGTGTGTGTGTGTGTGTGTGTGTGTGTGTGTGTGTGTGTGTGTGTGTGTGATGGGGCGAGGGGGGGGATGGTGTGAACCCACACGCTGTAGGATGCAAAGCCTGATGAGTTTGGGAAGTTGGGCTGCTCAGCAGACGGAGGGCTCCGGGAGAAGGAGCTCGGCAAAGGTGCGAGGAGCTGGGGCAGAAAATCCTCGGGGGTGGGTCCTGGGGGGGGGGCAGGTGTGAGGGGTTTGGGGATGCGGACGCTAAAGGGTCAGCGACCCCCGTGCTGCGGGGACAAGGGCGATGGCCGCGGGTCTGCTGCTCTCCCCTCCCGAATCCCGCCCGGGGGGTGTGGGAGCGGAGCGGTGCTGGCACAGCAAAAGGGACATTTCACAGCCACCTCTGTCCCCCGGGGGCAGCTCTTCCCCGGCTGGCTTCGTCCCCGCCGCCGCTGCCCGGGCTGATGACCGTCCGCAGATGCGGAGCGCAGCATCCGCGCAGCCCGCGGCGGAGCTGCCCGGGCTGTGTGCTCCTGGCAGCCCTTTGCAGCGGTCCTGCTGCCTTCCTCATGCTACTCTACCTCGCCAGAAGGGGGGAAAGAAAAAAAAAAAATTCTGCACCGGCTCGCTGTGTTGTCTTCCCTCGGTATAATAAAGGATTGTCATTAGGTTTGCGTGTGGCATATGCCATTACCCCCACCGTAAAACTAAAATTAGCAAAATGTCAGGAATGGAAAGATTGATTCACCCAAGATGCAATTATCATTTAAAAAGTGCTTGATTGAGGTGCTGATGTTCAGTGATTTATTCTGCATACCATATACATAATTAAAGTAGTGTGGTGGAGTAATTTATCAATCTAGTTTAGACTAGAGGGGCAAGGAAGGGAGCTGCTGCCGCTGTTGCTGCTCTATGTTTGTTTTATTAAAACGCTTTCGGGATCTGATCCCGCCCCCTTTTTGCAAGAGTGAAACTGATTATTTCTCCAGCTCGGGAGGAGAGAGTCATTCGTTTGGGATTGTGGGAGAGAGAGAGAGAAATAAAGAGCCGGAGAAGGAGAAGAAAAGGGAGGAAAGAGGGAGCGAAGCAGAAAAGGACACCTCATCAGGCGTGTAGTTCGAATCCCGTCCTCGCCTCCCCCCTTCCCCTCCGCGATGTTACAAAGGCTGTGAGCTGCTCGCCTTTTCCCATTCGCCTGCTGTCACTTCCTTCCTGGACGCTTTCAGGACGAGTCCGGTTACTTTTAATCCGACCAGCAGCTCAGCCACTTTCTCCTCCTCCAGGCTGCACACACGCATACACACATACACACCCCAGACGTCTTCTGGCTGCTTATTGGATTGACTTTGAAGGTTGAGTGTGTGATTCAAGGAGGCTGCATGCTGAACCAGGTGGTGAATATTTAAGGCTGGAAGAAGTAAAGGGATTTTTTCTTTTTCTTATGAAAGGAAAATATCTCAAGGACTAGTCTGATCATCCATACAGCTAAATGTTTATAATGTAAGTACATGTGAAATTCAGCATCGGAATAAAATATAGTGGCTATGGTACAAAAACCCTACATACAGTGGCTATTGCATTTGAAGAATGCATCAGACATTGTATGTAGACTGGGACTGAGGTTGCTTGCAGGCTTTTAAAGTCTGCTAAGCGCACTGTCAGTTTCTTAAAAGTAACTTTTCAGCGAAGTAACTTAGTTAACTGTCTGGTAAATTATTGCTGACTTGTCTCTATCCATGTCTTCAATATTTAAACTTTGATGAAGTTAGCTTACATCATTTGTGTGCTTGATATTGTGAAGTGTTTAAAGCTTATTTAATAGTTCACCAAATGCTGTGACCTTACGGTGCTTGCACCCTGATTTATCAGACTAAGGAAACAATCCAGTTTGAGTGAAATGCTCTTAAACTTAATTGTATCATAGGCTCTTTAGCTCGGGAGTTGAGGTAATGCATGCTTCCAAGTGTTTTAACTTTGTGCATCTTTCATTTGAATACTTAGGTTTCAGATGGAAATACCCCTTGTATTGATGTGGGAATTTAAGTCATAGGATGCAAACCTCTTTTGCAGAAGTATACTTTGGTCTTTTAGTAGCACTTTGAGTAATCTTTATGTTTTTTAACTTGAGGGAGTAGAGCTAATCGGCCTTACAAAACTGGCTGGTTTTGTTACAGTGCAGTTACTTAAAGGCTAAGATAAAGTTTAATGTAACTGAGAGACTTATAAGACTATTGGTGCATTATGTAACTGTAATACTTACTGTTTCCCATAAAACTTAGTGTGACCTTTTGTCAGACTTAAAAACAAAACAAGTATAAAGACAAGCTAACAATTCCCTTAAAAAAAAAAAAGCTGCACAAAGCAAAACAAAACTTAATGAATCATTGTGGAAACCTAAGCATTGTCTTATAGAACAGTTCTGTTTTCTGTCTTGTATTTAATAATTATTATTAGCAAATACATGTATCCTGAATTAAATACTGTAATACACAACTTAAGACTGAACCTTTAAGAGATTTAAGCAGAGAAAGGCACTTTGCTGATATTTTACTGGTGATCAGAAAAGAATTATCTTGATACAAAATGCATTTTCCTAGCACTTATCTGACCATCAGCTTAATGGAAAATGTCCTAGTTTCATATTTTTATTTTAAAAGAAATACAAGATGGGTTATAAACCAATTATATTCGATGCGAATGTGACTAGATTTCTTTTATTGGCACTTTCCCGGGTATTGTGGTTGAAGAGTAAAGATGTTTATATGGAGTATAATAACTCTAATCCCTAGAGGCTTGGCAGGGCATGGAACTATAACCACCTGTGAACCAGTTCTAACCTCTGTATCGCATATATACTGGTTTCCAAATCAAACACCCCCAAAAGCAAATGGCCACTTTTGGGGTTTAAAATTTTGTTTGCTATTTATGATACATGATTTTAGGTGCCTAACATGAAATCAGAAAGCATGCAAGAGTTTCTTTACCACTTTTATTGAGATACCTTTTCTATCATTCCTTCTCTATTAATGGGTTCACAGTTCATATCAAGTCTAATGCTGAAGTCTTTGCTCACACTGAAGTCCCTTTGCAAGTAGTGGAAGATTCTTTGAAGAAGACCTTAAAAGAATGGCTCTTAATTCAGGGTGTCAGTGTTCCTTGTAGTGCACATTCTTTTATTTTAAAATCTTGCTTTTTATATATATTTGTATTAATATGCCCTACATAACTAACATGCAGAAGATGCAACCTGAACATGAAAATCTTTCACGTCAAACCTCACTTAAACCACTGCTCCCACTGACAAACCTGAGACTACTTGTGTGAAAATGAACAATTTACAGGATCGTGCCTCCTAGGAGACCTAAACCTCTTGCCTGTCCCATAGGTGTTTTAGGACAGACATGTAAAGAGTGTCATTTTTGATGTCCTATAAATGAATGCAAGGAACCAGGTACGTCTGTGTCCTCTTAAAATTACTTGATCAAGAAGAAGGGAAATTTAGGCTTAAGAGCCTTATAGAAATTGGTACTAAATGACAGTGTGTGGGATTAAGTCTTTTATAATTATGATCATGAGCTGCTAGTTTTGGAGTGTGATAAGAAAAAGCATAAATATACTTTCTTACTGGGAATGTTCTTTCAATATAAGATCAGAGATTTTTTTCTCATTTTTTTATAAATACACTTAATTTGTCTACCTGAAACACATATATTCAAAACCGGACTGGTACCTCTCTTAAATTGTTCTGTTTTTTAAAACATGTAAAATATAGGCAAAGTTCAATGAAGCTTTCAGAAGCTTTTAACAAAAGTTTACCTCTGAAAGACTTTGATAGGTCACTGTTTAGCAAAGAAATAAAACTACATAAAAACTTAGGAAGTGAGCAGGAGTTGTGAATACTATACTTCTGCAAACTCCATTTCTTTTAATTTTACTTTTGCCTATTACAGGTTAATTTATTTTTTTCACCGGAATAGTTCAGTTCATCAGCAGAGAAAGCTAAGGATATTTCTACATCTTATTGAGCAAGAAATCATTAACTGCTCTTAGGTGCTTGAAAGAATAAGCATTTGGGTTTTGATACTCAGACTCCAATCTTACCTGTTGGACGTGACTATTCTAAATTACATGGTAATATGTAAAAAAAAATCAAGTAAGGCGCAGTGGTATTCTTTTGAAAACACTAATTATGAAGATGTAATCTGAAGGAGTTTATAGTCTCTGTTTTAGCATTTTGAAGAATACCTAAAGCACTTATGTTTGTGATGAATTTTAAGATTTTAAAATTTTGTTGCATGATATCAGCAGAGGGATTTTGCTATGACCTCATTTAGGCTTTGCAGCAACTTAGGTGTAAAATACAAAAGATTCATACAAGGTATTCCAAACTGTTAGAAAACCTCAAGTTTAAGAGTAGGGTTAGTGTTACTGTATTTGAAAGGGATGAAAACGCAGTTTTGCATCCTATTTCAGAAATGAAACGTGCTTAGAAGAATTCTAGTCAGCAAATACAACTGATGGTGCAAGGGAAAAACCAAAAAAATTATTTTTTAAAATTTTCTGCTTTTGAAAGGCAATACCTGGGGACTCTGACCAGCCTAAAGGTAAACTGATGGTCAATGTTGCATGTGGACATGTGATTAAAAGCTGGGGTCTTCAGTCCTCGACTTTAATCCCACTGTCTCATTGACTGCAGTGCAGTACAGCTTGTCTGTTCACTAGAATGTGTCATCTTTAGGAAATCAGAACAGCTTATAGAGGCGATTCACAAAACCAACAGTGACAACAAAGTCTTATGTGACTCACAATAGAAGGATTAGGCAGTTCACATGTCATTTTGATTGGGCAGAGATAAAAGCTGGTTTCTGCAGCATGGCAAGGCACACTTCAATTTCAATTGATTATTTTATAAGACATCTATAGCTCTGTTGCTTAGTCATTGCTAAGTGCAATTTGAAGGACAGAAAACTCAATTTTGACATTACTGGTTTTGTATGACTTTATAGTAAAAGATAGAGCAACTTGTACCACTGTTATACAATTTTTTTAAAATACTGTTTAATTCAGTGCAGTTGGGAAACATATTTAAAATGAAGTAGGTGATTGTCCTGGGATTTTCAAAAAACATTTTTGTCTAGGTGATAGCCTGTCATAGCAATTAAAAGTTCTTAAAAGTGACTAGGACTATACTTGCCCTATTAAGAGATTATGTGAGAGTGCATAAAACATGCCAGGGCTTTGCAGATTTGCCAAAAAAAGTATAATATGGAGAAGCAAGTAAGTCATCTTAGTTTACCTCTATTCTGTTCTTTTTAAAAATTTAATATGATGTAAAACTATACTGCATGTTGCGTATGTGAACACAGTAGTCTGGGTTGAAAGCAGTTAGGAAATTAAATGCTGTCCCTATATTATTAAATATGTCATTAAGCAGTGAGAATAGAGTTTCAGCTATTTGCATAGTTTAGTTATAACCATAACCTACAGCCTTTAACATTTGGAAGTATGAAACTTTGAAGTTGATAACTTCTATGCTAATTTCTTACCATTTTTCAAAAGGACTCTTTTTTTCACCCAACTGATGCCTCCTAGTGTTTCACATAATAAAACACTAATGAGTCAACCATAAATGTAAACATTGTTTCTTTCATTGTCTTTATCTTAAGAGATACATAAAATTAATATTTATGTATTTAATTTTGTGTGTGTTATTATAATCAGACAGGAAGCTCCTGTAAATTCAGATGTTTCATCTTAATGGACACTGAAAGCACATTTTGATTTCCTTTCATTCTAGCTTTGCCTCGATATATTTTGTAAAGTTTGTTATATGTGAAGTACATTTTCTTTTTCTCCTTTTGTATCCTAATTTGTATTACGTTAACTTCTCAGCAATATATTTTGAGGCTCAAAGGGCAATTAAAAAATTCTGGCAGGATAATATTTTGAAAAGTAAGCCCTTGGAAATAGGCAATAATTGCAATAGCAGAAATGTCTGAAATATCCTGAAGTAACTCACGGACCTAATAAGAGGAAAAAGACTGGTCTGAGACATGCTCGCTCATTACAGTCCTTAAAGAACAGTTACCACATTTTGTAGTTGTTTCTGGTTATTTTACTGATGTGTAAGGAAGAAAACTGTATTAGGACAGTTTTCAAATGTGCAGAGCATGCATCTTACACTTTTGATTGTGTATGTTGATGATCAGTGCTTTTGAAAAGGAATTTGTGTATGTAAAATTATGAAACAGAACTTGGAGTGGAAAAGACTGAAATATAGTGACCTTTTCTTTCAAGCTCAGTCTGTCCATCTAACTTATAAATACGTGAAAAGTGTCTGATTACATTAGATTTGTGGCATACAACAGTAGAATTTTTTTTTTATTATTATTCATGAAAGGGTGTAATTTTCAAAAAGTTACCAATGTGACAAAATACAACTTCTGGTCCGCAGATAAACTGTCAGGTATGATCTATAAAGAAGCAGCCAAGGCTGAGTGCAATTTTGCAGATTTTAATGTTATACAGTTTTATATGAAGTATGAGATTAATGTAATGATTACATTGGAAATACAGGGTGTTATTCTAAGACTTTAAAGAAAAGCAGTGGAAATCCTAGATACTTGTTCTACCAAGTCTTAAAGAAATATGAATTTATTTTGCAGTTGCAAAATAAGTTTAACAGTTAATATGGGTAATAAGAATTTGTGTCCTCACCCAGGTGCCTGCTTACAGATGAAATAATTGTTCCCCACTGAATACAGAGAGTTAAATCTGTATGTGCAGATCTCAATCATGGGAATTAGTGTTAGGTTTTAGACTATATTAAAAAAACAGTTTTTAGGATTTTGTTCTGCCACCAACCCTGTTAGTATCATTCTTTTTTTTTTTTCTGCCATTAGTTTTAACCTGCAAAGAGACCTTCCTGAGGTCTGCCATATATTTAAGTTATCCTAGACTTTAAACTTTCGTGCCTCTTTAAAGAATTTCAAAGCGTGCAAATAGCACCCGTTTTTCAGCTAGGAAAGCTAATATGCAAAAGTGATAGAATCTTCTCAAATAGTTACATTGCTTCTTCCCTTGCAAAAAGAAAGTAGATTTGCAATACAGGGAAGCGTGGAGAAGAACCTTTAGGGAAGCTCAAGTGTAGGAGTATTAGTCTGAAATAGAGCTAAACAGAGCTCTGCTAAGTGATTTTTCCTTTTCCTTTTTACCGTGTTTTTTTTTTTTCTTTTGCCCACTTTGTAGCAACTAAATACATTTAGAATGCAGAAGTGCAGGAAATTCTACAAGTACATTATCCGACTTGTTCAGAAACAGCTCTGTATAAATTACTTGAAAATTATTTAAAAACAGACGAAATGAACACTGGTGCAAGAGGGATTCAGTGATCACACCAGCGAGGGCTGTAGCCTGGGCTGTAACCTGTCATTCCTTGAACAGGTGACTTTGGAGTCACCTGCTTCAGCAGGTTAGATGTACTAATCTCTTGCCTTCTGCCACCTTCCTGACGCTGGAAGGTTGCAGGAGTTTGAGCGGAGATCTTCAGAGATCCTGGCCAATACAGCAGGTCCTGGAAAGTCAGAGTCTGCAGCCTTTGTGTAAGTTAACCGTAAAGGAGCCCAGAAATTGGGGACAAGGTGGAACAGATGGCATAAAGCTCCTCTCTCTTTTCCCAGGTTATAAAGCACTGCTGATGCAAAACTTTGAATCCAACCTAACAGGTCTTCTCTGACTCTTGTTTCTTCAGCTGTATGATTGATTAAGTGAAATTGTATTATCATGAAGATTATTATTAACCAAATGCCAGTGCAGGAATCCACCCTCAGGTATTGCTGTCTTTTATCTCTCTCTCATCCTGTAATCGCAAGATGTACAGTTAAGTAAATTGAATTACAAGTAACATTATTTATGTTTGCTTTTATAGATACAGGACGCATGCCATTTGTGGAACCCGTGCTCAGTTAAATTTCACTATTTACTTTTAAGTAGTCAATCGATAGCTCTTAGCAAAGTATGTACAAAGGACAAGGAGGGAGAATTGTGAAATTGTTTATAAAACACATCTGCAAAAGCAAACATAATGCAGAACATTGTGCACGTGAAACATTACTTTAGTAGTATAAAAAACAAGTACCACAGTTGCATATGCTATTTATTTGACTTCTAATAAATTCTTCCCACAACTGAAAAATATATTGTGATATGATATTGTATGTGAAATAATCATGCACTGTTTTAATAATTTAGGTATTGTCGGTTCACTTCAGAGTTTAAAATGTTACAGAATGTATCCAACAGTGTAAGAAGCTAGAATACAGCACTTTTGATTTAAAAATTCTAGAAGGACTTCTCAGCATAGATATTTTCAAATAGTTTATTTGCAGCTGGGTTGAAAAACTGTCCCTAAATATCCATAGCAGAGGGGGACCGGGGGTGGGGGGAGGGTGATGTTGTAGAGAAACAACAGATGGGGGTTCTGTGAGCATCCTATAGCACTGGCCCATGTGTCCCCTACAGCCTATCATTTTAGCTTCAGAGAGATGCTGCCAGGAGCTCCCCTCTGGTTGCCCTAATCCTTAGGAATGCCTGGGCAGGTTGTAGTGAAAGTTGGTACTGTCTGAGGATATTCTGTGGAACCAGCAGGAGACAGTATGTTCTTTGCACTTACCCTCAGGCCTGCTTTGTCTCTGTCCGTCTGTGTCCTGAATTGGGCAGGACGATTGCTTATGCCTATATTGAGTAGGAGAAGTGGTAGAAACAGAAAAAAAAAAAAAAAAAAAGAGGAAGGCTTTTAGGAAGGTTGGGAAGACTGTGGCTACGGAATATTTGGTAAGTTGGTGAGCAAATGGAGGAGAGTGGACAGTGCATACTAGTCGAAACCTTGATCTTGTAGTTTCTTTCAAATTATGTTAGTGTATGGAATTCAGCTTGCTAATCCATAATTGTTGGGGATGTAGGGGAACAGTTTTGATAAAATAATAATGATTACTGTTTAAATGTATTCTTACCTATAAGGAACTAATCTTTAAAATAGTGTTTGATGAGAAACTTTTTTTGCGGAACCCTGAGGAGAAGCAATCAGTTTTTCCTTTATCTTGCTTATGTATATAAGATGCAGATAAGGAACTGATATAACAGCAGAGTGAAAAAAAATCAAGCTTATTATGCCACTGAAATAAATTAGATAAGTGTGAATCTTGCTTAGTCAAACTTCTACGTGGCACTTTTTTATATCAGAAGACCGAGTCAGAGAATGCATCCTTGCAGTGGCATACAGAATGTACAACTTTAACAAAAACACAGGCATATAAATTTTAGGCACTAGAAATATCACCATAAATGTTAGTGGGAGCCTGTGAACTGTTAGGCTCATTTAAAACCAAATAGGACAAAGAAGAATTTTTATTACTGTTCTTGGGGGCATACAGTGAAAGAAGTGTAACTCAGGTTTGATGCATTGCAAGTACTTGTGTTCATGCGATGTCTTGTTAGCAATTGGTAATAATTTAAAATATCTTTTTAGATTGGAATATAATACTCCATTTTTTCCTTAAAAAAAAACATGATGGGATGATTGGTGAGCTACCTAATTAAAGCAGAACTGCCCATGATTACATGTATAGAAATGGAGAATGCTTACCTATATCCTTGGTAGGTAGATAGGGATTATAATAGGATCTGGCATTTTTGTTTTGGTTTTGATGCTACTATTAAAAAAGATTATACATAGGACAGAAACAGAAGAATATTAATCTACATTTACTATAGTAATCTTGTCATACAAGTTGAAAATTTCCAATGCTTGGTATTGACAAAGTGAAATGCGAATCTGTCCTGAGTACACATTCCAGTACTTAAATCTCTATCCAGAAGGTTAAGTTTATTTCATTTATATTTCCAGTAGATATTGCCACAAGATGAGCATCATATTCTGTGGTGATCAGCAAAATAGTCATCTTGAAGGTGTCCTTACTGAGTGCTGTCTTTTCTGTAACTGCATGCTTTAAAAATGGAATTTGTCAGTGATAAAATACAGTGTTGATAGGCATAATGGTAATCCATATGACAGATACCAAGAAAGGACTAGAAGGACTGGTATTTTTTCATGGCATTTTAATGCTATTAGGATTTTTTTTCCCCCTGCTTCTAATCCCGTAGAAAAATACTTACTTGAAAGCATCAGGATTTCTCAATAGAGGCTGAGTGCATTATTTATTTAACTCTTGTGTTTTGCTTTGGTTTTAGGGTTTTGGTTTTTTGTTTCTTTGTCACTTAATAAAAGTATGAAGCAATATTTGATGCAGTAAAAAGGCATGACACAAAATAAAGATATTCTGGTCTGTTCTGAAGAGGAGTACTTGTCATGTATCTGGACAAGTGGTGATTTTCTGGTGCTGCCTTCTGTTACAAGTCGCTAAATGTCTGTAAAGCAGTAGCACTATGTTCTACCACATTTTTCTATATAAGATTAAAGGCAAACCTGTTGTGAGACCATCACTACTTCGACTACACTAAACAGGACATGGAATAACACTTTTGCAGATTTCTGATAAAAAATTATTTTGAGGATGGTCAGGAAGAAAGTATTTGTTCTCTCCTTTCTCTCTATTGTTTTCCAGATGTAATCGGAAGGAGGATCCTGTTCCACTAATGGATCAGACAATTGCTCTGTGATTTAAACATAATCCTAAAAATAGATGCTACATGTTTGATAGATATAAGTTCAAAATCAAAAGTTTTTTAAATCAGAAGGAAGCTATAGGCATCTCATTTTGTGAGGTTCCCCTACTGATATTGGTGAAAAAGAATCGTCAGTATTCTACTTCGTATGTTGGTCTAAATTCTAATCTTACATGTAGAATGGTTAAATAAATACCCACTATCATGTCTGTTCAACAGAGCACATTTTTAATATATCATGGTCTAAACTGGATATCCAAGATTAAAATACAATTTTTCAATTAAAAAGTAAACTTGGTGCACATGCATTTCCAAAGTGTACTTCAAATTTTAAACAAGTTTATTGAGTATAATAATCTCCAGTGACAATTGCAACCTGTCAGTGATGATTTCCTTAGAAGACCAGGGAGCAGGATCCTTCAATATGAGTCCCAATACTTGAAAACAAAACGTGAATTTTAAACAATATATTGTATATCTTCAACATACAATTCAATAATCATCATCCCTAAAGGGTTACATTATTTGATGCAACAGATGCAAAGTAAAAAAGTCTGCAAACGAAGTGCAGAAACTGCACAACAGCCTGATGCATACAATAAAAGAAAAGGACTCAGCACCCGTAAATGTAATTTTAAATACAGCTGCAAACTTTGTTCAGTTCTGTTTTGCAATGCCTTGGTTCTCCAAGGACAAAACATGGGTGGAAATTGGCAACTTTAGTAAGATGCTGTAAAAGCTCAAGTCTATTCAGCACACCAGGTTCTATCCATGTAATTAGAAAGATCAATATGAAAAAAAGGAGTTTAGGTTTTACTTTGTGTCCTGTTGTCTTCTGGAATCCATATCCCCAGATTAAGTCTATAAATTCTTTATAAGCATTGTTTCAAGTTTCATAGCAGAAATTTAGGATTTGAGAAACCTGATTTGAAGTACTTCCTACCCTTAATTTCAATCAGCTCACAGGAAAGATGATAACCTCATTCTGGAAAGTTCCTTAATCGGCTGGTTATAGAGTATTCTAGAAGAAAATGACTCTCAGTTTCCAAACATGAGGCCATCCCATTTTGTATAGGTACTGAAATATTTGTCAAATGAAGGTCTGTAGTTGAGTCGTGTTTCACTGGAACGCCATAGTTCTTAAGCTTGTGAGTTTGGTCCCTTTTATCTTTCTTACTCAAAAAAAAAGAAGCCTTTCTGTGCTTCTGGTCTGTAATGTAGCTTAAAACTAAACAACCAGTTCCCTGCCATCCTTCCTATTGCATCGTCTATTATGTTTGATTTTACTTCATGAAATACAAAGGATAAGAGGATAAGTACGATCAGTTTTATCTTTACAAATGAACTCATCTAACTATGTGAAACTACATATTTTACAAATACCTCAGTGTCATTCTGAGTTTTTAGTCGCCTCATTTGTCCATTTGGGTTTTTTGCCTGGACTGAGGCACACCATGAGAGCAAAGCTCCGGGAACGAGGATAGGAGTTAGAAACACAAAAAGGTGTTTGAATACGAGGACACCAAGCATGCTGTAAATGCCTATTGAGTTGATTATGGGTTGGCTGAGGCAGGAAGCAGAGCTTCAGGGCGCGATAAATTGCTCAGGATACCTACAAAATTTTAATAAACCGTCATGAGAACAAATAGTTCAACAATAGCCATTATGTGCATGTTGTCCATCATCTTCAGGAGAGCTTGGGTGGTCCTTTAGGAAGGACCTTGTGGCCTAGCATGCATGCCTCTTCAGCCAGTTTCTTGTACATTTTATGTGCCTGTTGAATATGTGGGTGTGAATCCAGACCTGACTTCCTGACCACATTATTATGCTTGAATTAATGAAGAAGAATAACAACTCTGGTTAAAAGTTGTGCCAGTATTCAGTCTTGACTAGTATTTATCCAGGAGGTTGAAACAGCTTGTAAGTTGTACAAATGTGCTGCTTTTTTTTTCTTTTATTTTGACTATAATTGGGAAATTCCAATTTCATGAATACAAAGAGAACTTAAAGCCATGGACATTAATATGTTTAGTTAAGAGAATTTCACATGCAAGTGAATATATGAAGCTATGTCCTCTGCTGATGTATTGCAGCATAATTCCACTGACTTGATGACCTACTTAAAACTGCTTTATATACAGAATTACCATTCATGTCGTTAATTAACATCTACCTCTTTTTCTCAGTTCCACTCTGACTCTCCTTCCAAGCTCATTAGAAACAAAGATTTAAAACATTTAAAAGATCTTATCTTCTCTTCTGGACCACACTGGGAAGAATACGTAGAGATCTACCAGTTCTTTGGTCAGGAACATTATAAGCAGTTTAAAATCTGTGCATGTGCTGCTGCCAGTCACACATTCCAAAATGAGATGGAACATGAAGGTGCATTGTATGCTGTTCTAGAGCTTTTCTCACACTTGGCTAGTATATGTTACCTTCTGTCTGCTGGATGTTAACTGTGCTATGTAACCATATTTATGAGTTTCATAAAGACCAAATAATTCCAGTTTATGAATGTGTTTCTGAAGCATCATCAGAATATTGGACAGCTACTGCATATGGAATGCATAACAGACTGAGACCACGACCTCATGAGGCTTCCAGATGCTCTAAATAGATGACTTGGGCTGCCTGGACTATTAGGTACTGTACTAATCTTTACTCAGCTTGCAGTCACATCTTATTCCTGATATGTAAAACCAAATAGTGTCTACACTGAAAAAAAAAAAAAAAAAAAACAGACAAAAAACAAAAAAAACCAAAACACCACTTTCACATCCGTTTGGTCTCTCTTCAGATGATTAACTGAAAGGGTAATAAGCAATGTAAATTACCTTACAACAGAAATGAAAAATTTATTTTTGAGACTCAGCACAATTCCTGAATTCATTCCTCAGTGCAAGCATGCACTTCTGATGCCCTGGTGAGTCAATATCTGCGAGTGCTTTTTAACCATTAGTGAAGATCAGGTTCTTCTTTTATATGAGAACCCACAGCTACCACTATTTGTGGTAGCAGCTCTGTACTGAAGACTGTAAGTCACTGATTATTTTCAAAGAAATCCTGGACTTGTATTTTCAACACTAAAATTTGAGGGGACAGAAGCAGCAGTAGCAAAGCTGAGTCAGTCACCATTTGATTTGTGCTAATTTAGCTCGTCAGGCTCATCAGTCCTGTAATGCTAGAGTATTAACAACTGATTTTTTTAATGTCAGTTTTAGGTATAACTATTTTTGTTTGAAAGCAGAGCTAAGCACAGGGAGGATCTTCTTGCTTTTTAGGATAGCAGCCTGGGTTTGGGCACTGTGGAATTAGCTCACTCTTTCAACACCTACACCTGTGACGATTTCCCTTTCTTGGTGCATCAATTCCTTGTCTGTGGAATGAGGATGTCCTTGCCCTGAGGCAAATTCTGTAGGACCCAGACACTGTGGGAATGGTGGCCATATGAGTACCAGAGGAAGTAAACAAGACAACATAGAGGATAAATGAGTAGGTGCTTTTGGAAAGTTAAAGCAAAGCATAAGAGTCTGCAACAGGCTCTTGGATAACTTCAGTTCTGTTAGAGAAAAATTTTAATTAAAGTTTAGAACTTTCTGCTTCTTTCTGTCCATTTTTCTTCTATTCTTTAGTTGTTGTGCCAAGGTATCCATGTGTGTTTCTTCCACTGTCATCTGGCTCATTCCCAGCAGATGCACACAATCTGTTTTGCTGTCACTGACAGGGCTCAGTTTATGGAAAGAATGTGACAGAACATGCTGCTGTAGTCACTTACACAGGATTCTCTTTTCTAAAAAGTATCTGAGCATAAATTAGTTCTTTCTATTTTTTTTTTTTTTAAATATATATTATTCAGTCATAGGATTTTATCCAGGCTACGCTGCACCAGGTTAAACAGGGTATTTGTTTAAAATCTTAGCTTTCATTTGGTTCCTAGTTTATAAAATACAGATTTTCTAGCAATATATGTATGATATGGGAATCATCACAATACACCAACAGACTTCAGCTTCCCGTGTGGCCATTATCCTGGCCGGAACAAATGATATGTTCCCCAACTCTTATATAGAAAATATTGTGGTGTTTAATATTTAATAAAAATTTTATACTTCATAGAAGGGAGAAAAAAAAACCAAACAATTTAAACACAATTAACATTAGCACTTAATGTTTTGTTGTGGTAACAGCTACAGGTCCTGCAAGATATGACAGCCTGTGGAGCATGATGCTGTGCAAGTACAGCCCTTACCTCAAGGCACTAACAGCATGAACAAACATGGTAAAAAAGGTAGAAGGGAAAGAAAAAAAGATAATTTTGCTGTATAAGAATGGTTTACACTTCTTAGTGTTCTGTAAGAAGACTTTTTGTGTTAATTAAACTTTATGGGAGGTGTCTAACCAGTACAATACCATTTATAAGGTGTTTATATACCGTTTATAAGGGTGCTCCCATTATGACTTTGCCTCATCAACAGCTCAGATTTGGTAAATATAACTTTGACTTACTGCTTTGCTGCTTTCTACCTCTGTCTCAATGAGGACAGGGAGAACAGTAGCAAATTCCACACTGGGCTACTAAGATTACAGCCTAAGCTGTTAAAAAACTGTTAACATTAAATATGTATGGACACACTTGATGTTTATTAAAGAACAGATTTTTGTTTTACAAGCTGATGTAGCCTGTAATCCTATTATTTTCGTCCTTAATGATCTAACTTCTATCTTTGAATTGAATTTCGTTCAGAGTGGTTGATGTCTGTGGATTCTTTTTTTGTCTGGAGTTTAAAAAAAAATCTCCAGTGGTGGAAATCTCCATTAATTCCCAAAATCAAAAACTAGTTTTATGAGCTTAGTGACTTGGCTGCATTTGAAATAGCTGCATATGTACATTAATATAACTTAAATATGTTTAAATAAATTTGATCTGTATTGCTGGGATAGATTTTTAAACACTGTTTCATTTGGGGGAGTGCATTTATGTGCTTAAAACTCTTTATTCACATTTGTACCACACATAATTTCAGATTTATATTATTGACAGAGTATGTACATTAGAGATATCTAGAAATACACTCCAGTAGTAGACTGCCTTGTTAGCTAAGCTTGTGGTTTTTCTGTAAAATCACTTCCTATGATCATGTACATATATTTATACATATGTACATATATATATATATCAGTGTGCTTTATATACAAATATATATGGTTTTGAAACTATGCTTGCATGCCTCTGGGTATGCCTTACACTGTAAATAAAACTGTCAAAATGTCTCTTCACAGTTAAACCTCATAAAAATAATCAGTCCATAAACACATAGTGCTCTTTATTCACATATATACAGTTACTACATAAAATGAAAGTCTTTCTCCTGTTGTTCTAGACTTACGGTCATTCTATATTATGGGTAAAAAAAAATATGTATTTTTTTAGTAGGTTTTTGCATGTACTTTTATCTTTTTGTATGTGGATACAAGAATGATATATATAAACCACCCAAACATATTTTTTTCTTGGTTTTATACAAAGGTTGGGTTAGAAGATGACTGTAATCCCTAGTTTTTATTACTATATGTTTATACCATTTTTGGTTACAAGCTAGCTTTTTCTGGGGTTTCTGCAAATAATACAGACTTTTAAAAGTAGTTCCAAATTTATTTCTGGATGGGAATCATTTAATATCTGTATTTCTAATATTTTCAGTATGTCAGCTATCACACGATGTAAAAAGAAGGCTAAAAGGAGATAGGGCCTTCAAATGATTTCTTTTACTAACTTTCTGCTTTGTTTGCTAGGTTAAGTTCAACTCCAGAAATATTGCTAACATTTAGATCTTACACTTTTAAGACCAGGATTTCAGCAGGACCAGCACACACCTGTTAGATAAGTTCTGAAAGGGTAGTTTTGATATCCTGGTCTACGGCATAAGAATTGATCCTTGTACAAAGTGACAGGAAAGAGGCCAAAGCCTATGGAATGTAACATTGTTGTTATGTCAGCCTGTGTTTATCTGGATTATTTTTAAAGCTCTTTCTTTTAAACTTAAGCATATTGATTATATAATAAAACCAAAAACCAAAAACCAAAAATCCCAGGCCTATAAACTGCCATCCAGCATAGGAATATATTCCTTTTAGATCCAAATGCCGAGCACAAGAATCTCAAATCTGTTTGCCTGGCACTTTACAATCTTACCTGGAATCTGGTATCATAAAAAAAAAAAAAAAAAAAAAAAAGTGAAATTTATAGACATCCAGATTGGGCAAATCAGATGGTAAGTTCCAAAGCTGAAGACTTATTAGATAGAACTCCATTCCATGAGTTTACCAGTGTCATCGTCTGTTTCAGTGCTGATTTTAGCTGTAGATCACAAGTGAAAAGACATAAAGTCAATTGCTTTTTTTAATTTTTGTTTTATGCGTAGTTGTAATTTTCATCTTAAAAAAAAAAAATCCATAAGGAAAGTTAATCAGGTAATTAGCAGAAAAAACAATAGGCTGGGAGCTGCTTTACCGTCGATGCTGCCAGTGTTAGTTGACATAGAGGAGGGAACTTTGCTTTGTATTCCCCTTCCTTTCATCTCTATTGAATAGGGACTAATATTTCCAGCCTCAAGAAATGTTTCAGGAGTAATTACTGATAGATACTTAAGGGATATTATGAAGTTATCTATGTTCACATAAACAGACAGCGTAGGCCAGTAGATCCTGTGTATGTTTGTATTTTATTCTTTCTAAACCCATTAACAGTAACTTTTAAAACTAGAAAATATAATTAAAAGGATTAGGGTTTTTTGTATGATTATGCACTGGAAAATTATGGTTAAAATCAATGGTAAAAATTTACATTTTCTTGCTGTTCATAGAGTGGAACAGTATGGGTGTTTTCATTTGAATATGCTTTCCAGCAGCCTGTTTCTGATGGAGGAATTACCCTCTGTGGCATTACAAAGCAGAGTTTGTCCCTGTACCAACTTAGATGTGGGCCTTTCATCAGCAACCACCTATTTTCCTGATGTGAGCTGGCCAAAAAAATGTATTATTCATCTAGAAAGGCTCTTTGCCAGTATGGATAGCTTGGATTTCTTGGGCTAGTACTGCCCCTAGTGAAAGCACTGTTTGTTAGGTGAATTTTTTCTTTTTAAAAATACACTTAACCTTTTTTTTTAGCTGTTTGCACCAAGGTGAAAGACCAAGATATTGCTCAAGAAGAAATTATAATTAGACACAATCTAAGAGAGAAGGGGACTGTCTGGTTGGCATCAGTTGACCACTGACTATTAAAAGGGACACAGATTTGGCTTTTGTAGGCAGTCATGCTCGACCTGCATAAATTTCACAAACAGAATTTGCACGTATTTACACCTTACAAATTACTCTTTTTCAATTCAATTCAATCATAATATTCAACAAAAAAACCCCATCAGTAACTAATTCACTAGACAATTGTAACAGTGCTTTCCATTTCTGTTACATTTATCCTTGGCAAATACACAGATAGTGCTTTAATTACGAACTTATTCTATTCTTATTCTACAAGAATATTTTATTTTTGAGTATACTTTTTATAGGTTCCAGAAAAATTAACCATGTTAACTGTGTTAAGATGGCTGAGGATAAAGCTTCCCTTTGATAGTAGCACTTTCAAATTATCTTGAAAACAGCTTAACTGACAAACATATCTAATACCATATTAACATTTTTTTTTTTAAATTGGCAGTGTTATTAAGCTTTAAAATACTCTATCTCAATAGCTGTTCCAATTTGTTATTTCTGTTAGCTAAAAACTGTGAAAATAAGAACAGACAGATAGCTTTGTTGTTTCCAAAGTCTTATAGTTCTGTTTTAGTTTGTTTGAAAACTTAGCTGTTAAAATATGAAGTGTAAGCAGCTGAAAATATAATGTGCATTATAGCTCTTTGGTTGTGCAGATTCCTTCCGTATCAAAGCTGTTCATTTGATGGGGTAAAATGAAACTTCTGTCCCCAGTATTTTCTAATGTAATTAGCAATATAAATTATAATCTCTATGTTAGTATGACATAGCATCAGTAGGAGATATAATTAATTTATTATAAATTCTAAATTAAAAAAAAAAAAAAAGGAAAAAAATAAAAGAAAGCTCTTATTCAGATGGTCAGTTAAATAATTGTCATCCCTATTAAAGTCATTTGTGGACCCCCTAAGCAACTTAGACACTGAATGATCTTGCCATTATGTCAAAAAAGAAGAGCCAGGCCGTTTCTGGAACTGAAAAAACCCAGTTCATTACAAGAACATAAGGCAGACGTTTAAGAAAACTCTGCTTATCTCCTGGCAACAAGATCACCTTTAAATCTCCAATATCTGCTTAATTTTTATGATATGTGTCCACACAGCACATGCAAGGCTAAGAATTTTTCTTCTGATGTGCACAGAGGACACTTCCTATAAATAGAAGCTGGCTTCTGGACAGAGAGATTATATAAATATATATATATATATACACATACACACACATCTATATATAAATTTTTTTTATTATTCTCATTTTTAAAAATTATTTATTTAAATCTAAAGCAGCAAGCTGGGCTTTCAGTCTGTATCATCAAAAAGATTTTGTCCACTACTGCTTTCAGTCAGAAGTGCTGCACATAGCAGCTTCTCAGTAAATCAGGAAACTGCTTCATGTGTAGCCATTTCAGCATTATATTAGGCTAATATTTTCCTTCCCTAAAGACCCACTCTTACATAATGCCACTGAAAAAACGTCTCTTAAAACTGAAAGATACTTAAACTGTTTAGACAAATTTATGAGAGACATTCCTTCCTTTGAGCAGTAAGGGCTGGTGTCAGTGGAAGTTCTTTTTCTTGTGAGAGTTCTGCCTAGTTCTGGTTTATTTCCCTACCTTGCATTATAAAAAAAAATATATATATAAGCAGATCTGTACATCTCTATTCTGAATTGTTGGCGTGTAAGAAGACATTCTCTGAAAGCCATTTCTACTTCTAACAGTTGCATTTTCATCGAGGAAACTTTTGTTCCTGTCTCACTAAGTTTCTTTTCTTTGTTAGCTCAGGAGAAATTCGGTTCTGTATCAGAATATTCACCAAACACATTCGATCAACTACCTGGCATCCTGAAGTGCCAAATCTTCAGTATGGAGGAGAGAACATTACAGAAGATGTTCAACACAAAAAAACCTCAGACCAGAAAGCTTCTTCCTGGTTGTGTGAAGCCCAGATAAAGGTCCATATTATGAAACTCTGTAGCTTTTATGTACAAAGGTGCTCTTAATGAGGTTTTCAGGACACAGTAATCTAGGTGGATTGTGTGTCTGTGTTAAGGTAAAGAGCCAAAACTTCAGCAGAGGACCTGGATTCTTTCCCCAATTTTTTTCTCTAGAAGTGCTGCATAATTCATAAAAGACCATTTGAAAATTCCTCCTTTTGCTGTGAAACTTCACTGGTTACTATGAATCAGAAGTGAAAAGCATGGAGGGAAAACTTTATTATATATGTTATTTTATAATCAGTATACTATTTTCAGAAGCTTCCAAAAAAGTAACACTTGTCATTTGAGAGCTGCAGCTGTTAGTCTGTTGAGACATAGAGGGGATGGGGCATATATTGAATTATTCATGAAGGCTACTGCTATAGTTAACAGAAGTTCATCAGCTAATTCCCCAACTCCATTCTGAACTTTCTTTCCAACTCGGTCAGGCTGTAGGGATACAAGCTGTTACTTTTAATAATCATGCTAGTAGAAGTTTGCTATACTGCATATATCACACAAGCTTTCTCTTTTAATGTAGTTATTTGTTGTCGTTGGGGGCCAATAAGTGCTTAGTTTTGAATACTTTAATTCACAGATAATGTGAATAATTTGATGTGCTTTCAGGTTGTAATTAAATTGCTATTAAATGTATTAGAAAATGTATGTAATGATGGTTTGTAACCACGATTCAGTTTGATGAACCAAAACCCCTGACATTTTCATCACGTACATGTTTAATATTATTTTGTCATTTAATAGCACAAGGAGGTTTTGCATGCCTTTGCTCACAATACATTTTTCAATTTATAGGCAAACTCAACATGTGCAAAGGCAAAGAAATCTTAGTTTGCACAAGAGTGGGAAAATCAAGTATTTTATATTCCAAATGCTAAGCCTCATGCCCACATTAGCCAACGATTTAGTTGCACGGACTACCAGATTAATGACAGGAATAATTTGTGGTTCTTCAAAGGACTGCTGAAGTTCCAACTTAGTTTGTCAGACAGCAGCATCGTGTCATGAAGTGCATGCTCACAGTGGGTATTGCAGGAATGCTAAATATCAGAGACTCCATCCCAGTCTGAGTGATAAGGAGCTGTGTGCCTCTCACTCAGGGATTCCACAAGTCTGACTGTTTTCATACAGGCAAGATTGCCACCTACCCCTGCCTCAGCCACAGGGAGAGAGGACAGATCGTACCAGTGTGCATTTGTTATCTCTGGGAGACTGCTCTCTCTTTTTTTTTTTTCCACATGGCTACAGGCTGATTTGGGGGATTTGAGTGCAGCGGGAAATCACACTAAAAATTCTGACTTCCAGGTCATTCCCCGCTCCTCTGTGGAGATTTCTGCAGTGAATGAGATTGAAAAATGTCTCCTTAGTGGTGTGCTTGATGCAGACAGTGCCCTTATTTATCCTGTGATGACCTCATGGCAGCAGCACATGCCCTCTTGATGGAGAGGATTATTGTAATTCCCTCCTAGAAAGGCTTCCAGCAGCTCAGCTCTGTCACTTACAGCCTGTTCAGAATGCACTGACACACTCCCATCCTGTCCTGAGAAAATATGATCATCCTTCATGTACCTTAACTCCCTTACTTTGTCTGCTATGCAGTAGCTGTTTGATTTTAAAGTTTGCTCTCTTAGTTTTGAAATCCTTAATGGTTTAGATCCTGGCTATTTTCAAGAACTCCTCCACAAATATCATCTTGACAGATATCACCACCCCCATAGCACATTTTAGGAATCTCAGCATCACATCTTAGGTTGGCAAGTTATGTCCTTTGCTGTGATAGGCCTTCAGTTAAGGAACTCCTCCAGGAAATCTGTCTTGAACCATATATTCTTATCAGAAAATATTAAGATTAAATTTAAATTTTTGGCTAAGTGTTATTTTTCCACTATTATTTTTCAGCATAATTCCTATTAAAGCCTTATTTATTATGATTGCTCTCAATAATTCCTGTTTGAGTTGTTATTTCAAGTTTTTGTGTTTCTTTATTTGCAGACTAACCTAAACATGTTAGTGGTGTAGTTATTTATAGTGGCTTCTTAATGATGGGTTTCATGTTGCACGATAAGAGTACAAACTTGTCAACATAAAAATATGTCAATATAATGCTTACCAAATAGGACACATGGCTCAATATTATATTTAATATTTTTTAAAGCATTTCTATCTTTATTCTTTCTTACAAGGAATTATCCTCTTCTTGTTCCCATTGTGCAGCCTAAGTTAAGAGAGCTTCAGCTGTACAAAGCTTCAAATGGAAAAGAATCCTCATCTTTGTTCTCTTGTCTTGCTGTCTGTTTGTCTTCCTGCTTCGATTACTGTCCCTGTAATTATGGTGAGATGTCTACAGCTATGTTTATATGGTGCCTAATTTTCTTCACTGGTGATAAAGTAAGCCTGTGTTTAAAGAAGCTTAGACTACATGCCAAATGTTGATGGCTTCAATGAGGTGGATCATGGATATTCGTCAATTACTTCTTGCAGTACATAGGACTTTTCCTCTGTACCATGTCTGCATTTATAGAATAATAATTAATTGCATTTTTCAGACCTGAATTCAATCATGCAATCGTTTGGGACAGATTTTTACCAAATTTCTCTCCGTAGTTTCCATGCACTGATAGTACCACCTTTCCCCTGAATACAGTGTCTGTATTTAGATTCATGCAACTTGTATCCACCAGAGGTTTATGAACAGTACCAAGGATTTGCTTTTGCATCTCTGATGTACTCACTGATTTCAGATTCTCATTGGCTTGCTTCACCTATAGGGATGCAGGAACAATCTCTGTGATATTATTCATATTAACCAGTACATATGCACTTAATTTTAAGTACATGAACATCTCTGCAGCCTTCAGTGAATTATCCAAGTGTTTCAAATTAAGCCTATACATTCATGCTTGTGGGTTTGGGGCTACAAGCCATACAACTGCAGAGGCTTACACATTTCTTCAAGTTTACTATTTTTGGATGTTGTAGCAATGTCACAATTATTTTCGTAAAGAAAAACACCCCCCGTTAATCCTTCACTTGTCTGGTTGGTGTGATGATGTGCTTTTAATTTATTTTAAATCCAATGAACATTGAAGTGCTCCTTGGATGCAAGTTACTTATTGAAATTATCAGAATTCGGATAATTTTCTAGACTTCATGTAATACTATGAAGTGAAAGCTGGTCTTAGCGGAAAAAATAATAGTAAAAGTTGTTGGTGTTTTTTGTTTTTTTTTTTCTTCTTAAAACAAATTTTACAAATTCATTATTTCTGAAAAAAAATAAATAAAAAGAAGGAAGTAGAGGAAGTTGACATATATACCTGAAGCTAACTTCATTATATTTAGATCTTTCTAAATTTAACTTCAGTGCAAACTCCCTAGGTCAGCTAAATTGGTGATCTCCTGATGTGATTTTTTGTCTTTTTTATTTTTAGTTGTCTTCTGATGGATTGCAGTCAGTCAGTCAGAATGCAGAGGAACTTTTTTTAGCCCAAATAATTCTTGAAAAAATCCGAACGTATTGCATATTATTAAGCTGGGAATTTACCAATCCTCATTACTGGATAGTCTTCAGGGTAACTTACTCTTAATCATTAGGCCTTGAACCACAATCCCAGCAGAATGTGGTGTTTTTAATAGCGCTGGTTCCTAATAGCAAATCTTATTGTAGCATCGTGGAATACAGTGCATTCTTTTGCTTTATGATTTATTCTCCCTAGATACAAAACTGTAAAAGAGATGTGTTAATCTATTTTTATTCAAAGTACAGAAATAGCTCCTTTACAGTTCAAGGATTGGGTAACCAATATGAATATACCAGTCGGTCTTAGTCACGCTGTACCTAATGCTCACAGTAAGAATATTGATCAATTACAGGTACAGATACCAAACACATTTTATAGGTCACTGCTAAATAATACATTCTCCTGTTTCCGACTGTTTTCCTAAAGCACTTTTGCAAGTAAAAAGCATAAAATCGCTGCACTAAATAATAATGTTCTTCAATCCTGGTTGCAACTATGTGCCAGAAAAATACATAGAGCTGACTCAAAAATATCCTTAAAGAATGACAACATTTTATATGATTATATGATTTTTCCCTCTGGATTGGATACTTAGGACACTGTTCTTCAGGGATTTATGCCCTACATATGTCTGGGTTTATACAACTGAAAGAGAAGTGTGTCAGAATGCAACATGTACCTCTAAATTGAGGGAAATTTTTATTCACTTGCCTGTTTCTCAGCATGCAATTAGAAACAGGCTCTTAAGCTGTGCAGGAAAGAGAATCAAGGCAGCTTGGCTTGCTTGTCTGGCACTTACCAGTCCACAACTGATAACCCAGGCTGACCCTGACCTTGGCAGTCTTACCCAAGTAATCTTTGTTTAGGGATGAACTGTTCTTGAACAATTTCTCTAACATCTTAGACACACAACAAGTTTTCCCTTTAACAAAGGAATGAGTATTTTCTTTTTCCTCCTTATCTTTAACAAATGTATTTGAACAAGCTGCTGCCCAGGACCTTCAGTGCTCTTGTTTCTCATTTGATCTCAGTCTTTTTTGTAGTGCCCTGGGACTTGATTGAGTGGCATAAGTGAAGGTTATTTCTGGACTCTTTTTTTTTCTATCAGTAATTTTGACAAGTTCAGACGGTGTTGTTTAGTGGCCTAAAGCTGGAATATTGCTTCAGAATGAACAAGGTGGCATCAGGGACATATTTTTAGCCTATTGTCATAAGAAAAGCTAAAATCATTAACTTTTCCCCACCATTAAAGGGGGTGCACTGCTGCAAACAGACAAGGCAGAGGTATAAGGAGCAATGCCATGAGCATTACCCTGAGATAAGGCAGTCAGATGGAGGATAGTGGATGTCAGAGGACTTAACAAATCTGAGCTCTTCTGTTACTTAAATTACGGTGTGTTTGGTTCTAATGAAAGCTTCATCTCTTCAGAACGTTTCATAAAATGTTCTTTTACACTGTAGTTATCCTTTAAAAATATATGTGAGAGTTGGAGCATTGTTACACATTTTCAAAGTAATCCTTTTCTCTTCCATTTTATGTTACTAATGCATTTCTGCTTTACGGACTGCAAAAGGGAAGTAAGATAGATGTGTCTGACCTGACAAAAAGTCAAAAAGCCAGGTCAGAGACTCCAAGCTACAATACAATCAAGGGAACCTGCTTCTTAATCGTAGATAAAATCATTGCTAAGCAGGAAGAGATTAAACATAAACTGAACTAGATTGTATTTTCTGAAGGGCTGTGCTGCAGCAAATCTTTAAAAATCACTTTAGATTTACTCAAGAGAGAAAAGGGAAAAAAAAAACCCAATGGATTTTCAGTTATAGGCAATATACAGTTATTCTCAAAATGCAAAGTAGGAATCTTTTCAGTGTTATTTAGTTGGCAGAAGAGAAGGAGAATGTAGAACTGAATTACTTATCATTACTTATTATCCCGTGAAGGGAAGAATTAAGAGGAGTCACAGCCCACTGCAACAGGTGCACAGCACTGCTGATATGAACCACCACTTCTATGCAATGCACATATTTACCCTTCACACTTTTTGGTTTCATAATTTACATGATGTGTAATCCAACGGCGCATATATAAACCCCACAGCCACGACAGTGGGCCTGTGTTCTGCAGTAAAACATAAAAAGTCATTCAGTTAGTCAAAACAATGTGACAGATTATGTTAAAATTAATTCTGCAGTTCACAGAGGACAAAAGTTTATAAAGCTTAAAAAAAGAAAAAAATCAGCCTCTCATTAGATATTGATTAAAAGATATGTAATTACTAGCTAATGATCTTAATGAATTGAGAATATTGTATCATATTTTTCACAAGGTGATATTCTCTCAGGGAGATTAAGCCCAGATGATACCCTGCTTAGACCTCTATGTTTTACTCTACTACAAACTAGTTTTTACTCTGTTCAGAGGGAAACTCCTTGCATTTCAGATGAAATTTATCCAAAATATGGGGGGATAAACCCCATAAAATATAAGTAAATAAGTTAATATATTCTTCCATGCAGATTTAACAGCAAACAGGAATGCATAACATCCTTCATAAATTTAACAATAAATTATTTCATTTGACTGAATCTTGCCGTCTGCACCTTAGAAAATGTAAGATTGATTTGTTTAATTATAGGCTACAATTTCAGGCTAGAGAACTATCTTGTTGCTGGTAGCAACATTAAACAATCTCCTCCAAGTCAGTGCTGGCATTTGACAAAAGTGGACTGAGAGTCAGCCTTGGAAAGAAGATTTGCCCTTGAGACTGTTGTAGACAGAATGCTGAGAAATTAAAGATTTTGCTGCAGCACCACCTTTATCTTGTTCGACTACTTTTGATCTGTTTGGGTTTTTTGTGTGTTGTTTTTTTTTAATTAATTTGACAGACCATTTGATTTGATCAGATAGAGGGAATTAATGTGCTAAAATGCAGTCTGCTTTAAAATTTGAGGGTTTTTCTTTCTTAATTATAGTTCAATGGACGATCTATATGGTGGTGCATATGGTATAATTTTTCCTGAGATTAGTCTCAGCTGATGTCAGTGCCCATACCCACTGAAAGTTATTATTTCTGTCTGATGTGTGCCTCCCAGGAATGCTGAATTACAAGTGTAACCTATGGCATTTGTGAGCTCCTTCTACCCTTTTAGTCCAATTCCAGGCAGAATTTGCCCGCATCCAAAGCTGGTGGTGTCATCTGTTTTTGTGGCAGACATTTAAACACAAAGTAAGTGCTTGACATCTTGTCAGATTTTTTTGGACTGATTTTAGGCTAAAAGCACTGCCTATCCGGAACTTAAGGAGCCTGTCAGAATTGCTGATGGCCATCATTCTTCCTTGTCTAGACTTAGTTTGTTATGTTCTCTGCCCATTTCTGTGTCCACGTGTTCCCTCATGTACAGTTCCTTCATGTGACACACAATAAGAAGGAACAAGTAATTATTTTGTGGTTTTCTTATTTTCTTTTTATCTTCGTATTCAAATCAACAAGGCTAAATGCTATTATTACTTGCATTATTCCAGTAAAGCAAGCAAGAAATTTTAATACCCTTAGAAGTTTACCTAACTTCAGTAAGTAGCAGTTTGTTAGTTTATTTGTTAGAACAAATAAAATTTGTTCTATTATTTTCAAATTATAGCCTTTGTAGGCAATTATGTTTCCAGACATGAGAATCTTGTCTTGTTTAATCAGATGGACCTGAATCACCACATCCTCCATCACTGACAAGAGAATAAAAATTATGCACCAAGAATAGCTATACTGTATGTTACAAAATAGTGTTATGTAACATTATATACCTGTTTTAAGAATTTCTTAGAGGAAGAATTTTAATAGAGATGGTTTCTTACTTAGCAGGCATTTTGATATCTCCATCTCAAAAGAGCATAAAGAATTGGATTTCATCTGTGAAACCTAAACAACTCGTTAGTATATAAAATATTTATTTACAGTACATAAAAATCCATTTTGAGGAGATTTCTTCCTATCTACCCACATGGGATTTTTGGGGTGGGCAACTTTCTGTTCTGTCTTTTGCATGATGCCAAGCCAGCAGTGTAGAGTGGACTTTCATGTTCTTTGTGTGTGCTTCTTGTTAAGGCATTCTTAAATTACTAAGAAAATGTTTTTATGAGTAGTAGAGTTGGTTGTCTCATGCAAAATTGCAATTCTTGGTAAATTTTGTTGATACCATTTACTAGTCACATCATACCTCCCCTCATCTCCATGTTCTGCTACAGGAAGTTGGCCCTTCTAACCATTTTCTACCAAACACTGAGGTTTGACATTTGCAGGTTGTCTTCATTAATCTCTATTAATTTGAAAAGAGGTGTTTAATTTTTTTTACTCCTCTCTGTATCACTTTTATGGAAAGGATGGTAAGAGGGAAAGGCTTCATTAATTTCAGATATCACGAAATTACTGTAAATAAAATTTATTTTTCATTGCATAGTATCAAATAGTCCTCCACACAACCCAGTGAAGGCAAAAAAGCAGGGAATGTGATTGCTGACCCTTCTAACAAGACAAAACAACTCTAAATCTGTCTGAACTAAAAAAAAAAATGTTTTCATCAACCGCACTAGAATTTATATGGGCAGCACAATGATCTAGGATGGAATTTAGCCAGGATTTTAGATATAATTCATTCTGCAGTGATTGTTATGAAATTGTTAGCAGTGTCAGTGATCAAGATCTTAGTTTTGCAATTCATTGGTAACACAGGGGTTTTTTGCAAAGGGCCTTCAAAACACCATTGATTCAAATCTCTCTAACTTTGTGTGTTGCCTTCACATTTGGAGATCTTTTGTTAGTTTCAATTAAATACATAAAACTCAGTAAGGTCAGTAATAGCCTGCTCTTCCAGTTATGACTGAGGGCCCATTATTCTACCTGTTGCTTTTTCCACCACAGAAGCTTATAGGAAGGGACTGACCCTGTCCTAGAGAATTTGCAGTACATAAATCCAACCCAGGTTGATCCTGATCAGCTTGTGAGAATCAACAGGATCACAGCACATGCTGGTTTGACTGCAGCGACTCGGGGAAGTGTCTCTTTCACTAACCAGGGTAACCATATGCCAGACAGGTTAAGAGTAGCTGACACCTCTTTAATTGAAGGTGACAAGTCTTTAAAAAGATGACCACCTAAGCTCACCCCCTTCTGTGGCAGAAGAGCATGACACTGAGCAAACAGTGGCAAATATTGCTACTCTGCTGCACTTTAGGTATCAACCTTGATCTGGAATGTGTTTTTTTCTGTGTCAGGTACAATGCCTGGTTAATTTTGAAGGAATCAGGTAGTGTCAGATTCCCTATTCCTGCTGCTCTTCTGCTTTTTTGCTAGACAAGACAGGTTGAGCAGAGTGGCCTGTGGTCGTAAAGCATCCTTCTAACACCTGCCTGCCGTGGGCATGATACTGAATGCCATGGTCTGCATACTTTTTGACTGCTGAAAGGAAACAAGTGATGCACTGGCTTATCCAAAATAGCAAAAAAATATAGGGTGCCTCCATTCCCTTTTTTTTTTTTTTAAACAGACATGATAAGTTACTGTAAGACTGCAAGTTAACAATCTGCAAACACCTGAATCCAAACCACAATTTTTCACATGTGCCTTGCCAGTGGTTCTTTCTACATAACCATGGAGTAGTGGGGTTTCCAGAAAAAAAGCTTGTGTAGATTTTCTACAGGCACTGTTTATCTGTGTAAGAGTTTTCAAGCAGGAGCTACAGGCAATTGACGCCTGGCTCTCATCTGAAGAAACTGCTCTGGAAACTGGAACAAATTATCTGGGAATCTAACATCAAAGGTCCAGCAGACAACAAAATAAATTTTAAAATAAAGATTTTGGCCTAAAAAACAGCCCCCAAACTACACTAAACTTAAAACCCAGCAAGAGAATTGCTTCCATCTACCAGAGCCAAGAAAAAAATGACGACTGAGCATCAAGCTCCTCTAGCATGGGCTATAAATCAGTTCATTCTTGCTTCAGTCTGCTGGTGTTGAAAAGTAAATCCATGAGCTGGTATGGGAAAATATTGGATGCTTAAAATGACTTGAAATGATCCCTTTGAGTTTTTCGTAACTTAGAAATTTTAACAGCAAAAGCTGTGGTTGTAGTTAAAGTTCTTAATTTATTTTTTAACATATTCAGCGTATTCTGTAGCTGTTTCATGCAAAAATAGCAAAATGAAGCCTCAGTGGTCATATCTAGGTAATCTACCAGACTAATATCTTTATTTTCACACGGCCAGTAGAGAGTCACGAGGATGATGATGATGATGATCTCTGAGGTCCCTTCCAACCCGGCTAATTCTATGATTCTATGATTCTATGACTATGATGATGTTGTTGTTGTGATTGTTATTGTTTACTTTGAAAGTCTTATGCTTCATTTTTATGAAGTTTTGTTACTATATAACACTGCTGCGACCAACGAGGATTTAGAGCTTTCCACAATGCTGGTAACTCATCTCTCCTCTCCAGAACCAACCAGTGGATTCATGAGAGAGCCTGAGAAGCATCAACAAATTTTTCTTTATTCAAAGAGGGTAATGCCACAGAGGTAAGCTCATACAGAGTTTGCAGCTTTGATACCAGAGTGTTCTTGGACATTTAATACATTATCCTCAACTTTTTTACAAATTCTCAGTGCTAATATTGTTAAGTTAAATAGGAAAATTTCCACTACCTTCCATATGCATGAAAGTAATAGGTAAGAGGGATATTTCCAGAAACTCTGTTTCCAAGCTCTACAATCCAATTTAAAAATTATTGTAAAACATACCTATAACATATTTAATTACATTATGACATTCTGTCAACATTTCCATTTAGTAGAAGCCATTACTGACTCAGGTGGGTTTCAATTCTGCAGCAGAACATGGATAAACAGCAGAATGAACATTTTTAAAGTATTTTATCAAGCATAATTTGTTAAATCTGTCATAAAAAAATAAAAGAATGCTGAAGATTTCTTAGACATACTGTCATAAGTAAACAGGAGATCAATTTGATAATTATGCATGGAAAATATGTTGCTTGATAGCAGCAGACTGATACTTGTCAGTTAAGCTTGATCTAATTGTAAAATTATCTGATTTTACCTATGAACAGAGGAAATTTAGGTTTGTAGAACAGCAAATCACTCTGGCACATTATTTCCTTATGGTGAAGAATTTGCTTTTAATTATTCAACTTTTACTGTTAACAGAATTTTTGAAATCAAATTTATTATCTGGATTGAAAAATAAATTTGAATATGGCTTAGCAAGGACATGAAATTTTATTCTTAAAAAAAAAGTATGGAAAAAAAATAGTTCTCAGCTAATTCTTGTTTATTGTATCATTTGTTATGTACTTCTTGTTTTGAATCTTGAATTTTATTATTCCCATCATTGTCTCTGGGGCCAAAAGTGGATTTTCTGTAACATACATAACAATATAGTTGATATAGAATGGATTTTGTCCAGTTTTTTGTCCATTCGTTGCAAAATAGAAATTAATCTCCTTAGCTTGAGGCTGCATAGTTTACTGTCATTAGTTGGGGACAGTCAAAGACATGTTAAGTTTCAATAGTAGAGAAGCCTTGGGATTTTCATCTGTTTCTGAGATCTTAATCAAAAATGTTACTGATTGCTTGGGAATCAATGAACATACTCCTGAGGAAAAAAAAAAAAAAAAAAAGGCAGAATAACCTTAACATTATTCACAGTGTTTTGTTAGAAGGGACAATGATTCATAGTTGTTATTTTTTTAAATCTTACTATAATATGATGAAGAATATTGAAGAATATTAGGAATGAATTTTTGCTCCATATAAACACGTCAAATGTGTTCACTACTTTTGATTTTTTGAGGCAGTCTTAAACACATGAGTATCTTTAAACACTTCAGAATTTTCCTTTTGACCTCTTGGTATATAAAGCTTTAGCATATTCAAAAGTTTGTGCCTCTTCCGGGCTTTTGAAGCCATAGCTTTAAAGTTAACATACTTCATTACCAGTACAATAAAACTTGTTTAAGCAAATTAACTTTGTGGTGGAGACACAAACTGTAGCCTCTAGGGTTAGTGGAAACAGCATTTTTAAATCACTGACAGACTTTAAAGGGGAGGAAAGACTCTTAAAACCCATCACATTCCACCGTGGGAGAATTTTTTCTCCATTATATTCTCTATGAGTACAGTTTAAAATTTGTCCCTGCTTTTATCCCATCAACATAAAATTGTATTGGGCTAAACAGGAGTTAAAGCATTTTAAAAATACATTCACCAATGTCTAGTCAGACTACAGAGTTTCAAAACTTTATTTTACTTGGGTCTCTTTCAAAGAGAAAAGAGGAAGCACTTCCTTTTACAACACGATGTCAAGACAAGGACACACACACACACACACACACACACAAACCAAGCACTATTGAAATCACCTCAGAGTTTACTGACTGGCAAGTAAGATCCTAAATCATAGCAGGAAAAAAATGCATTAAAAATATATAGCAGAGCTTAATCATGCAGCGTTTCAGTAACTAAAATATTTTTGTGCAAAAATATAAGGAACAAAGAGTATTGTTCAGAATAAAAATCGCGGCAGGGGTTCTGTGTTAATAAATCAAGAGGGTTCATTTCCCACCCCTGTATGTGGGAAAACTATTTTTAATCTATGCATTTATTCAAAAGGATGGTTTCAGTCTCAATTCAGATTGCATTTTCACCAGTGCAAACGTGAAATAATGGAACTGGCTGCAGGATGGTTTTACTCACAGCCGTACGTTTGAGTAGTTAGGATCACAGCACTGGCCCTGGGGCTATGGTGCACGGTTTTACAGTACTGTATTTTTTTGTAGCAATGAGGAAGGACATGCTGTGTTTTCAGAGGGATGTCTTTACAACAGAGTCCATCAATGAAGGCCACCTCACTTGCAGGTCTGTCTTTTAAAAGAGCACTAAAACAAAATAACTCTTGTATTTTGGCAAGAGTCGTAACTATTAACACAGGGCATCAGCTAGAATAGTTAATAGTGCTTTAGTACCCAGATCTCCCTTAAGCTTAACTCCAAACCTGGAGGAAATACTATAATTAGGGGCAGGGTTGGTTTTTTTTTGTTTTTTTCCTGTATTTTTTTTTTTTAAATACAGTATCCGTTATCAATGTAAACATTCAGGAACCCAGACTGATATTTCTTTTTAAAATGCATAATTTTGATTTGTGACAGCTGCATTGGAACTTTAATCATATATTATCTTTATGGGAGCCTTTTCTAACATATGTTAATTGGCTGTTTTCTGTGACAAATTATGAGCTCTTACTTTGATGAGGTTCAATTGCAATCATGTTGGAGTTGAGTATGTAGAGTTTCCAGCCCCACTACAAACATCTGCACGTCACTGCAGTGCTGAGTAATGGCAGGATCTGAGTCGATCTGATTTCTGTACAAATTTTTTTTTTCCACAGGATATTTTCGGGTCTTTGCACTAAATCTGTTACAGGGACTGCTGTTTTTAGCAAAAGAATGATCTAAATTAACATCTTGTTTGGGATTATCAGAATACGGTGAGAAATAATTTGCAGCACACTGAAATCAATTTTAATCTTCAGAAATGTCAGTGCACTATTAAAAATTATCTTTCAACTGTTATTGCGTGTTACAGTGCAAATTTACTGGAGTCATATAGCATTTCAGGGACTAAAACCATTGCCTGCCTTTCGATGTAAATATTTTTAAAATTTCTAAATGCAATATTTGCAAATTCTTTGAAAATAAATTTATTTTACTCTTTAAGAAGTGCTTGACATCACTTTAAGTTTTTACAAATCATGTTTCCCAGCTGGACAGGAAGTGTGTTTAATTATGTTTTACATAAACCTGCACATCTCTGGGTAGTAAAGAAAATGCTGCACTGAAATTTAATTTCTTTCTTTTTCCATGCTTAAAGGAATATCATTCTCTACAATTGTTCAGTACATAAATTAAAGAAACACAGAAAATATTCACCACAGTGGAATCAGTATTGCTTTGAGTTTTTTTCACTGGTTATTTACTCTCTTGGTGATAATTGTGTACATATTTTATTTTGTACAGCAATTCATTGGAAACATTGAGATAGAAAATGCATGCTGTATTTTACTGTATTATTGCACTACTTGGGATGAATGTGCAGAAATTCAAAATCTTACATATTTTAATATAGAAAGAGCAGCCTGGTCATAAAATGGATGGAGCATCATCTTTTCAAAAACTGTGTCAAACAACATCAATTACATTGCAATTAATTTAGCAGAACACCACACAGCTCAGCCTTGACCTAAACCAAATGGCAGTAGATAAATCTGTCCCATTTGTTCTTCAGAGAAAAGATGGGGGTTAAATTTCCTGGCAGGTGTTAGAGTTTAGAATAAGAAGAGCCAGATGTGTATGGAAGCCACTTCAGTCTCATGAGGCTGGTTTTAATTCAGCTATTTCCCTGGAGTACCACACAATCAATGAGTTGCAAATCCTGGGGCTACCTGCCTTTACATGAAATTATGGGAACATTTCTTCACAGCCTACTACTGAACATGTGTGGAAAAAACTAGAGCAGAAATTAAAGGCAAAAAAACGTTAACCTCAGAAGTTACACGTGTCACTTTTCTGTGAATTTTTGAAATGAAGGGATGATAACCAGGTAGGAATTCTTAAAGAAGAGATGCATGAGTGTAAGGAGGGTTGTAAGCAGTGCAAAACTCGTACCATGGATGTTTAATATATTTCTCTAATCACTGCTCGTTGTAGGGAGTGTTTTAAAAGTAAGGATATGTAGGTCATGTGCAGCACATTGAAAGGCATTAGAGCTGGGTGAACTGATTCAGGGAGAGGTTTCAAAATTATGATTTTGAGGATGTGTTCGTAAATGTAAACTGATGCATTGTATCTCGAATTAGTCTACACAATAGCATTCAATTCCACTTGATAAGATGATCTTAGTTGGCTTTAAGAAAATAAAGCAAGGTAAAGGAAGATGTACAAGTGAAACAGAGGGCTTGGCACTTTATTGGATTTTGAGGCCTGTGAGCCATGTGTCTTAATTGGGGCCAGTTGGGATCATTTAATAATTGCTGTCAGAAGATCAAATTTAATTCTCTTTATAAAAAGACCACAGTGGGATAGAGTTAAACAAATTGTCAGCTGAGGTTTCAAATGAACGAAGCTTTAATTAGGTTGATTAGGATGCTGTAAGAGAGAGAGGGTAAGAAACAGGAAATTGATGAATCTGCTGTGTACCATGTTGGACCTTATATGACAGTACTGTCAAATATCTTTATTTGAAGAAGGCACACATTTGCATGAAGGGCTGTAGTGCAAGAACATATGTATATGAATACTTTACATATATAAGTTAATTATAATTTTCTTAAGTCAGTGATTTTAGGCACAGATTTAATATTTTTATGAGTGTAATCTTGCCTTTAACATTACTTTCATACATTTCTAATTTTCTAAATTATCCTTTTTATATGTTTGCATACTCACTGACTATGCCAGATGAGAATTATAGTTTATTTACTGAAATCCCTCAGAATTTCTCTGTTGTATAATGAATATTCACTGTACTCCAAACATTTGCGTGAACAAATCCTCAGATTTCCCAGTTTTCCAAGAGAGAAACCGAGTCAAAAATGATGGTGGCATAAAATATTTTTAGCAGAAAAAGTCCCTGATCTCTACCATGTTTGCATCCAGGCGATATCTTTGCACTATGCTACTGTCTGTTTCTAAGAATATTTTTTGTCAGAAATCACCTTGCATATCGATGGAGCTTGAAAAGTGCCATTTCTGAGGAAACTTAATGTGCATCAAGGCCGCAAAAAAGATTTAGCTAATGTATCTTTGTATTGATTATGTTTTGTTTTCTCAGCATGCTTCTAGGACAATAATAAGATGAACAATGCTGGCAATGATCCGTTTAGGAAAAAAAATACTCATTCAAGATAGATCGGAGACTGTCAAGAAAATTGCACTGTATTTCCCTCTGCAAATTAAGCACATTTTATATGTCTGGTTTCTTCTGATGTTTGCCAAGGATGTTGACTTTCTGCATTGGCTACTGCCAAATGCAATGTGTTTTTTATGTCTAAGGAATAAAATAAATCCAGCTGCCTGTGCTAATGGAGTGGTTACAGCTGAGGTTCCGTAGGCAGGGTGTGATGCTCTCTTGTGGCTTTTGTAGTTGTAGACAGTGGTAGGTGCACCTCTGTGGTAAACACCTGTTTTTGTGGAAATTTTGCTTTTACAGTTCTTGAGGTAAGAGCTGTTAAACTCCAATTCTGTGAAAACTTAGAAGAACAAAATCTTTATGTGGAAAGTATGAATTGTTACCTAATATAATTTCCAATAACAGCATGCTGAGTTAGATTGGGCTATTTATGTCTTTGTAACTGACTTTGTAAAGACAGATCTTCAGTATCTGAAGTGCAGCTCTTTTAGTTCTTTATCCTATCAAAGCATAGCTCCTCAGTGTGCTGTAGATCCTATGTTTCTCCATCTCTTGCTCTCTGTCCACGTGAATATTGTTAATATAAATATATCTATTGCTTGTCCCTTTTCTGCACCATGAAGGATTAAAAAAGGAAGAAAAAAAAGAAAAAAAAGAAAAAAGAAAATCTGTAGAATATCCCACTAAGCCAGAACAACAGAAAATGCTTTCCCTAACAGGCAACATAAGTCAGTTATTTCAGGCACCTCACCCATTTCTTCTCTCATGAGGCATCTTTTTTTGTTTTCTCCCTCATACCAAATTCCAGGTTATCTTTCCTTATAGTTATGTCTGTTTAAAAATTTTTCCATGTTTAAAACCAGTGAGAATCCAGTTTGGGTCTTCCTGCAAACAGAGATGCCTCCTGTCAAGACACAGCCAGGAGTCTACAAGTAGAAGTAGCTTCAGTAAACGAGTGATCTTGTGCTGCAGCAAGAAGATAGGGGCATCTACTCTTATTTCCATTTTTCTAGCATCCTGAAAATGCAAAATTCTAGACATGAGGCAACAAACAATATCCATGAAAGGTTTATTTCCTGTCATGTGGAATAGAAGAGGTATCGTATCTTTGTAATCACAAGATACGTTTTCCATTGCTACACTACTGCCATATTTTTCTTTTTTACCTTTTTTTTTGAACAGATGTATTCTGAGTTCTGAGCTCATATATTTCTGCTTAAATTGTGTGTATTTTGTATGTTTAAAAGCAGCAACTTGTTCTAATTTATGAGCTTTGCCATTAGTAAAAGACATGTACTTCACAGACAGAGTTCCTCACTCTTACTTGAAATGCAGGTGTTTTCATTTTTTAATAGCCTTATTATGTACCTGACACACATTTCATCTCCTTTTGTCCTTGGAAAAAAATGTTTGAGTGGGATTGGAAGCACTAACATAGACTTTTCAGCTGTCATGGTCATTGGGAAGACTGATATATTTCCTCTCTTTTTTTTTTTCTTCCTTCTCATTTTAAGCCTGCAGCTGTCTGTGGGCAAGGAGTTGAGTTCAGGGAGTGTCATACTTTTTATACTCATATTTATTGTGTTAACTTTTACACAGAATGAATGAGCAGTTAGCAGCTCAGGAGCTCTCCACCATGTTGTGTATTCTACTTTACATTTAAGAACTATATTTAATTCTTTATATTTCTGGAAAGGCCAGGTGTTAAAGGGGAAAATCTGTGTTTCTTGAACTGGGCATAAGAGAGAAAACCAGAACATCTCTATCTAATCATTCCTCTATAAGAAATTGATTGCATGATGAAAAATGTGATTACTTTAGGAAACTAATAAAGGTACTCAAATATGAAATTTCTGTGTTTAGATCTATGTTCTAGGAAAACCAACTGTGTGTTTCTGTGGTATTAAAAAAGAAAAAAGACAAATTTTGAGTAGACTGAGGATATGAAGAAGGGCTTGTATACCATAAAATCAATTTATTTATCCAACTCAATCTGTATTAGAGACTAATTCTGCTTACAAAGCTTATCTAACTCCTTTTTCAGTAGTACTGATGGATCTGTTCTCATATTTGCATCTGTACAAAGGAGTGGCCACATAAAAATCAGTGGCATTCCCTGTATTCAAAATCATATCTGCCCAAGACTCAGTCCATCATTGGCAAGTCGTTGATTGCAGTGGACTGGTTGCATCATGCCTGGTAATTGATTGATTGATAGATTGACAAACAGACAGATAGACAGAGACATAGAGACACAGATATAGATAGGTAGATAGATAGATGCATAGATATATAGTTGTCTGAGGCATTAGTCAATCCATAGAGAATCTAATTTTTTAAACCAGAATAGGACAACAGCAAACTGCTAGTGATTTTACTTGAGAGACTGGCACATAAAGCCTCAATGGATCTTTGAAGACTTGTTCAGATTTTGAGGAATTTCTGTGTCTCAGGGACAAAATTCTTGCACTTTTGATTGCTTCATTTCTCTGGTGGGAAGCTGAGCAATGTTAGGAGATATGTTTAAGAGATATTTCTCCCTTTTGGCTTGAGTAGCTAGCCAAAATCAGGGTATTATAGGTTGTTTCCATTAGGAGAAAGTGAAAAGTAACACAAATATTTTATTGATGTTGTTTTTTACGAAGATTTCTTATCTCTAAATGCAGCAAAATTCAAGAATTTATGTCAGAAATCACAAGCCTTCATAAAATGATACCTAGCAAAATTCTTTGCTGTCTTTTGTTCAAGTATCCAGGTCATCACAGAAGTTATTTTTACCAGTAGTAAGCCTACCCCTTCTACCTCCTTTCATCTTCCATCCATTACTCAAATTACTCTTAAAATGGTAACACCAGGAGCAACACTTCCCATCCAGAAAAAATGTTATACCATGGTAACATAGTTATACAGTTTCCCTGTAATGATTTTTTTCCATCACTAACCCAAAATGGTTTTACTTTTATTTAGGCTTTACTGTGACAGTTCTTGCCATTTTGGTCAAATTGGAAAGGATTCTGCTTTTTAACCCCTTCACAATAATTCTCTAGACTATGTTGTCCATCAGAGGAACATGTTTTCTTTTAATGAGCAACTTATTTACATCTCAGTTTTGATTCTCTTCATTCAGTTATGTTGGGAACAGTTACGTTCCCAGTTTTAAGGTACTTTCATCCTCACGTTTTCCCATATTTTATCTCCTTAAGTGAAACTTCTTACTTTGCAGCTTAGTCTGTGAACCACAGTTCTTACTCATTTATGTGCTCACGCCAAAAAATTCCTGTTTCTTAAAGCTCTTTTCTTTAAAAACTTTCTGAAAAGTTTCATTTGCAAATATGTACGATACTGCTTTCCAAAATATGATTACTAGGTTCCTGCACACCAAATCTTTGTTCCTCCTCACAGAGGTGAAGTGGTGGTGCAGCACAAGCCTAGACTATCAGAACTCAGCTTGTGTTTTTAATTATAGATGGGAATGATTACAGTGCCCTTTGAATGAGAAAAGGAAGGATCTTGGGTCAGTTTATAAAATTCCTCTGAAGCTTGTTGGATGAAGGAGACCAGGTCTATGTAGAGTTGAACAAGTCCATCTGTCTTACTTCTTCTCCATCTACTCTGTTTGTTCAAGACTCATCATTGACCATAGTTCAGACACTACTGTCCCCAGCTTCCTTGTGTAAGTGCATGTGCCAAGCTTGCTTGCATTTCTGCAGTTCAGAAAATTATAAGCCGAAAGTAATCAAAAAGTCTTTTCTGGTAACCAATAAACCTTTTGAGAATCAATCCTTACCTTCTTCAAAAGAGAACAATCTAAAATTGTCTTCCACTGTTACTGCCATTACCGAGCATTTGTGCATGAGTTCAGACTGTGATTTAATATTGTGGTACATAGCTTTTCCCAATAATACCTGGATTTGTCCTCTGATTCTTAAAAGCCATTGTGGGGATTTATGTTCCTCACCACAGACTTCCTCTCATGCAAGCAGTAGTAACAAATCTGTAAATCTAGATCTAACCACAGCCAGGGACTGCTTTCAGGTGATGCAATGACTTAAATCTGGAGATCTTAGGCTTTTCCTGTAATAAGAAAACACACCCCAAAATTCTTTATCTTTGTATAGAATACTGCTCCCAAAATGTAAGCACTAGTATATTACCCAGTATGAAAGATGTCTTTAAATATATCTAGACAAAGATCAGAGCTTTCCAACACACCATGTGCTAAATTGTACTCCCTTCTCCATTGAAATGCTTCCCCTTCTCCTCCAGCTTGTTAAATGACAGACTGAATTTGTAAAACACATTTTCTGATTTTTATTGCACACCTATTGAGACAATCCAATAAAAATATTAGTTCAACACTATTGAGACTCTTAGCTGAAATTGCAATAGTCCAATTTCTCTACTCCATTTTCAGGCAGATTTTCATTCCTAGTCACTGTCTCCATTCCAGACCAATTAAGTGTTTCAGTTTTCAATCTTTTCTTTTTTTCTTTTGTATTATTAGCTTGTCTGATTCGATAAGCTCTAATGTTTGAGCCAATCTTCCAAGCACTTCAGGGATCTTATTCCATATTTATTGTTCAGACTCCCATAATGCCTGTCTAGCTGCCAAAGGTACATCATGAAGCTGATGATAAACCTGTAAACTTCTTCAAACTATGTGTGTTTTCCTTTTTTTTTAACTGAGTGATGGGTAGACCCTGAAATATCACCTCCCAATCATTGTAGATCTAAAATCAACTTTTAATGAGCATTTTTTAAGTATACCAGCATTTCAATTGATTGCTTTTCTTAAAACATGCATTACTCTCCGCATTCTTTCCTTCACAGTATGAATTCCAATGCACCTTTTCAACATAAATTTGGAAAAAAAATTATTTTTTTTTTTTACAAATCAAACAGTCTACTTCATCTGTTCTTCAAAAGTGTTGTAAATTAGCCAAATTTTCCTTTCTTCATCAAGCCTAGCAGGCATGTATCTCATCTTACTGGGCTGTGGGCAAGTTTTCATCTAGATTCCTGGTGGTTACTTCCTCTTTGGGTGCCCTGCTGCAAGGAATGACTTCCCATCTGCAGCAAATTCCACAATCACTTGGAAGGCCTTTGGCCTCCTGTCTTGGATCTTTTTCAGGATGTCTAGGTTTGGTATAACATGTATGTGTTATTCAGAAAACCCTCCTTCACTGTGCCCCTTGGACAGCTCTCAGCACATCCTCTGGTAGGTGACTCTGAAGTCACTGCTTTCCTTTTCATAGAGGCCTGGGTTACCTTCACTTGGCAGGTGGCTCCAGCCTTTGTTGCTCAGTCTTCTGAAAAGCCAAATCCCTGGCACTATTAAGTAGGACCACTACTATTAGGAAATAGTAATTTCTTCTACTATTTTGTCAATGATGTTTAGTTAGCCACCAAAAAAAACTTTTCAGGCGAACTTCGCAAAATAATATCAAGTGAAACTCTTCCACCCACACTGCCTAAGTTCTTTCTCTGTGAAATAACTTGGTACTGTATTTGAGTTGGACACTACAATGATTACAGTGTCTTATTCAAGGGTGAGGAAGTGTTCTTACAACTGGTTTTCAGAAGGGTTTAACTCAAAATTCAAAAAACTTTATGATGCTAGAGGTTCTCGTGCCTCTTCCTTGTAACATAAAAATAAAGGTATTGATTATAACACAGTAACTTGGCTGAAAGAAAGGAATTTTCTGCAGGTCATTGCTGCATTGGCAGTGTAATGGGTAATAGGTATGTGTTTAAATATAAATGTGAAAAGCAAATAAGCTACACCTCCTGAATCTCTGACTTCAAAATAAACAGATTTTACTTTACTTTAAAAATAAATAAGTGGGGTATCAGCTCACATAAAGACTCTTACAAATTCAGCAGTTTGTTTCAAAATCAGTAGTAAATGTAAAGGAATATGAATTCAGATGAAAGGATTTAAATTTACTCTAAAACTTTTAATTTACAAATATAGAGAATGATTTTACAGTTTGCACGTTTGTGAACATTTTACTCTTTCCTTGATTCAGAACTTCATTGCCCTTGAATCTGTTATAAATTAATATCCTTATCTGTTATAAATTAAACTCATATAAATTAAACTCAGGAATCAGGCTAGATAAATGAAAATATGAGTAAGCTTTGATAGCTGAAGATTACAAATACTTTCTTTATGTACAGATTTCTTCAATTTGACCTACTCTCTCTCTAGTAGTCAGTATTTCATCTGTTACATTATGTCCATTATGGTTTAAATGTTTGTTTTATGCTTCCTGTAGCAAAATGCATGATCTTGAGAGTTAAATTTAGTGGATTTAAATGTATGCTCTTCCAATCTTTTCATGTGGCAGCCTGACCATAAGATCAAAACACATAAATGTAGGTTATGCTTAATTGCTAAATTGAAGTGTTCTGGACAGATGTTTGAAACCTTAAGATTACTCAGATTCATTTGTTTCATGGCTTTCTGCCTGGGTAACCATGCTATAGATCATACCATTTCTGCTTGACTGATGTATTGCTATGATGATGACATATATAATTTTACTGTAACTTTTCTGTTAATGGCCCAAACTGTGTCTTCTCTAGTGACCATGCAACCAAACTGCATTAAATGTGAAAGGACCACTTCTAACTTTAATGTCAGTTGGTCTCAGCCAGATGACATAAGAGATGATGGTTACTTTCTACCTTTTTTGTATTTCTTTCAAATATATCCAACTCAAGGTGACAGGGAAAAATGCCAAGTGTCTTTATTAGATGCAGCATGCCCAGCTGTTTCTTTACTGTGTGTCTGTGTTAGAAACGTAGTTGGGTAATGACCATTTTATTTGAATATGTGTTTATAGCTGCTAATTTTTGTCAGAAACATTGCTGATGTATTCTTACTCAGTACATCTAGATTTTTAGACTGATTCATAACCCATTTGAGGAAACAGAAAGGCTTGCATGAAAATCTTTCATCTATGAAGTTACTTTTATTTATTACAACAAGAATGGTACAAGAATGGGAACAACTTTTTTCTTTTTTTTTTTTTTTTCCTTGCTTACATCAGGATAATTAAAATAAAATGTGTGTGTTTCTTTGGCTTTAACCTAATTAATCTGCTCAGAATGTGAGCTGATTAATGGCACAGGGACATCTTTATGTCAAGTTTGTTTCCTTTGTAAAGCAACCATGAAAATGGTAAATCCCAGCACATTTTAGCTTCGCTTTCCTCTGGCTGTCTTCTTGTTTATAAATTAAATATTTTTACTCCCCTGTTTTGATACTCCTTATTGCCTCTGGTGTGACTCGTTCAAAGAACTCTCTGTCTGGGGTGTTGCGGCAGAGCAGATTCAGACGGTTCTGCTCGGAGAAGGAAGTGGAGAGTTTTGGTTCCCATTTTGCACTTCTGGAACAGTTTAGGGAAGGAAGCACCTTTACACCTTTTATTGTTCGTGGTTGCTGACATCATATCCTTCCCTGACCACTCTGTGCGTGTTTCCTGCCATTCTATCAAGATTCTTCTGTGCTGCAGAGAAGGGCTCTAGGGTGTGCATGTGTGTGTGTGTGTGTATCTGTGTGCCTCTGTCTGTGCCTGTCTGTGAATGTACCAAGGAGAGACAGGAGTGGTCAAGGGATCTGCTCTGTTTGTCCATGAGCTCTTTTCCCTCCTCAAGGCTCAGATCAGTCTTCTGTCAGCTACCACACTGCCTCTCTGCCAAATCATATAGCGAACAGAAGCCCGCCAAAAAATGAAGTTCCTCTTTTTGTAAGCAGTCTGATTTTATTTTTTTTTTTTTCCTGTGTTTGGGTTAGCAAAAAGGAAAAATGCCGAAGACCGTAACACAATGCTTATAACTATATGTTTCTTTAAGTGCAATTTGTTTGCATGTAACCATGTCATTATGTTGGAAGGTTTCTTTTATGTGGAGAGTTACTTCAACAAAGCTTCTGGGATTATTTTAAGTTCCTTTTTAGATTCTTGTGTATAATGAAAGCCTGAAGTTACTATTTGAGTTTTGTTATACTGTCAGTTTTTCTGAAGTGTGCCTTATTGGTGTTAGGGAAATACAGTTTATCAGTTAACAGGAACTCTAAATACTTAATATGTAATCCTTAATCCTGCAAAACCTTCAAAAAGGTATTGAGAACACTGGTGAAGTCCTAAAGCAGCCACGGGGATTTGCTGTCTGCAGATTTCTTTAGGTTCTCTTTAACTCAGAAGCCACCAGGCTTTGAAGGTTGTAGCCCTTGAATCCGATGTCTTGATTTACTCTTCTGAATCTCATTGATTTGGAATCAGTCCAGCTTATCTGCTTGAAATATGTAAATGTGAAAATACTGTACAAATTTGTAATGTGCAAATGTACGTACTGATGAAATTAACCACACAGTAAGAATAGCATGTGAAACAGGGTATGTTAATATGATGTATCTGTAAAAGACTGCCAGAGCATTCCCAGTTCATTTCCAGCAGCAGTAAAAATAGAAGAAATTATTTTTAAAAAGGAAAATAAATTTTCTAGAAAAACTGAAAAACTTTTATTTTAAATTAGGCCAGGAAGCAAACAGGATTGAGATTTTTTTCTTTTTTTTTTTTGTTTTTTTTTTGTTTTTTTTTGCCAAGGCAGGAAAACTTATCCTGCTGCCTGTTGAAGGAAAATTCTGTTTCTTTGCAAATGTTTGCTACATATGACTTAACACATTCTGTCTTCCCCTTCAGGTTCTCTCAGATTGTGTGGTAATAGTTAATAACCAAATCATCTTTGTTTTCCTCTTCGACTTTATTTTCCTGCAAATCTATTTTTCCTCTTAAAATAAAACTAGTGTACTTAGTGGATTACTACAGGTAATGAATAATAAAATTCTGCTTATCAACCGTTTCATAAATTACTTTTTTTTGTGCAGATCATGGAAATTTTAAGTAATCTGTCTACAAAAGGTTTTCTTGTTTAAAAACTGGTCTTAAATGTGGAACTGCTCAGTGTGTGGGAGGGACTCAACATATTGCTCCTCCACCATGCTTGTTTTCCCCTTTCCTGGTAGATTTTTCTGATTATTCAGTGATTTTTCTGTCCTCACTCAGCATCAGCATCTTGATCTGTTGAGCAGCTCTCCTTCTTGCTAACCTGTCACCACTGCTCTAATCTCTCCATCCTGACCTTCCACCTTGCAGTGAATAAGAGTTTAGGCAGACATGGTGATGTAAGCTGATAGTGCTACTGGCTTCAGCTGAATGAAAGGAAAGGAAATATTTCCATATGCATTTGCTGTGGACCAGTGTCCTGGCTTACTGTTACAGAGAGACTCCTTTGGGTCCTGCATGTGCATGGGAAACACCATTCTAGCTTGCTCTTTGTTTCGGAGGTAAGGCTGTAGGAAAAACAGGAAAGAAACCCAGTCTGAGGAAACTTAAAACTGCTTCTAAAAATAGGCTGGGTTTGTTTGTCAACACTGAATATCAGATAAGATTGTCTCCTAGCTTTGGAAAAAAAAAAAAAAAAAAAAAGTTTTATAAATCTATTTAATCAGCCTTATTTATTTCAAACTTTTGGAGTTTGTTTTGTTTTTTGGTTTTTTTTTTCTTTTTTGTAAGATCAAGGGCCTTTGTGTCCTTTTAAGCAGTCAAACTATTTTCAAACAAGTAAAAAGCAGAAAAAAAAAAAAAACAACTTCGCAGCCTGTTCACTTTATTATATTGGCAAAATTAATAGTTCCACATTCTACGTAATGGTAATGACTTAGGCATATATAGATATGCCTATCAAATAATATAAAAAGTAATTCCTGTAAAGAAACGTAGTAAGAATTATACCTGTCCCAACAGACTAGCTGTATTATAGCTGAAAAGATCAGACTGCCTGCTGATTTCTTAGCTTATTTTTTTTTCTTGGAGTGGTAAAACACTTGAGCAGCTTAAAGTTTAATGCATGCAAGGAGAATCAAGAGAGGAACGAAGATCAGAATGAGTGAGGTCCTGCTTTTCTACCTCAGTAGCTTTGAGTCAGAGCCAAACAATGGATTAAATGGAGAGGACATCGGCTTAGAGTTACGTAACAAATTGTGAGAATTTATCAGGTTGGCTGCAAAACTATGACCTTAAAATCATAAGAAAACACCAGCTTCCTTCTCTCTTAAAGTTACTGAAGTTTAACTTTTCAGTGCACTATGGATCTAATGCAGAAAAAAAAATTTTTTGAAATTACTCTTGCTCAGATTTCTCTCTGTTTTTAAAAGAACTCTGTTGCTCAAAAAGGGTTGAAAAGGAAAAAAAAATTACATCTGCTTCATTAGTAGGTGATATTTTCTTATATTGATATCAAGTCTTTTAAGTGTTAAAACTACTTTGCATATGATAGAAATCAATTTTGTGATTTATAATATTGTGTGACATACGGAATGAGTGCTGCATAGTGTATTCTTATATATTACATCTCACTGCTTTTGGTTGTGCCATGGAGCTGGTATCACAACATTCAGGGAGCTACTACTGGTGCATTTACTAAAACTGTGAAAACATTTCTCAAAACATCCCTAAATTATAATCAGTCTCTATTATTCTGTGCTCTACAGCTTGGCTCTTACTGCAAGAATTTTTATATGGGAAGATGTACCTGTTTGCTAGTTATTAATAATTTGTTAGAACCTTTCAGGAGCTACATTGAAATTAAATGAGGGAAAATACATTACTTTTTTCGTCTTTAAGTATCTTGGGTAATACTTGCACTAATCTATAATCTTAAAGAAAAGGTTAAAAAAAGTGGGTTTAAAGTAGCTGACATCTCACATACATCAAGTGACACTTTAATAAAGGTCCATCCTATTTGCATAATGAGGGACATTATCACCTCTGCTGTCAAAACACAAGATTGTTTTCTCTTCAGAAATGAATTAACTGGCCTACTTAGCATACATAGGTACAGAAAGGTTCATTAACTCTGTGATTTAGGTAATTTTTCATATTAAAGCCATGAGTGATACTTAAAACTAGAGACACCAAATTCCATTAAAGTTTTGGTAATGTGAATTTCAGTCCTTTTTTTTTTCATTTCCAGATACATTTGTGGATTTGTTCATAAAAAAGAAGCCTTTACATTTGTGGTTGTTTCTCTATATATTAATTATTTTATAGATACAGTACTTTTTAATCTTGATTTACTTGCACACTAAACTATAAAGAGGATGCTTGGCCAGCTCCATATAATACCTTTCATCTAGTGATCAGTTTTGTAATAACATTTTATTTCATTTCTGTGTTTAGCAGGAACGGATGCAGGGGACTGTGAACTGAGTAGTGCAAGTGCTGAAGAAGGAGGTTTGTTTTGAGGAAACGGGAAAGAGGAAGAAAAGAGAAGGGAAAAATACATAATTTTAAGGAAGAAGGAGAGGAAAAAAAACGGGGACTATGGGGAGAAAAAAGATTCAGATTACAAGGATTATGGATGAACGTAACAGACAGGTGAGTAACAAAAAATACTGTATTTGAACATTGTATTATATTTCTAAAGCAACTTGTAAGTGATTAAAAAAGCCAATAACTTTGTGTACGTATACATGTACATACATATATGTATACATATACACAGTGTATGGAAGACCATCAAAGAAAAAGCACTTCTGAAAACAACCAGAAACCTCACACACAGTTTTTTTCAAGTTTAGTAACGTTTAGTTAGGAATTTATTACTTGAGGCCTTGATTTTACAGAGACTAATACAGATGCTCTATTTCAGACACCCTCTGCATTTGCTTTGAATTCAGTGTGTAATATACAGGGCTAAGCACACCTGCAAGTTGTTACAGGATATAGACTTTTAGTATTATTTTAAAGTTTATTTGCTGGAGGTCTTGCCTTTAAATTCACGGATCCAAATTATTTACGTTTCTACACATTTGCAGTGGTTTTGTTTCTACCTCTTTCCTATTAAAAAGAGACAACTTCATTAAAAAAAAAAAATCTCATCTTTTCCTGTCTGATTTTTTAAGAGAATGTGGGTAATCTAGCATGTACACACATACAATAATACTGGCATGTTGAAGATATGTCTCCACTACTGATGCTATGACTAAATAGGTCCAGCAGGACTGGTTAATTAATTATTACCACTGCTTTAGACAAAATGGCTGAGTAGCTGTCATACATTATCAACACTTTTCACTTCTACTTAAAATATTGTTATAAGTTAGAGAAACCTCTTTCTTTTTCTCAGAAAAATAAATTCAACAATTGGCACCTTAAAATAAAATCAGTGAAAAGCTGCTGCTTTTTACATTTGGTGTAGATGGATGGATGTTTTGTTGAAACTGGAGATTCACAAGTGTGAGAAAAGGTCCACAAAATTATTTAACACTATGATCAGTGTTCATATATGTGGCTATAATTTAGGAGTAATCTTCAGTAGATTTTTTTTGAGAATTTGTTATCCAGTTGCTATTAATGTATTACCTCTGTTAGCTTGATGTAAACCTTTTTCATATATTCTTTTTTAAGTAACGTTGTTAGTCTTCATAACAACATTGTTATGGCTTCATAAAATCCTCAGCCTAGGTGTAGCAAAGTAACAACAAATAAAGATTTTAAATATGCTTTCCAAGGATTTTTAAATTTTGTAGTGTTAGAAGTCACTTGTGTTCTCCCTGGCAGAAAATCATGTATAAAAACAAAATGGATGGATATCATATCATATTTATGATGGATACACTTTTTATTTTCCTTAAAGGTTGCCTGTTGCTGTGGGCCAAGCCAAAAAAATGCAATTCTATTAGTATAAAACCATCACCATATTTATTTTAAGATGTTTCTAGCTCGAAATTGAAATTGGATTTGAATAATGGACAGAATTTATCATTAAACATTAAGACACAAGTTGTTTGAAACTTTCCCATACTACCATGGCTTATTTTTGAAGTTAACCTGAATTATTTTGTAAATGATACGACAGCTTGTTGTCACCAGTACCATTAGTTCATACTATCTCTTCACTGTCAACTTTCTCACTCAAATACAGGATTTAGAGAGAATTCAATCACCATTTTTTTCGAAGGGATATCTTCCAAGAGGCTAAATTTACTTTAAAAATTGGAGACAGCTGGTTGTTAAAGTCATTCACAGTAGACTCAAGATTTCCAGCAGCAGCTTTCAGAACTAATAACTATGAATAAAATGATACTAGTATACTAACAGCTATAGTGTTAATGCAGAAAGCATTTATCTTTCTATTATTTGATAATACTAGTTGTTCAGTCACTGTGAGGCTGAAGGTACAGATTTGCCTTATTTTACACTTCACATAGTGTAATTCTCTTGATTCTGCTCCTAATTTTTATTAATATATTGAAACATAGTTTAGAAAGTGTTTCTACCAGTTTTATCCTCTCTGCATTTAGTGCATTTAGATTTGAAAACAGTGAAACGGATCCATTGATCCTTTTGGATTGTGGGATTGTGCTTTTTGGTTGTAACAATATATGAATAAATAAAACTGTAATTTCTGTAATAGCTGCTTTATTTTTAACCAAATATATAGATATACTGTTTCACAAGCCTTAATATTTCTTAAAATGTGATGTGTTCCTCTGGCTATTGCTGCTTCAATGAAGGTTCATCAGTTTGTTTTCTAACTTACATGCTTCTAGTAATCATGAAATAATACATGATTGATAATCTTTATTTTTTTATGGCATAAATATATTTGATGCACAGGAAAGATTAAAGGATTGCATCAGGGAAAAAAAAAAAATCAAACCAAGACAATATTAAGATACCAGCTAAAACACAGTTTCACCAAGACCATTTATTGCTCTATTTACCATACTTTGTATGGAGGTGGCTTTCTTTCTCACTACCTCACTGGAAGGTATTTTGATGAACAGCAGACAATATGCTCACTGGAAACTGCATTATTGTTGCTTACATTCAAACTCAGAGTGGTTGCACAATACATAGCATGTTAGATGGGAATATGATACACAGGGATAGTGCATCCTCAGCTTTTTTCGAGCACATAAATTTTCTGCAGGACAGTGCATGCAGGAGGCCACCACTGAAAGGAGCATTTTTAATACCATGATAACTTCTGCTCTCTTCCACAGCACTCTGCTATTGCAGAAGACTCCCTTAGTTCTCAAAGTGTTCATATGAATGGATTGGAAAGGACAGAAATAGTGCTGACCTCTCATCAAGGGGATTCCTTCCAACCAAGTCTAGCTGGTTGGATTTATGTACTTTAGCGACCATACTATTAATAAATATAAGTTGAAACAGTCCAGAGTCAGATGTCTGGCTGCAAATCACATAGAAGTGTGCAATGTGGGGATATGATCTGCACTCAAAAACTATTTTTAATGCCAACATTTTGGAGTAAGTTAAAGGAAAACTACTGCAACCTAGACATTAGAGACCCAGTCCTTCTACCCTGAACTTCATAGGGTCTCTGTCATTGACTGCAGGATATGCAGAGCTCAAGCTTTTAACCAGGAGAAGCCATTAATTTCAGATTGTTTCATCCGAGATGCTTTTGGCATTTTTTTCGTAGCCATCAGAGTTACCATGTGGTTACAAAGGTGGCAAGGATGTTTGAATTTTATGAGTGGTCACAAATTCTCTTCGGCTATGAAAGTTTCAGAAAAACTCATCTGAAAAATTCTCTTTCAGCCCTCTCTTAGCCATAGGGAATGGAGTTTAAATAACAGCTGGGGCTAGATTAAAAGTGTATTTATTTGCCTCGCTTAGTTACTGCCACGTTCCCAAAGAGAAAATAAAACTTTCAAGAGAAGCTTGTCATAAGCAGCCAATGTGACCAGACACTGTTTTCATAATTGTGACACTGGATTAGGTAGTCTTCATAAAAGTGGAATGAATCTCTGGTGGTGTTCTCAGGCTTGTGAGATTGTGGTAGAGCTTTGTGAACAGCCCATTCAAGTAGGCTACATACATTGTATTAGTTGCACCACCAAAAATTTTTAGGAAAACCAAAAATATTAGCACTGGCATCTGATGTTGGATGCTCCTAACTCCTGAAAGTTTGTTGTGCAGAAATTTCAATCAATATCTGGAGAAGACTGCTGCGAAGAATTATGGGTGGTTTAAAAAAGAAAAGAGGAAGGACATTTGCAAAAACTTGGGTGAACTTTATTTTCTGGTTTTCTTAAGTGAAAGAAGTTGTACAGCTAGACCTGTTATGGACAACACATGAAGGAAAAATTGCATTCATTAACTTCAGAAAAATCCTCTTTTTTTTTTTTTTTTTGGCTTTTCATCACTTTGAAATACTTTGTTAGTTTTAATGAAGGCCTTTTGTGGTCTGCTGTAGACGGGGATCATCTGAAACTCTCTATACAACCATCCAGGCAGGGCTGCCCAGGTCTCAAATAAATAGTGGTAACGACATAAATGATATTGTATTGCTGTTACACAAGGTCACTTACAAAATAGCTCATTAAATCCATGGCTTGTGAGCTAAATCCAGAGGTACATTGACCAGAAAAGAGGGCATATTGACCCATTGACATTCTAGTATTGGGTCTGGAACACTGTCTTCCTTTAATCCACTGGTTTCTCTAATTATTATTAACTACCAGGTGTGAAGTGGTGATCCACCATTTCTTATCCCTCCAGTCTACTCAGTAGTTCTGCAGTTTTTTTCCCTTGCTTGTGAAGCATGTTGTTGTCAGTATCACAGTTAAAACTGAGTTAATCTTACCTAATGATTCTGCAAATTACTTAAACCATATCTTTCAGATTGTAATGAGCTACTGGGAGCTTAAGTGTTATTAAATAACCTAGGAAGTGTACACTTCAGTATTGAGGTGCCTAAATAGTAAGACATCCTTTTAAAAGTATCACATCTGTATAATCCTATGAGATTATAACTCTCTCAGACACTTGGTGTTTAACTTTTTCATGCATGTACCTTTTGTCATTCGTTGATTCCAGAAAATCTGTAAACCAAGAATTACTGCAGTTATCAGCTCAATACAGAACAAATTAAAGCAGATAAGTAAAGTGAGGTTATGGGTCAGGGAAAGAGTATCCCAGAGGGAAATGACCATTTGCAGGAAGACCTAGATTTGTTCTACTGACTTTGATACCTAATGCTGCTAGTTTCAAAACTAATTTCAGCCTTGTGAGTCTATTTTTATCTGAGTTGAAGCTCTTTTTAAAAGGAAAGAGACTGTGAACTGAATCAGAAACTCCCCCTTAGAAAGAAAGAAGAGTCTTGCATATTAATGCTAACATGAGTACAATTTAGATGGAAAACTTTTTCAACCAGTTTCCTGGTATTTTCAGTCTTCCCTAATTGGGTATCTTCATTTATCCAAGATCTGAGATTTTATGATCTTTTTCCCTCAGGGAAATATTTCCCTATGAAATCATAGCTGTTCATCTGTGCAACTAAGCACCATTCTGTTCAATGCAACTTTGTCTTAAACATCACATGATTTTTATCTTGTACAAATTTGAATTCCTCCTCTTGCTTACATTAAATTACACACAATAATACATGTATGCCAAATACAGCATTACAGTTAGCCTTGGTCCTTCATTTTTCAGACGTAAAGTTAGGATTCTGTAAGCAAAGAATACACCCCAAGTTTTCATGGCTCCTAAGCTCCTGTAGTCTCTACAACTCTGGCAGCACTTTTCACTTCATGAGAGGCTACCTGAGAGGTAAACTTTTTAAGCTGAACTGAACTGTGAAATTCTAGAACATATTATATTTAAGTGTTCTTGTATTACAAACGTATGTTCTGAGCATAATTTAGAGTGAATTAGCATAAGGTAAATATTTAGGTCAAATTACTTCTAATTTGAAGTGCGAGCAAGAATCCCAAGTAAAAAAGAGTGCAGTAATGAATGAAGCATCTGCCAGCACAGCAGAGCTGAAAACCAGTGCAGACACAGGCACAGCCTCTCTTGTCTTGTAAGGAATGGGCTGGAAAGCCCTGAGGGAGAAAGAGCTGGAGGTGGGAAGCAGAACTGAAGCCATTGTGGAGAGGAAGAAGTTACACTCTTCCTGTTATGACAGGAAATGCAGACAAATGTGCTTCCTGACCATTTGCTCAGCAGGGAATGAAATATTCTTTGACCTTTACCTTATGAACATTTTAGCAGCACAGAACTAGTAAACATGTTTTTTTACCCTAAACATCTCTTTGTACCTGCCAGAACCAGTGACAGCATAACAAAAAAAAAAAAAAAAAAAAAAAAAAAAAAAAAAAAAACCCAACAAAAAGTCATCTTTCTTGTATATTATATTGGCTATTATATTTTTTATAGAGATTATAGGGCTTTTTTGCTTAAAATATGTACATAGCTTTACATCTATATGTAATGGACTGAATTCTATCTCCCTGATTGAACAAAAGGGAAGGAAGTATATCAGAGATTAAAACTCTTTATTAGTCTTGCATCCCTGCCTGGTTTTATATCTTAATTTGTAAGTTAAAGTGGGAAGCATATTGTTACTGCCTAGCCGACTGATTTCTGAGTTACTATGTCATCTGTTAATTAACACATCTTCCAATTATTCCTCTTTACTTACAAAGAAAAAATTCATGCGAGAGACCCACCAACATGTGTTGGAGTTGGGCAGACTGAATGATCATTCTATTTTATTTATGTACTAATAAAAAAAAAAAGGGGGTGTTAACACCCAACTACAAAAACTTCTCTTTTATACTGATTTATCATGACCATTTTATATATACATATATATGTATATAATTTTAGGGCATCCTGCTTAGAGCTGCTCTTTATCTGAAGTATTCAGCAAGTTGTAGCTCAGAATGCTCGAGGCTTTCTGGGACAATAGCTCTTTTACCAGCATAATCACTGCTGTCTCATCCCTGTAAATTATGCTGGAGGGTTACAGGAACATGGAAGCAGGCTGCTGAAGGTCCTTTAATGCTCTTTAAAGGGTCTTTCATGTAATATGGCATGCCAAGCTACTACATAAAGGAAGGTTTGTTTGCAGTGAATCCTGCACTGGTGCTGCTTCCCAATCCCACTGAGAGTTACTGTAAAGATAACCAGGCAGCCAGGCTGCTTCATATGACAAACCGATCTACACAAAATCAGATAGGAGGAAGGGGAAGAGAGCATATGACAATAGCTCATGTCTCTCCAGTAGCTGTATGGGATTTCATTGTATGATAGGATTAGGTGCCTGTTGTTGGTGACATTTTAGTCAAGAGCCCTTTGCTTTGCACGTGGCCAACTTGACTTTATTTTGTTTGAAATCAAGTATATTAGCTTCCACTTGTTACATATATCCTATCTACCACACTTCCTCTAGTCCTTGTGCCAGAGATGAAACAAGAACAACCAGAAAAACACTTAATTCTTGACCAGGTAGTGGCTATATCAGAAGCTTCTGTGCATCAGTGGTCCCTGATTTTCACTACTCACTTGTATGTGCTTAAAGGCAACAGATATATGTGGGAAAGATTGTCTGCAGATTCCCTGTTTCTCTCATCTTCTTGTGTCAGCAGCTATATGTCTTTATAATCACAACAGGAAGAACTGAAATGATTGCTGATATTTTGCTTCTGGCTGGACTGAATTGCTTGAAAAATCACAGGACTGCTACTTTGACATCTTAAAGTGTTACCACATATACTGGGACTGCTAGTGGCAAATACAGAGTGCTTTATGGCTCAGCCTCTTGGAGTGTGTGAGGTTTCAGAAAAAGTACTAAAAGAGCATGAATTAGAACTAAAAATAAACTAAACTACATTAAAGCCAAACCAACTCCCACCAAAAAATACAGAAGGAAAAGAACACTGTAGTCTGACAAACAAAAAGAATATATCTGCAGGGTTGTATTCATTAAACAGGAGCATTAATGGCTGCTTCTGTTCCTCTGCTGATCTATTTATTAATATAAGCAGCATATAATTAAAAATTTAGCTACATAAAGACCATTACCCATGACCAGTACCACCATTTGCACACACACATATTTAAGTTGAAATTTCAGGACTTAAAAAGAATCTACATTCACAACCAAGCAACGTTACCTTGTAGTTTATTTGGTTTAACAAAGTTCTATTTATTAGCGATTAAACAAGAAAGTCTGTGCTGGGCCAAATTACTCTCTAAATGGAGAATTCATTCTTCAATTCAGGCTGTCCACAGAAGCTGCAGTGAGTGCTCCATGGTCCATTTCTCAGAAGGCTCTTGCAGTTTTCTGCATGAAGAAGTAGTTGAGAGGTGTTTCCATGGCATTAAAGAAGTGCCAGAGTTGAAGTGGAAAAGTGTCTTTTTAACTATCTGCTGCAGTACATTTCCATTAGCAGATGAAGTGGGTTTCACCTTTAGTTAGAATTTCATCCAAATGTATATAAAGCTCATCTTAATTTATATCAAGGTTGGTTTGGGTTTTTTATTTTGTTTTGGTTTGTTTTTTTCTTTTTTCTCCATACTTGAAAGCAGCACCCAATTAATACTTATTCATATAGCAAAATACTGTAGTAACATAGCTTCTCAGTGCACCCAAGGGGGCAGTTTGCCTCTCAACTTTTTAAAAATAAACTTTTAAATTAGTAGAATAACTACAGGACTAGGACAGGTAGTAGTGGACTAGTGGGGTTGATTTGATTCCTGCTGCTTAAATAAAGTTAAATGCTAAACAGATATTGAAATGCACTTGGATGGCCTTTTTTTAAGTATGTTGATGAATTGTCTCATTGTATATGTGGTTTAGTCTCACTGGCGTTGTTTATGTCAAAAGACAAAATAACATTGTTCATTGTTACAAGATGCTGTCACGACTGAGAACTTTGGACAGAGTATTATAATAAAAAGGCAATGGGATGACCTGGAAATTTTGGTAGCCTAACTACAGATACTCAAAAACTCGTGTTCACGCAGATCATGTGTGTTTTGTTCATTATCAGTTCAACTGCAGCTAAAGTGCTTAAGTGTAGTTTGCACACTGCCTTCCACCTAGGAAAAAGAAAATATTTCAAAGTATTCTCACTTTTGCCTCTCAGCAAAATTTTTGTGATACTCAACTATTATCTGTTAGTTTAGACAATACTCAATAGAAACTTTAAGTTTGGGTGAGTATGGTTAACAAAACAAATGGCTAACCAATTGAGACACAAACAAGTTAAGTAATAAAGATGCTGTCTTATACAGCTCACAAAATTAACATATGGAAGAGAAGTATATATTAATCTTCCCTTCGTGGCAACAGGAAGGAAACTATGCAAAAAGAGTATTTGATTTTAAATGGTTTGAAAAGCATTCCTAATCTTTCCTGAAGTTGCTGACCTTTCAAGACACATTGGAAAAGACAAATTCATCCATGCCATAAACTGTTGTAAAAGCATGATAAATTTAAATATATCTGTAAATGTAATACATATATGTAAATGTAAGGAGGAGGGAGGGCATATTTAAAAAGAAAAGTGATATTCCAAATCACCATAGAAACAGTAGTAGGTACAATTTTTTTGTAGTGCATTTATTGGCATTGGCAGAAGTCATTATCTGAAAGACTTAGAAAATGTTAGAAAAATCAAGGAGTTAGAAACAAACAAACAAAAAAACCCAAAACCAAACAAAAATAAACAAACAAAAAACACACACAAAAAAAGAACCAACTTCAGAGCAATTAACACTGTGTTTTAAAGAGAGGAAAAAAAAAAATCTAACTGTTTTTCTTTTTTTCACTTTCCACAAAAAGGAACTCTAACCACTGTCATTCTGGTGATAAGTATTATGAAATAAGTATGTGCTATGCAGCACAGCTGTGTGGTTATTCTAAGTGTTCAGGAGCACCTAACAGTAAAAGCAAACAGTGGCTTTAAAGATATTTCTGTACTGGAATAGACTTTGATGGTAAGAAGCTGCAACATGCGAAATTCTGAGGTTTCTGTGCAACAGAAACCATACTGTACAGAGACACTCCACCTACAGCACTGTGGTCAAAAAGTTGATGGAAAGGCATTTCAGACACAGAAAAATACATTGAGTTAGTACATTTTATTTTCTCTGTGTTTAGCTTTTTCTAAAACACGTTTTTATATATATTCACATTTCGACAAATACATTGCAATTTTCTGTAATCAGAAAGGTTTATTTGAAAGATTAGGGTTTTTTTTTTTCCAGAATATAAATTAATTTTTGTTAAGTATCACATTATTCATTCCACATATCAAAAGCCATTGAGATAGACAAATGTAAAAAGAACTTAATATCAATTATGCATACTTGAGACCAGTGCTGTGGAAAGTTTATTTTTAAAATGCTTGAATAATGGTATTTAGTGGCAATCCATCTCTTCTTAACAGTATGTTGACAGAGGCTAAAGAGATTGAAATGACAATAAGACAAATACCATTCTGTATACATTTGGGAGCATAAATGTTCATAATGTTGGCACAGAGCCTCATCTTTCTCAGATGGACTAACAAACAGAGATTAACAATACTTAAAGATCACATTTTCCATGCCCTGATGTGCTGGGATTTTAAGGTAGTCTGGGGTTGCAGTTAGAATTAACTTGCATTAGGAGTGTGATGAGATAAAACAGCAGCCATATAAACCATGTGGACAGGAATCTTCTTGCCTCAGCATTAAAGTTCAGAGGTGCTACTGCTTGTGGGTATTAAGGAATGGTAGGCAGACCTATAAACTTGGTTGTGTGCCTGTGCTGGGCTTATCAGACACTTTGATTACATGTTCAATTCTATTAATAATATTCTTAGGAAAAAACCTTTTTTTTTCATAAATTATTGTAACAGAAAATGATTGGAGAAAAAAGTAGATGTAAAAAAAATCATAGTCATTGTATACACGTAATGGAAATTGCATACATGAAGAAACAGAAAAGAGGAAAATTCAACCATATGGTTAGTTTGAATAGCTCATGGTAGTTTTTGCTAATGCAGAAAAGAAGAGTGAAAAAAAAAAAAAAAAAGCCACCAGCACCTTTATTTTAGTGTTCAGGTCTTTCATTGTCAAAACAGTCCCTGTGGAAAATTAAGGTTTTAGGCAGAATAACAATGCTTTTTGTACTGCATAGGTTTTGAATGAAGTCAGGGCATTAGCTGGCCTACTGAGACCTTAAAAGTATATCTTTATTTTTTCCTATATAATATCACCAAAAGTCCTTTGTACTGAAAAATTCCAGTTCATATATCTAAGCATCTAATTTAAAAAGAAATACAGTATGCTACACTTGTGTTTAGAAAAGACCTGGTTTCTAAGGTGGTATTTGTTGCTGGTCAGTTATTGTTTGTCCTTCATCTGTGCTTTATAATTCTCATTTCTCACATGCATGAATTTTGAACACTAAATATTTCTTGAAGCCTACTCTGAGGGTGTTTATATAACCAGTGTATCTCTTTTACACAACTTAAATCTATATGAAATTATTTCTTTGTTAAAAATCTAGCAGAGATTGGGGGGCATGGAAAGTCAGTAACACTCAAAAAATAAGATTTGACTCCCCATGTTCAGTCTATTTCCAGCTGCAAATCTGAGGTGCAGTTTTAAAATTGATGGAAAAGATGCAATATCAAGAGTATATGAACTTAAAAGAAACAGAGAAAGATGGAGTATCAGCACTTCATAGCACTACTAAATTACAATGCCCCATTTTCTTTACTTGTATCCTGAATTTTGTGAGGGCAGAATTAGATGCATTTCCTCACTGTCTTAACAAGCACCATGTATTGTATTTTAGAACCATATCTATACTTATGCATTTGCCTTCTGAACTTGTTCAATTCAAAAACTACAGAAGTCACACATTTCCAAAAAAAAAAATCTACAAAGACCATCTCAGGGATTTTTGACCTTTTTTTTTTTTTTTTCTCCTTTTTTTTCTTTTTTTTTTTTTTTTTCCAGGTGACTTTTACAAAGAGGAAATTTGGGTTAATGAAGAAGGCTTATGAACTGAGTGTCCTGTGTGACTGTGAGATTGCTCTGATCATCTTCAACAGCACCAACAAATTGTTCCAGTATGCCAGCACTGATATGGACAAAGTGTTGCTGAAATATACCGAGTACAACGAGCCACACGAGAGTCGAACGAATTCAGATATTGTTGAGGTAAGAGATCATGCTCTGTGAGGATTCTGCTTTTACTTTTCCTTGAGACAAAGGTACTCAAAGCAAGAGCCCTGATCATCTTCCTTGAGGGTTGTAAACGTAACCTGCAGGTGACACAGCAGCAGGAGAGCAGGAAAGGGACAACGGAGAAAAGGTTTATGAGTTGGAGGTGGTGCAGTAGAGACTGGAGAGAATAGAATATTTTATGTTTTATAATATAAATATTATACTATAATATATAATATTTTTATACATTTTAATTTAAAATTACAACGATAAAATTTACAAAATTTAAAACTTTTATATATTTATTATTTATAAAGATAGATATATATATATTTAATTTTTAACGACATATAAGTTTTATCCTGCTGAGTGTCACATGCTCAACAGAAACTCCTGTGATGGAATCTCTGGCACCATGTTGTCCAGCTTTCTGTGCTGCTTTGTCCCTTTGTCCCATCAAACCTCTCCATGCCTCGACCACTGCCTCCCAGCTGAATCTCTCCCTTGTTCCCCAGTCAGTCCCTATGACATGCTCTCCAGAAAATATGGTGTGCCTTGTCTCCCCACCAACAATTTTAATGTATTCTTTTTATGAGGAACTAGAAAATGCTTCTTATAAGATGGGGGGAAAAAGGATTTAGAATTACTGCTTTAAGGTATTTGATTGAAGTGTTTGGCTTTTTTGGTTATTTACATAGGAAGATGGTTTCACAAAATTCAAGAAAAGTTTACTAACAAGCTTCTCAGTAATTATTCCAGCTCCCTCACACAGAATGATTACCTTACACACAGTGGCAGTTCCAAAGCAATACTATCAGAATGCTAGAGACACCTTGTAATAATAACTTTTAAAAATGTATTTCCAGTTTAATTATTAATTATAATGTAAGATTTTCAAGTTTAAGCTTCTAGTATTTCTAAAGAAGTCAGCTTAATCTATAATTACATTAAGACTCAAGCCATGCAAAATAAATTAGGCTTTCAATGGTTTTGTTGTAATAGCAAAGCACTCAGAGCAATATCTAAAAAACTGCTTGTGTAACTCACACAGCTTCTGTTTTCAAAGCCCCTGAGTGATTAAGCATCTATAATTTTAAAGTATTGGAAAGATTAGGTCCTACCTGAAAGATCACTGAAAATTTATTCATAGTTGTTGCTGAACACCATGGCCAATAGCTTAGATTCCTTCAGAACTTTTAAAACATACTCATTTCAGATTTTACATAATCTGGATGTTGTCTGAAATGAGACTTTGGTGGCTTTGAAACCTTAACCCTGGTTAGTCATGTATTTGAGGTTACCATTGGATGAAAGTAAAATATTTTTGGTGCAGAAAAAATACTGTAGAACAGACATCATTACACTCAGCGAAGACTGCAACACAAGAATACATTTCACTTTTCTACCTGTCTTTAAGTCCACATATACACTGGTAATGTTCTGCTTCCCTCATGAGCTCCCAGCACATGTTCTCCCCAGTTAGGACAGTATGGGGTTCTGACAGCAGAACAAAAATTTATGTGGGTTAAGACTAAGAGGAAAGTATATAATTTCTTCCTCTCCATCATCTCTTTTCCTTTCTTACTTCAAATCTCCTTTAAAGACATGAAGCCTTTCCTGTCACCTAACTCTGGTAAGCTCATGTCCTGTCCAGCAGAATTCAAATTCTGTCCCCAAAATAATGTCCTGTCCTCTTTTAGTGGCAAAAAGCCAGAATATTTTTGGCAGGAAAAGTTTCCTGTGATATCTTTACTTCTTCCTGCAGGATTTCTTATGGGAATAAACCAGGAGTTAAGGATTTATTACTTGTTTCATGTTGAATGAATACTTTTGATCATAAGGTCTATGATTTTTCAAGGTACTCGAGTAAAAGTTTAAAACTTAAAATGTTTATTTTTTTGTGACTTTGAGATTTTCAAAAAGAGCACTCCCTGCACCAACAAAGTCTATTTCCTGCAAAAATAATGGCCCCGTTGGGATAGGCTCATAGGCAGTTTTACAGGTAATTTTCTGCCTATAGCCAAAATTTGGTGGACATCACTTTCCACTCCCCTAAAGGAAGTCAAATAAAAGTAGGTAATTGAAATAATCATAATTTAAATTGAGTAATCTAACAACAGGCAGAAAAGGCCAAGCTAACGTCGTGTTTATAGGTTTTCCATATGTTCTGTCAGCTCTGAATTCAGTCATTTGATCATTTTGCTGTTCCATTTTTCAATGTTCTGCCTGTAATGCAAAATGCTTATGCCACACCAACACCAGCACCATTTCAGGATCAAAGGAGTACTTGTGCAGGGTATAGGTTTTGTGCAAGTAGGTTTCAAATTATCATGTCTCTGCCTGGTAATTAACATCAGAGTTTTGAGTACAAGAGGAATAGGGCTCATCAAAGTATGCAGGCTGAAAAATGGCTTGACTCTTAGTGTAGTTTGGATATATTTTTAGGTACAGGATATAAAGCTGAGGCACATTTAAATATTTAAATATTAAATATTTAACTTGATCAGTTAAACTGACTACAATACTCATATTTTCCTTGTAAGAAATCCATTTTTTTTCACTTTCAGATAGCTAGATGTCACACTTACAAGTTTTTAATCTTGTTCTTCCAGAGCAATCAACAGCAGCTGAGAATCAGACAGTATTATTAAATCTGATAATTTTCAGCTTAATGACTGTTCAATAACTGTATTTCAGCAGAAGAAAAAAAAGCATCGCTGTGCTCACAGATTTCTGCACAGTAATAGAGAATGAAAACTTTTTTAGGTAAACTTATGAAAATTTGAAATACAACTGTCATCCATATGAAGGTCTTTAGAATCCAATGCCTGTTCACATTCAGCATAATATTAACTGTTTAATTACTTTTTGGTTCTGGTAGCACTGTGTTATCAGGCATTAGAATGTGGTATGACTTCTTTAAATAATCTACAGTAAAAGAAAACCAAAAGATTGGGTCAGTAATGTGAAGTTAATTACTTTTAAGTTAAGCCACTGTTATTCAAATGGAAAAATTACATGAACTTTCATGTAGGTCTTGCTAAAGCTGTTAATTTTATTAAGCAAAAGTCTTCCATTTAATTGCTGGGATTAATTATATTTAGCATTTCTGAAAGAATGAGCCTTCAGACTATGATTTGTTATTTGAAGTATCAGAAGACACAAAATGTCAGACATCTAGCAAACATTACCCTGTTTTTCAAGCAAAAAATTATTTGACATTACATTTAGTACTTATATTACTGCAAATCAACTTATATGGTCATACCCAACTTATAGGTGATCTGATTACTTCTGATGTAAAATAGAGGGGATATAATTTTTAAAAATTATAAAGTTCAGTTACTGTTAGTCTTTGAGCTGCTTTGTTTTAATGATTTAAACATATAACCTATACTTTCTTTACATATGTAGCAATTTTATTTACATGTAATAAAAGTAACTGAGATGGTCTCTTCTAGTTGCCTCTCTCAGGGTGGAGTTGATTACTGTGTAATTTGGCTTATCTGAGTTTGGTGGATCACAGAAATTATCTACCAGCTGAATGCATTTCAGTTACTCAGTAAATATCCATACAACACCCAGAGGTAACTGAAAGTCAGTGTGCAGTCATGAAGGAGAAAATATTTGCATTCAGCCCTCAAGTTTGTCCATTTTAAGCAACAGTGACAATTAATGTGAGTCTTCTTACAGAAAAATCTGTGTGGAGCTTTTATGTATGCATTAGTTTGGAAAAAAAATAATGTTCATTCTGAAACTTCTGTTTAGAGTTAACATGCTTCTTAAAACTGAAGCCTTTATGTCCTCACCCAGCAAACCACTCACATCACAGCTCATTCAAATTTCTTTCAGTTAAAATATTGGTTGCTGGATACAGTGACTTATTTTAAAGAATAGCAGGGCCTGTTCAGGGTTCCTTCAGCACTGAGGAAAAAAAAAGATTAATTTCATCATTATGCTAACTTCCAAATGCTGAATGTAAATACAAACAGCAACAATGTATTCAGCATCTGTCACTTAAATCCTGTGATATAATTACTAGAAGTTTTGTAATTCTTTACTTGAAAATGGGATTACATTTTCTCTCATTACAAAATCCAACGGCATTTGGTGCACAGTCTTTGGTACAGAAGTAATTTTTTTACAACTAGACTTCCAATCTGTCCTTAGACATTTGTCAATACATCTAGTTCCTATCTGTTCTATCAGAAAAAAAAATCCCTATGACTTTGTTGTTTAACATTATCAGCTCAGTGATACAGGACTAGGCAATAATTTTCTTATGGCAGTGAGGAAATGGGGAGGACAAAATGTCAGTTTTACAGCAGACAATTACAAGCATTATGCAGCTTTTTCATTTATCTAAAAGAGGGGCTCTCCTTGTTTTTGTAAAACAGAAGTGGATGTAACACAGCTTATTTCAGTGATATTTCACTGCCACACTACTGTGAGTAACAAGAATACAGTGCCAAAGCACTGTATGTGAACCCCCTGCTTAGGAGCTCAGAGAGGATGTCACACTTTGATTAAAAGGGGCATATTGCAGACTAGGGATGCATGAAAATATTTTGCATCTTGAATGCAAATGTAATTGCAACCTCAACCACATTACTGTAATCTGCTGTGGTTCTTCAGCCAGGCCACCAGCTCTTTGCTGATGTAGAGTGAAACTTTCTGCTTGTTTTCTCTCTCACTGTCCCTTCTTGTCACTTCTTTCTTGTCAAAATATCAGCTACTGTCTCAGTTTTAATGGTTCTCTAGTGAATTTCCACTAAGTCCTGCTTTTGATTCTCCTTGCTAGATATTGAGTCTAATACTCTGATCCTTGCTCTGTGTGCACATAAATCATTGCTCCATAGATCACTAGAACTTCATCTTTCAACTCTGTTAAAGCCCCAAATCCACCAACATCTTAGATCCTGCTGCTCTTCTTCTCCCTCTTTCTCCAGTCTGCTTCTATTTCTCTGCCAATTCAGTGTTCACTACCTTTAACTCAATTCTCCTATCAAATTAGCACTTTAAAACTCATCCCATTAACGATGCCTTCTGTTTTCTGGCCAACAAACATCCGCCTCCTCAGTTCCCCTCTGCCATACCACTAATCACTGGTACTGAAAAAAGAGGAACAACACAAACTTCCTCCCTTTTTCTCTTTGCTAAATGAGGCTTTATGTTATCAATTCTGATCATCCACCAGATCTTCTCTGAATTTTGTAAAGCTCACTACTTAAAACTGCCAATGCATGCACACAAATGTCCATGATTATTGCAGCTGTCTTTTATCTTTCAACAAACTCTTCCATGACCTCAGTGTCTTTTCTGAAATACCTCTCTTTCTGTCTTTCACTCTATCTTTTACTACCATCTGGCTTTAACTACTCCATTTTTTTTCCTCTCTTTCTTTTCCTTTTTTTTTCTTTTTATTTTTATACAGGGAGATGTCACCTCCTGCAATACTCCACTTCAGTGAGACCTTATCCTCATTTCACTTCTCAGCTATACATTGCCTTACTCTGTGGGGTTTTTCAGTCTAGGATTTTTGTTGTTGTTTTTTTTTTTCACCTAAATATTTATCAAGCATACTGTGCCCTTTCACCCACACTCCCACTAACCCTTGCAATTTTACTTTGCAGTAAAATTGCACAGTAAGCACAGTAAAAAAAAGCACAGTAAAAAAAAAAGCACAGTAACAGGTAGCAAAATAATGTGATGAGGATACATCACATAAGATAAGTCTATCCTGTTTCCATCAAGCAGGTCTCATACCAAAGACCATTTTCTTAACACTTCTGAGGGTCTTCTCATCTTCAACCCATCCTTGGTTTCAGCTTTTCTTAATCCCTTGCTCATTGCACTCCTGTACTTAATTCTTTTTCTGTCTTCGTGTTCCTGAGTGTCATTAAGTTGTGTGGTCCTTTGTATTTTCTCAACCAGCTACTTCTTTAGTCTTCCTATAAGTGATCACTTTACCATCATGGTTGATACTTCCCATCCTTTTACCAGTTCTTTGTCCCTGATATTGGGCAAGTTTGGAGAAACTTGAGTTGGGTGAACTCCTGCTTTTAGTGGCACTGAAGAATTCATCGCAAATTAGCCTGAGCTAATTTAATTATCCCAGGGCCATTGTGATGGAGTTTGCTGGTTGGTCGTGGGTAAAAAAAGTAATTCTAATCTACAATAAATTGTTACTTTTTAAAATAATTTACAAATTATGGATTCTCTTTCACAGATAATCAGTATCTAGCATTGTTATTTCTTTTGCATAGGGTCATCACTCTGCTAACTGCTGATAAATTGACCTTTTGCAGAATATTTTCCTGTACTTGGTGAGAATGAACTGAGCATAGAAAGAGTGCCATTTACAGCAGTACTTTCCCCAGAGGGGAAGAACTGAACTTATGCATGTGTGAAGTTCTCCTGCATATTGCACGTTCTTTGTGTTTTACAGCACTCAGAAATATCTTGACAGACTTTAATGTTAGGACATTAGGGAGCAAAATAATACCAAACCCTACAGGGTGGTGAAAGCCAGAATTTTCTTTTGTGTGTCATGGCTTGTTAAAAGAGTATTTTGCTATTAAAAAATGAAAACATACAACTAATGATAAATAATATGAATACTTACATAGGTTCATAGAAGAAGTAGCTTGAATTGAAGATATTAATGCTTTTAGTATGACCAGCAACAACGTGTTAATAAGCATCAAAGCTGGAGCCACTAAATCTCCTACAGGCTTGAGGAAGCTGGGGCTTAAAATTTAGTACAATTTTCACCCACTGGAAGGCTGGACTTGATGTGCCTGGGAGGTGTGTGTGTGCCACAGTCCTGTTCTGCTGGTGGATTCACTGCACATTATCCCAACAATTCCTACAGGTGTGCAGGGGGTCCTGTAGCACTTGTAGGATTAGACACTTGGTGTGGAAGTTCTGAATGAGATGAAGAGGAAAAAAAAAAATCACTTCTGTCAATTATTTCTAAAGGTCACAGAGCTAATGACTAACAGGGAGGTTAATTAGATTCTGAAAGCCTCTTCATATCAATTAAGACTCTGTGTATTTGTGGTAAATAAGCCCATATAATTCTCTAAATGTGCTCTTTTTAGGAAAAGTAAGTCAACTGTTGTAGCTTGTTTAATGTAAGTGTATTTTCTTCTCTTGTCATCATAACATAATCCTGCATATAAACAAGCTGTGAAATACATGTCAAGTCAGCTCTTCAGCGTTGAAATCAGGGAAATTATTTCAGCTACCAGGGGCTGAAGATCTGGGACAGTATAGAAAGTAATCCTGTATGTAAGAAAGGTTATTCAGGGTGATCTAAAGACAGTACAGTCTATTGGATACTGCCCTGGACCAGGACTCATGAGACTTGGATTTTATTAATAGCTTTGCCAAATACTGTTGTGTGACCTTGGACAAGTCACATTTCCTCCTAATACTTCAGTTTCCCTATCTGTAAAATGGGGGTAGCATTATTGATTTCCTTTGTAAATTTGTTGGAACCCAGCTTGTTAAAAAAACAGATACTGCTACCAGTTTCCACGAGCCAGGAGATGATTGGACAGGGTCAACTGGCCAAAGCATTTCCTTTGGGTGATGATTTAGGCTTTCTAAATGCTTACTTCTTGTTTCATTTTTAGTAAATATGAGCCAAACCACCGTTGCTAACCTCATGTATGACAAAATCATGGGATTGGCCTCAAGATATTCAGCATTTTTTCAATATTCCTTTGTTTTTTTGGTTTTGTTTTTTTTTTCCTTCTGAGTTTCAAGCCTTCGGAAAATGTGTTTGTAACCTAATATCCTTGTGTGAGGTTTTTTTTCCTGTGCTTTTCCTAGACATGATTAGTACAAAAAGAAGACAATTCTATTCTGTCCAAAGTAGTCCCTCAATGGAACTGCTGTTCCAGTCAGCAGGACAGCCCAAATTAGTCCCACTACTACATCCAATAGATAGCAATTTATTTCCTTCCTTCCACTTATCCTCATGAGATTTTTGTCTCTTTATCTTTCTATCCAGGGGCTATTGTTTGACTTCTCTTTGATAACCCTGCAGCATCCTGTTGCTGTGCATCTAGTAGGTGATAGATTTTTTTGATGCCTTGCAGCTAGAAGGAGAAAGGTAGAGGGCCAAGTCTTGGCACTATTGGGTTTTTTTCCTAATATATTCCAAATTAATCCAGAATGTGAAAAATGCAGCTAAGGGAAAGTTACATAATGAGTTTTGCTTTCTCTCACAAAAAGAAAAAAAAAAAATCTACTATGATTAATTTGCAAGAGAGATTTGGTTGACATGAAGCATAATTTGTAATCCTAATGTATCTAAAATTAAAGTGAAATAGCTCACCTTATAGCTTTTTTTTTTCCATGCATGGAAGAAAAAAATACAGACAGAGAAGAATAAAATGGATGAAAAGTTAATTACTTGAAGCATATGGCAGAACAACAGCTACTTTGGAGTATATTTTGAGGGAGCTTTGAACCTCCTGACTTTTCCTTATTGAGGATTAATTCCCATTATTGGTCATGTCCCCACATTGTTTTTCTTTTACTCTTTTGTTCTTACTAATAACTTTAAATATTTTAATAACTTTTAAAATGTATAGGGTATATTTCTGTAAAAATGCTACAATAACAAAGGTGAAAAATATGTGCAGAATATCTGCTTCAAACTCTGTAGTTCCTTTTTTGTCAAACTGGGAACTAAAATCTGCATTTCTTAGAGCAAGGTCTATTTCACAGATCACTTTTTCTTTCTCCAGAACATGATATATCTGGCTGAGAAGCTGGAAAAAATCTTACATGGCTGTGTAACATTCTTATAACTTAATAGCTCCAAAGTTTTATCCCAATCTAGTCACTGGAGAATGTTCTTTGTTTTTGTAGTCACTGTTTCACATAGTAACAGCTTGTTGTATTTTGGTCTGTTTGCCAGAGGGTAGGTTTATTTTTAAATCCCTGAACTCTGAATTGTCTTTATTTTTCCAAGATTGGAAGCAGCTGAAACGCCTGGAGTTACAGGTTGAAGGGCTTGCTTCACAATATGAGATGGGAAGCCTCATCCCCTCCCCCTTTTGTGTTTTTCTTTTTTTTTTAATTTTTCCTAACAAATGTCTCTTAACTGATACTTGTCTAAAAATAGAAAACTGCCTGACTAAAAATAGCTTGGCTCTCAGTCTTGCCAAGGAAAATGGAGAGGAATAGGAGTGGAATAGGAGGCTGAGTAATCCAGCTCTATTCATTCACAGATCCCTTAGAGAATGCAGGCGATGATAAAGTGCCCTCAAAAAACCACAGGCCTGACTTGCTCTCTTCAGACTCCTAGGTGCCAATAAACATTTTAGCCCAAGGATATATTTTTTTTTTCTTTCTCATAGATCGTAAACACTTTCTGAAAGACAAGGCTTTGTTTCACAGAAGCTAACTTACTGTCAAAAATAGCTGACTTTCCTAAGGTCCTTTTTTTTTTTTTTTTTCACTTTCCACATGTTTTTAAATTTATTTTCAGATGAGCAATGACTTCAATGTTCTGTCAAGAAGTACCATGAAATGTCACATACCTAGTGTGAATGAACAAAAAAAAATAGTTGCTTTCCATTTATTTAATACTTAAAATTTTTCCCTCAAAACTTCATATATAAGAAAGAAAAATGCAGTACTCTGATTCTGAGCAGTAAAATTGAATGACTAGGGAGATGATTAACTGAGAAATTAAACTATAGCTGCAGAGCACTTCTGCATATATATAAATGAAGGGCTTCTTTATTTGTAATTCTTCATTTATCTGAAGCTCATATTTCACCTAGAGGGTAGAGGAGATGGGAATGGCAAGGGGCAGGATCTAATTAACTTATAATAAACCTATTGAGAACCCTGCAAAGCAGGAACTTTTCGTTTGAAATAGTGTCATATTATAGTCAATCTTGGTTTGTGCTACAGAGGCTTTTATATCACATCATCATTGTGGTATTGCAGTGCAAGGTATCAGTAACACTAGATGGTAGAAAAGACACCAGGAAAGGTTGAGCAAGTTATTTAAACCAGGAATGTTTGTTGGTTTTCTGTATGGAGTTTTTATGGTGGTGGGGGGCACGAAGGGGGGTGGAGGGGTGGTTTGTGGGTTTTGTTTTTTTTTAAACTGAGTAACCTGGTCAAACACAGCAACAGGGTGTGGAAATGTCAGCACAGGGTTGTTTGAGCCTGAGTATTGTTTTGTTCAGTTCCTGCAATGCTGCTGGTGATAAGACTCTGGAGACAAAGGACGATAATTGATGGAAAGGGACTTAAATCACTCCAAAAAGAATCAAGGTCCTTGTATTTGGGTACATCAACTCTTCTGGTCTCCTTCCTCCTTGTAAAGCATTTTGTCTTCTTGCATGCTGGCCCCCTACTGCTCCTTGTAATGGAGGCAGACCACAAGTGATTCCTTTATGCAGTACACAGGGTGTAATTGTGTCTGTGTGGTGTATTAGTAATTACCAAGGCTGAATTCCCATATTGTATCTTCACTGCAAGCATGGAAAAATAGGACACACTACCCTGCATTACCATTTTCAACCTAGATAGTGAGCTACTTATAGCTGTGTTCCAGACACAAAGGCTTTTGTGAGCAAACCCATGTTTCGTTTTCATGACATCCATGCTTTGCAAGGTAAATACAAAATATGGTTATTTGCCTGGATTCTGAGACAGTGGTAATAATCACAAGTGTAGAAACACCACATTTTTTTCTTACCTCACAACTATGTGTAGTGCAAACTACTGACCTTGCCTTCTTTTCCCCAAGACTTTTGATTTTGGGGGCTCCTACAAGTTGGCAACTGTTCTTTGTCAAGCCAGCTCTGAAGATAATGCAGCAGTGAGTTTCTAGCAAAATCAGCAAGTGATGAAGAGTTCTTCATAGGCTTACACATGAGCAAAGGTCTTTTTAGTGTATAAGTAGTTGCAGGTGTGGCCCCTTAGCCACTGCTTATAGTTGTATTAGATAAAAAGTGCCCTATGTTATCAAAAGCCAAAAACTTCTTGATTTGTAAAGTTAATCACTCAGGTTCAATTAGACCCATGATTTAAAGCCTAGGGTGGTCAATGAGTGCCCTCTGGCTAGCTTCAAAACTCTCTGGTTATGGTTCCTAGCACAGACACCAATTTCTGCAGGTTCTGTCACCCTTTGTAGTAAGCAATACTAGAATAAGCTTTACTTCTACAAAGATTCATAGAAGTCCTGCTTCACACAGTGAATCTATTCACAAGAAGGAGGTTGAATGCTCCTGCAAGTATCTGCAGAGTCATGGCTTTATTTCTGAAGCAGTTCCAGTGTCAGAGAGGCTGGTAGGACTGGGACCTAAATAGTTCATACCATGAGAAGTATTTATGCATTTATACTGAGGAATAAAAACATCCCCTTCCCTTCCATCCCCCAGGGAGATGGCAATAAGTGAATCCCCTGCCCCAGGTAACAAAGGCACGGTGCAAGAAGCACTTAATCACCAGAGTAGATGAGGATGCAAAAAAGTCAGTCTAATCCTGGCTTTTTGCCTACTTCACTCCACCTGCTAGGGAGCTGATGTTTTTAATGCTCTGCTCAGCCCAGAGCACCTTACCCTTCTGTTTTGCATGAAGCAAAATATCTCCATGCTCCTCCTTTCCTGGGCTGAACACAAATAACACTGTTCTTGAGGTGCCTCTCCACCATTCTCATGGTTCTGGCAAAAGTTCTGTTAAACTTCAAAATATGCTGACTTTTCTTCCTTATTACAGTAAGAGGCATAAATTAATTATTTATTTGTGTACTATAAAATTTGCATCCATCCTTTATGTATTATGTAGTTCATATTGATTGGACTCCATTTGCCCCGAATTTAGAGAGGCCTCTATGTGTTTGTTTATATAAAAGATGATTGAAATTAATGTAAGTTACCAAATCTGCAGGGCTATGAAATCTTGAACACATCTGCTTTATTGGTCTACATTTTTAATAATCACAAGTGTAGCAGTCAGCTGTGAGTTACTGTCCATCCTCCAGAGCTGTTGAATATAGTCAAATCTTAAATAGCCCTTTGAATTTAAAAAGAGCCTTCAAAACAGAGTTTCAATCAGCATATTCTTTGTGTGGTAATTTATAAATCCTTAACTTCAGGTTGTTGGGTTTTCCTTGCTTAATTTATCTATCAGTGGTTTTATATGTGCTTACCATTTAATGAAGACTAAAAACTTGTGTTAAAAGAAGTCACATCATTTGTATTCTAAATATTTCAGAAGGCTTTAGCATGACATACAGTGGTGTTAAAGGGAAAAAATCTGTGATATATTGGATAAGCTTGCATTAAAAAAATCTCAAACCCAATTATCTATATCATCCTGTGTGATCTATAGACATCTGTAATTACATTTTTAGTGCAGAGTTATAAAAATGTGCATGCACTTTACTTTGGGTTGTTAAAGTATACTTTTGTTTCTTTGATCAAATGTTACGGCACACAGGCTGTTCAAAGAAAGCAAATTATAGAAGAGTCAATAAAAGTACTTTAAACAACACACAGCTGCTATAGATTGATTCAGAAGAGATCAAAACCTTGACAAAGAAGCAGTTCCTAATGGAGTTTATGGTGTTTAGAGCATATTTAGCTTACTACAATAGAATTATGACTGCAACACGAAAAACATAAAACAATATAATTTTTCCTTTTAGAGTTATAATCCAAGGATTGGTTATTGTTTAATTATTACATACTTCTAGCATGTTCAAACATATATCAATAAAATGGAAGCCTTGCACTTTTGTATCCAGCAGTTACCAGTATGTGCTTTAACATTTAATCTGTGTTTTTAAAAAGAAGCTTTCCTTGTCAGATGCAAATTTTTGCACAACCCACATATATTGTTTAACTGATGAATAAAAATTCTTAATTATGCTAAGTACTTTCCATCATGCATCTGAAAGTATTTCGCAGAGGTGACTAAACATAAAGCTTAAAATATGGCAGCTAAGGTCATTTATCCAAAAGCCTAATCTGGAGTCACATGAACTTTGTGTGAGGTCTTAGTATCTGATTAAAGATATTTACTATCTAAATTAAAGATCAATCTGGATCTGATTCTGCATTTTGTCGAGAGCCTATTTAATGTAAAATACAAACACTGGAACAGAAATCAGATTTCAGCAGATTCAAACAAAAAATGTTGTCAGAAGCCACAGAGCTTTGTCCTCTGTTGAGTTCTGTTTCTCTGACCCAATAAATGTTGCATTTACTACTGGTCAAAAGCAAAGTATCAGAGGGAAGTGGAGAGGTTCATCCTATCTAGAACCGCACAGGGCATGGGGAGCTGGGTAAATCCTTTCCCTTTTTGGGATATGGGAGACAATAGATTTGAGCCCATTCAGATCAAAGGAGAAACAGAACCTGTGTTTCCAGTTTTGTAGCAGGTTTCAAGCCGTTAGTTACAGAAAATCTGCAATAGCAGCCTTTTCTTAAAAGGGAAGAGTGACTCTTCCTCAAATCTTTGAAAGTTTAGCTGTAGGAGGAGATGATTATGCCTGACTCAATTCCTGGATGCCCAGTAGGGCTTTATGGATGAAGGTGTCTCTGCAGCTCTGGGTAAGAAGTGTCCCTTCTGATGAGGGATAGGGTTTCTGAAGCCCTATTTGCTTGATCTGGGTCACTCACAACTTCACCACATGCTGTGAGGTTTGGATCCTGTTCTCTAGCACCAAATTCTTCCGGTGTCCTGCAGAGGAAGCCTCAGATCCTAACACAGTGTGAATTCCACTCTCTAAGTCAGGTGTCTAAATAGTAAGTATTGCCAAATTGAGCTTTCTATGTCCCTAAACCCTTTATTGGACTGATTCCACAGCCCTTTCCTGTCACAAGGCCCTTCCTTGCAGCAAGGGGATTGCAGAAGAATGTGGGCTGCTTTTCATGGTTTTGGTGTAAACTCACAGAAAAGTGGCAAAGAAGGAGGACTCCTCATTTACCATTTTCCTACCTCGTCACTTTAAAAAACACTTCTGTTCCCAATGATGCTTGGAAAGGTGTGCTCTTATTTCTCAGTCCCAGAAATGTCTTCAGACACTGGCAGGTATAAGGAGGTTCTGTCTACTTGGTTTCATTACCAGAACCCTGTAGATAAATATACTTGACAATTCTGACTTGATCTGCATCAATAGTAAGGACTTTTTTTACTAGGACTAAACTCACCTATAATAATGCCCATGAGATGTACATATTTGTAGTCTGAACAGAACTATGATGCTTCTGGGCTTGGACTTGAGGTGGAACACTGGATCTCCAAGCGTTATAGAAACCTCTCTTGTCTCTCCCACAGACTAAATTTTTCATTCCCTTCCCATTAAGGAGTCTGAGAAAGTCTCCTACTCCTTCTGTAAAGTCTTTTTCATGGGGGAAAAGTTCTTAATTCCACCTCCTCCTTCATGGAGTGTGATGGAGCAAAAGATCTGACTAAACATTCTGCATTTAAGTCTGCTTCCTACTGATCTCCATGACCAATTCAGTGTCAGGAATAAAATAAGTACTTATCCATTTCTGCTACCACTATTTTATTCTGGGGTCTTGTGATCTAGCTTAACCCAGGCATAAGCAGGACCCTTGCCAAACTTTGGAATCAATGTAAGTTATCTTTGCTGCAGTTTACCTGAAAGTTTCACATTGTGGAGAAATTTCAGGCAAACCTCAGGACTATGAACCTCTCTGCAGATACTGGGAAACAGATTGTGCACTTCTGAGGTGGAGAAATTTTTATATGCTCATTGCTTATACGCCCACTGGCCTCTTTACGGAGAAGATCTTGTAGCATTACTGGTTTTTACTGGAATTTTGGTTATTCAGGATGTTGCTTATCCCTTTTGTAAGTGCAAGCCTGGGCCCATTGAAATTGGTAAAGATCTCTTTGCCAGATCTTTGATTTTAGTATATTAATAGTAAGAGGCAAAGACATGTATTTTGAGGTGATCTCATCTTTAGTCTTACCACAGTCTGATTTCTTTGGCACAGTCAGCTTCTGACTGGTTTTAAAACTGAATTTTCATACTCAAACATGGAAACAATGGTAGTATTCCTTTATGCCACTCCATATAACACCCTCTACCCTTTCCTCGAGGTTGTCTTATTGTAAATGCTCTGCAGACCTCAGGAAACCACTCTCACTCCTATGGCAGTGGGCTGATGGAAGCCAAGATAATGGAAGAAGTAAATGAGCTCTGTTTTGTTGTCACTGTAATGATAGGAAATATTGTTGTTTCATCTCTCAGCATAATGGTTTGAGGTTCAGTCTGTGTTTGGATAGTTCTTTGAAACCAATACAATCCTTCAGGCTCTTCTGGGCTTGGGATTCCCATTTAGAAAGGTTCCCTTGCAATGCAACATGGCTCTGCCAGAATCTGACTGGGGCTGTCTGAGGAAACAGCTGTGGCCTCTGGAGATGTGAGTACCCCCAAGCTATTTATTGCCTTTCCTCCTTTGGACCTTCACAGCAGAGTCAGAGGAAGGGAATTCATTCCCACCTCCTGGCCGCTCCACCTCCGCAGCCCAGGAATGGAGTGAATGATCTCAAATGGCAGGGAAGAGCATGGCAGCTCTGCACAGGGATTTATTCTGCATCAGCCAGAGCCACCAAAGCTGCTTAGAGCCCACAACTTCACCAAGTGAGACAGTACCAGCCATGTATTCCTTTTATTCTCACCTCTACCAAGGTCTCGGAAGAAATGAAATAGGACAAAATCTTTTTCTCCTTGCACAGCTCCCCTGCAGAATTAGGGGACCCAGGCAGAAACATCTTTTGCAGCCCACAGAATTCTCTATGTGGGAATACCTTGTGATTAAAGGTTTGAAGATTTCAGATGGCAGGGCCTTGGCAGGCCAAGATACCAATTCTTCTTTACAAAACTATAATTTTGTCCCAAAAAAGAAATCCAGTTTTACAATGAAAACCCCTAGCATTTAAAGGATGTTTTAGCTGATTCTGAAGGAAGCTGAAATTTTCTGTTTCTGACAGTGATTTTTGAATGAACTTTTTCTTATTTAATCTTCTCAGCCACAACTTTTCTAGTATATCTGTAAACTCTGTCCCCAGTTCTGGTCTAACTTTTCTGGCTGGGCCTTGAGTTCGCCTCTGCCACTTCTGCTTTCTCAAGAAATGAGAAGAACTAGAAGCTGCTATGTTTTTAAATTTTCTTCATTCCCAGACAGCACTAAAATTTCTATTATGTTGTTGACTTAACTTAGATGCAGAAGACAGCACATAATTTAGATTTTGCATGTGTATGTGAGGGTCTGTCTGCCTATACAAAATTTAGACTTTATACTGGGGCCATTACAGTTTGCTTGGGGTTTTCCTTCTTACTCCAATTACACCTGAAGGTGTTGCAACTTTGTGCCTCCATGTTGGCACAATTTTCAGCAATGGAAAATTAGAATTTCCTATCCTGGAAAGCTTCCTAAATCCTCTAAAATCTTATAAAAATCTGACCACTTTTTTGCTGATTCTTTGCTTTTAAGAGAAGCTCCTACTCCTCTCCAGAAAAGAGTAATCATCAGAGCAGCATGACTTCTGAAGCAGTTTTGCTTCAGGAAAACAGAGTTGCTTAAAGGACCAGCTTTCCAGGGTAATCATGGAGTTCTGGAGTTCCACCCAGCTCCTCCACACAACCCCTGACTGTAGTGCCTCACTCCTTTTTCAGATAGTGCTTGGTTGAGTTACCTGCAAGTTTCAGCTTGCAAAGTTTCTTTCTGAATCTTGCCACTCCTGTAGGATTTCCCATGGGAAAACAAAACCCAGTTCTTTATTTCTAGCAGATGACACTTTGGTAAGCAGAGAAATGCACATCTTAGAGATTTTAGCAGCTGTGTAAAGATAGATACAATTTGCACAAATGTTTCTGGTAAATAACAGAATTTATATAAATTGTTAGTCTAAAAGCTAAAAAACAAAGCCATCTTAAGAATCAAAGTCTGCATCGTTTGAGTCATCTGTTTTCAGAGTTAAACTCATGGGCCAATTTTTCTTCTCAAATAGCTCTTGCTCACTTTGAAATTATTGGAGAGACTTCCTTCTTTTTCTCCTTGGTAAAAACTTGTCTCTATCAGCAGAACAGTGATTTGATGGTTATTGCTTTGTGCTATTTAAGGCCTCCATCCTGCAAAGAAACACAAGGCTTGAGTTTCAGAGATATAACCTCTATTGTAATTCACCATTTTTGAAAAAGTATATTGATTTGGGCATTTTTAACAATGGATAAAACTATTAAGTTAATATAACTTTTAAAAGGAATGTTCTTTCTCCTTTAAAGGGAACTGCTATTCAGCAACATTTGCTCATTGTCATTTCAGTAGCATTTTTTGTAATACCCTGTAATTTGATCCAGTGTAATAGAAAAGTTCAGATTTTGAAGAAGAAAAGAATCTGTTCAGAACATTGATACACTTAAAAGTTTTATGGGAGGTCTCCAAAGAAAACCCAGATGCTGAAGGAAGTGGTGTTCTGGCCTCAGTGGGTGGCATTTACACTGCTGAGTCAGTACTGCACCAGTTCAGTGCTGATGGAGGTTCCCAGGTTCAGATGAAATGGAAAAGCATTTGTGGTCATCAGAGGCTCCCTTGGCCCATGGTTAAGGATGAAGATGCTTACTCCATAGTCTAGGAGAAATTCCATCCCAAGTACTTTACATCATATGTTACAATTTTACTTGTTTGCAGTTGACAATGAATTCACCTCAGAATGGCTGCATTTTAGTGGTGTGTGAAGCTGTGCTTAAGCATATAATATCAGGATCTCTTTGGGACTTTTTAGAACATAGATAAAGCTCAAAACACATGAGAACTTTAATGCCTATCAGATGCCATTCTATCTGCAATAAATTTTTGTGACAAAAGGTTCTGGAAAACATATATGTTACCCTCTATGCCACATTTCTCACATATTTTGGATATGGCATTTAGAGTTAAAGGTTCCCATTTATATCATGGAAAAATACCAGCTGCCTTTGAAATAGTTAATTGTTTCAGCAGTCATTTATATTAAGCCTTGCATATTTCAAATACTGTATGTTCCGAGAGATAGTAACACTGATGTAACAGGCTTGGTAACACCACTGTACATCTAGAATAACTCAGATGGGGTCTCTACAGCTGTTCCAAATCCAGCTACAGATTTACACTAGTGTAAGTGAGATCTGACTTCAGCTTTGTATTTGTGTATATGTATGACTAAATTAGACACAAATGAAAATGCTGAGGGCAGTGCTCCATCTGGAAGGGCTGGAGTCAGTGGGGAAGGATTATAGATAGATGATCATAAAAAGAAGGAGGGAAATAAGAACCTGTTGATGATTACAGTGTTTATTTTTAAGTGGCCTCATATTCCCTGAAGATCTGAGATGGTTCTGCTGAACTACTGTAAAGTTTATTTTCCCATTCATATACTTTCTGTGCCTGGCAGCAAAGCCTAGTACAAATCAAATACACTATGTCTCACCATGATCATCATCTATTTTAAATATGCTCAAGAAAGCTTAGAGAAAACCTGTCAATTTAAATACTTCATACACCTTAACCCTTTAGAAAAATCAGTAAGTGATATAATGGGCTGACATTATGCTGTGACCAAGAGGCAAGAGACTATTCTGGCTGTAGCTCATATTTGCATCCCTTGGCAGACCACATCTGCTTGCAAACTGATGGTGCCAGTAAGCTAGTAAAAGCAGACAGAGCATAGAAATTTTGTCATAAATTCTGAGCCCTGATAAATAGTTGAAGTCCATTTTCTGTAAATCCACCTCCAAAGGCAGAGGATGGAAAATAAGTTACATGCAACTAGGCTGTGGTGCTAGACTTCATTCTGCGAGGCACAAAGGTCAGGACAGCATGCAGAAGAGTGGGTGGAAGAACAACCTTAATGTTTTTGTCTGAAACTACATCTTCTGTACTGTCATTAATCAGAAACAATGCCTGTAACAGGTCTTTGAACCCTCAGTAAAGGGACTGGGGTGCTCAAAGACCTGTGATAACTATTCCATCCCTAAAACAAATATTTTGAGAATACCTGTGCTCTAAGTAAATAATCTATATATTTTGTGCATGAAGAACTGACAGTCTCTGGAAAGGTGTCAGGTTTTGGGGTTTTTTTAACACAACAGATCAGAAATTTACTGTCATTTTAAAGTACAGGCTTAAAAACCAGAAGTTTCATTTTAACACAGTCTTTTGGTATAAAGGGTACATTTGACAGTAGAGTAAAGTTTGGCTACTGTTTAAAAGGAATTTTGTTTGTCCAAGCTTGGTTTGGTTTGGGTTTTTTTTTTCCTTTTTAAATGTCACAGATCTGTAGAGGTGATTTTATCAGAAACTGTAATCACAAATGGTTCAGCATTGCATTTATGTCACTAACCTTAACACCTCCAATTAAACTTGCTCATGAACTCATTGTTTAGGAAATGCCAATCTTGTCTGGAAAAGCACTTCCCTTTTTTTTTTATCTCTGCTAGTCCAACACACCAGAAATATTAAGCCAGTATTACAATGCATCAGAGCACAGAGGCTGGTCATGCTTATGTGTCAAGACTAATAAAAAATCCCTCTAGATATGAAGAAAAAGATGCTGAGAAGTGATCTAGGAGTGGGTGTGTGTGTTCTTATATATAAATATATGTATAGATATATATACACATGTATTTATGTATGCATGTCTGTACAGCACAAGTGCTGCATTCCCATAAGACTGCAAACCACACCAGAGCCCAGAACTGCGACAGCAGCAGAAAAACCCGAAAAGAAAAAAAAAAAAAACCAAAAAAAAGCAACCAAACAAAAACCAACCCAAACTGGTCAGCAGGGCTGGGAGAGCAGAGTGTCCCCAATCAGTGTGGTGGCCCTGAGGATATCCATTTATGGCCATGGGGCAGCAGGTGCTGGGGCTGACAGGTGGGGATGTCAGGGATGTGTGGCATTGCTGCAGCCGGGATGGGGACCCGCATCCCGCCGGCCAGCGCCGACGGTCACTTGATGCTCTGCTCCCCCCGTGGATTCCTGGGAGGCTGAGCTCGGCTCTCGTCTCCTCTGTCAAGGCCAAGGAAATGTGATCCCTTCCATTGAGGGTTGGCGTAGGAATCCTACGTCAGCTGCCTGGGGGGGATTTGTGGGGTTTTCAGACCTTTCGCGTCGCGATGACGGATGGGAAAAGCCTGAAGGATGAGGAAATATCCTTACTTAGAACTTCAGGAATTATTCACATCTCAGTGCTTTTTAAAAAAATAAAAGAGTATACAAGTGCAGTGCTGGACAAAAGCCTTCTTTGTGTCCCATGAAGTAATTGAGAATTTAGGATGGCGTAAGCTTAGTTACATGCATGAACCGAAATTCATTTTCAGCTTTAATGCTGGAGTCTCCATGTGATTTGCTTTTGTAGCTTTCTGAGCAAATCCAAACACATATATGGTTTAAGTTAACTAACATGACATCTCTAAATCTAACATACCCTTCTTCTATTTCTACTCACAAAGCCAAAGCTGCCCTGTGTAATTTAAGTTGATGCTAAATAGAAATGCACTTTCAAGTGGGTAAGGTGACTGAACATTAAAGGAAGGGATTGAGCTTGGTTTCTTTTAGAAAGCAAACCTCTACCACCTCACCTTCTCCAGCCTCACCATCTCTCCAGAGGGGTGACCCAGGCACAGAAGATAGACAGCCAGGTGTGCTCTCTCACACAGATGCTGCAGACACACTGCAGAGAGGCAACAAGAGCTGTGGTGAGGCTGACCACAGTCTCCAAGGTCAGAGGTGTGCAGCATCACCACCCCAGCTCAGGGGCTGCAGCAGGTGCACTGCCTTGGAAAGCTCCCCTGTTGCCCAAGCTACACAGCACAAAGAAGCAAAAACCCCCCGTGTCAACAGCACTCTGTCAAAAAAAAAAAAAAAATACACAGATCAATTTGGGTTTATACAGGTTTTACAAAATACTGCAGGTATTTGCCTTAGCGCACGTGAAGAGCACAGGAGAACGGGCTGAACTCTGTGAGCAGGTAGAAACCTCATGTCCTGATGAGCTTGCAACATACACATATAAACATTTATAACACTCTGGTCTACCCTTCCTAAGCACAGAGAAGCAGATGTTACTGGCAAAGGGTGCTGGCATTGTTTAGTTTCACAAGAGGTGTGATTAGAGAAGGTACTTGAAGGAGGAGAGAATAATCACTTGGCATGCAAAAATGAGAAGCAAATGCAAGCAGAGGGTTTGGTGTACTGTTGTGTAAAGCAGACCTCTGTGTATTCATTTGAAGGGAACAGACATACAGGGCCAGACAATGGAAATATTCTTTTCTTTGAAACTTTAGTGAAAATAAAATAGTGACAAAAAGGTTGACTTGTGGCTATAGAAGTTCAGCTATTATATAAGCCCTGTAGCTTCTTTCAGAAAGAGTATAAACCACAAAATCATTTTATGATTTATACAAAAGAGGTAAGAAATGTTCCATTTCTCTGTGTTACTAGTATACTTTTTCTTTTTTTTTTTTTTTTTTTTTTTTGCTTGGAGCTTGTTAGATAACAATAAGTATAATAATGTTTTATCTGATTCTCCTAAACATGCAATTAAAGTACATTAGTACCAGCATACTAGTTTATGTTCATTATTAAATGTAAAAATCTGAGAACTCTACACTAATGGAACATGAAATTTGAGATTTTAGTTACACAGAAGTCAGGGAATTCAGATGGACGGTTCCCATAGCAACCTATCTCTTCCTCTTTGTGTTTTTCATTTCTCTAGAACCTTTCATTACTTGATTGCACCATACATTGTATCGTGCAATTTCATCATAAAATTTCATCATTATATAACTTTGCAAGAGAGCAGAGGGAAGGTTGCCTTCACTCAACACTTTCTAACTTTAATGTTTCTGTTGCATGGATAGCAACAGAAAGCCCATGATTTAAATATTTTCTGCTTTTTTGGGAGGCCTCCTTAAGTTTTTCTGGGCTCTTTGGAATGGCTATAAATAATAAAGCTGCTGAACGCAACAGCACATCATTCCTTTGAAATTGGCTATTGTCTGCCTTGCCACGTAGATATGTGGCTCCAGTGAGCAAAAAAAAGAGACCAAACCAGTTTTCATTTGTGGCTAAAAGATTTATCCCATCCAGATACGGGAAAGAAAGTGATAGTGGAGAACAGAAGGCACTTGTGGTTTTTCTCTTCCTACAGTGGATATAATTTACCAAATTACAACTCCGTGGATCGTCATGGTCACTAGTGGGGTTATCAGTTAGAGATCATTTCAGTGGCTTCTAGACAGCATAACACATGGGAATTTGTAGAAGTAGACCTGTAATTCTGAATTTTTCCATGCTGTAGATTTTTGTTACACAGGAAGACCCAGCAAGATCACACTGTTCATTACACAAATGAAGATAGTGATTAACCTTGCAACAGTTAGCTCTTTGCTCTTTTCCATCAAAATGGAACAGACAAGATGGGATGGTCTGAACCATTTGGGGAACTCATTTACTGATCTAGTCTTTTTAATTGGCAGCTATGCTTGCCTCTTTCCAAGCTCAAATATCTGTGGCTTCTCAAGCCCTAGTGGGGAGTATCTCTGTAGCAGATGAACCTGCTATGAAGAAAGGAGATAGCCCTCTACAAAAATGATCAAACTGAAGAATAGGGTAAAAAAAATATTTAATTTCTAACCTTCTCCACCCTTCTTGTCACAGAAATTTGAAGAGAACAGTGCCGAGGCAGGCTTAGGAAAATTAAAGGCTTTTCCTCCTCAAAAGCCTTCAAATTGTGATGATTTCCATTGCCTTGATAAAATCAAACCTGGCTGGTAGTGCCATATTGTCTTTTGTGCTCTTGTAGTGATGATAAATTTTGCATGAAATGAAAGTAAATAGCTGTTTATACTTGATTTAACAGCAGCCAGTATGTCACTAAGTCAGCACTTCTCCTTCGAGATTTATAGAGCATGATTTAGGTTAAATTGCTGGCATCTGAGATTTCAGCCAAGGGTTGTTTTCTTTTAACCATTTTGTTTTTCAAATGCCTTGGCTGGCTTTAGGTTATTGAAGTCCAATATAATTACTTATTTAATAGCTTGGGAGAAGTAGAGCTTCCGTAGTTCAAAAATGGTTTCTTTTCTTTAAAAATAACTGAAATCTGGCTTGAGGTTCTCTAGAATGCAGTGCAGTCTATGATTCTTTAATTCGACCCTCTTAAAAATTCCCTGAATAGTCATTAAATCTTTGGAAACTGGCTCATCTCTAGGAGGGTGCGATAGGTCTGGCTCTTTTCCAGGGTTTGCAAGAGGCCATGACAGCTTAACATGGTAAGAAAAATGGTCTCTAGATCACTGCAAGAGTGGGTCAAAGACTCTAGACTGCTGAAACCCAGTTGATCTTAGTGATTTCTGTGATATTTAGAATCAGCCTCTACTTTCAGTAGAGCAGAGAACAAGAGGGAAAATTGACACAGAGTCTAGAGAGGGTGTGAATGAGGATGGGCTAGTTAGACACTGGTCAGTGCCACCTTTAGTTGTGCAATGAAACAGGTATTGGATGTGCTGAAGCACAATAAAGGACCTTTATGAGGGTTACAGTGGGGTTGGGTAATGCTCTGGAGGACTAAAGCAACAAATAAGGCAATAGAACAGGCAAAATTGTAGCCTGGATGCTGAGAAGCCAAGTATTATGCTAAGGTGCTGAGGATCATTTATATTTGCCCTCAATACCACTCAGTACCTTAGTGCAGAGGATAAGTGTGTCACTTTCAGCCTGCTCTCCTCTTCAGAGAAGGACTCTGTGTGTGGGTGTGTGTTCATCTGCCTGTGCAGTCTATCAGTCTGTTCTTCTGTCTTTTCCCTTGTAACTTTTCCATTTTTTATTCAGTGCCAAGCAAATCTGGCTCAAATGGTGGATGGGGGGTGGTGGTGGAGCTCACAGATAATGAAATTCCAACAACTTTCATGAAAATTATGTGTTCCTGGGCAGGAAAAGAGAACCAGAAAGACTCCCAGATGTAGGCAGCATTGCAGCATAAGTCCTTACAGACAGAAGTGTCAAGGAATCAGCAGAATGATGGGTAGGGAGCAAGAGAAGCCCCAAGAGACCCAGCCACAGCAAAGCTGCTCTGGTTATTGCACTTTATCCCAAAATGCAGTTCACAGAGAATCAGGCACTAGTTCCAGCACTCTCAAAGCTAGGAGCTGTGCCTCTGACTGCATCACACTTGTGGAAATTTCTATTGCCAAACCCTGCCCCAACTCACTGAAACATTTTTTCTCCTTTTTTTTTTTTTTTTTTTTTTAAAGGGAGGGTGCATCAGTGCATCAGCCATGTCAGCAAAGGCAGCAGCCAAACATGCTGGGCTGATGGGTTTTGCAAGCTGTGCCTCTACTCTTTTGGGCAAAAGTCAATTTTGGGTAGAAATACTGACATGGTTTTTACCAAATTTGGTCTTTGGCTTTTCTGGTGAAAACAAAGATTGCTTCTTCTCTTCCTGGTGTGGTAGCACCCTGCTTTCAAAGGATATGAAAATAAAAATAAAATAAAACACACACACATATATATAAGTATATATACAGACATATATATAAAAGCTATAGCTCTATGATAGTTGAGAGCTTTAACAGTGGTAAACTGGGCATTTCCATAAAGAGAATAATAAGGAAATTTACTTTTTCAAAAGGAACAAAAAGGTCAGATGAGAGGCAGCCATTCTGAGAAGGCAAAAAGCAGCCAGTTAGAGCATCCCACACTAATGCAAAGCGATCTGTATGTTGTACCTGAGACTGCTTAGCCAGATTTCTACTCAGGATCAGCTGCAAGCTTTCTGATAAAGTTTGTAGACAAGACAAATGGAGTTTTTAAATAGTTTATGACTGAGATATTCTTGGAGTTAAATTTGAGAAATCTGACAAATATTGACTTTCTTTATTACTGCCTGTACAGGGAAAGCACACAAAGACTTGCTTCTCTAATTCTGTGACCTTAATTAAGCCCAAAGCTGTTCTTTGGTGAGCTGTTGAGGCAGAGCAGTTAAAACCTATCTGAGGCCAGGTAACCATTCTGAATTGTTAGCTACTGATTTCATTCTGGTTTTAAGCTTTTTCATCTGTTATTTGTCTTGATGACAAAGATTATGGTTGTGATGGTTCGTCTGATCTGCTGAACTTGAAAATCATCTGGGTTTGACCTTTCACAAAGCATCTGTTTTAGCAGTGCTTTTTGCTGCACATTATGCTTGAGCATTGTGCATTTTTAGCACTGTAACTACAGTTAGAAAAGAAGAAACATCATGTTTAGAAGCTCCTAATCAGTGTTTCACAGCCACATTAGCAACTCTGTCCTCCCCCTTGTCCTGTCAAAAGCGTATACTTAGGATTGGCAGGGCATTGCTAATGTCATCCTTAAATTAGTCAAAGAAATAAACCAGTTTAGGTACTTCTTCTCCCGTGAAGGACATGAATTCCTAAATGTATTGCAAGTTTTTTGTTTTAATTTCTTCCTCCTGTACCTTTCTTTAGAGAAAAGGAAAATAGCAGGTTTTTGGACTGCATGTCTCCTTTCCTTTCAATGTTCATTCATTTCAAATAGATAAATGTGTTCAAATAAGTCGCATTTTGGGTGGGTATTTTAACTCCATAATGATGTTGGATAAGGTGGGAAGGGCACTTTGACAGACTGCCAGCTTCATCCATTAATGACTGATTCAGTTTCAGAGGGAAAAGGTTTGTATGGTTCTCTCTTGCCACTGGTAACTGGAGTCCAAGAGCATCACTGTGGTGAATCTCCAGTCACTTTATTTCCCTAAGGCACAATGTAAAATTTTCCACTGCTGGGCAGTTTGTGTTACTATAACACTGCTGAGTCTTTCTTGCAGCCTGTATCAAGGACTGAACTTTCCAAATTATGTATTTCAGACGTTGAGAAAGAAAGGACTTAATGGCTGTGACAGTCCAGACCCCGATGCAGACGATTCAGTAGGTCACAGCCCTGAGTCTGAGGACAAGTACAGAAAAATTAATGAAGATATTGATCTAATGATCAGCAGGCAAAGATTATGTGTAAGTACTCTGAGCTCCCTTTCATTTTTTTTACTTTTGATATTTCTCTGAACCTGGCAGGCATTGAACAAGAAAGAAAACAAAGGTTGTGAAAGCCCCGATCCTGACTCCTCTTACGCTCTCACCCCACGCACTGAAGAAAAATACAAAAAAATTAATGAAGAATTTGATAATATGATCAAGAGCCATAAAATACCTGTAAGTACCAAAGGTTAGATGGCTGTCTGCTGATAACTGCTGCAGTAACAAACCATAACCCTTTCAGTTCTGGCTTCTTAAAGAAAACATATCAGCTGGAAACAGGCTTTAATAGCCCAATATATATATACAATTAAACACTGTGGTCAGAAAATTACACACGACATATTTTCCCTCAAGTCTTTGCCTCTGACACACAGACAAAGCCTACTATAGGTGAAACCTACAGAAGGAAGTGAGATACACATATATACATTATACTCACTTGATTTACAGAACTGTTTTACCTCACCACTTGCCTAAATTTTATCTAAAAAAAAATAACAATGGAAATCTCTCTTTGTGGACAGGCTAACAAACCCACAGAATACTTTCTGTGGTGATATATAAAAAACCAATGTAGAACTGAAATTCCTTTATATATAGCAATTAGTGCACTGTGGGCGTGTTACTTGAGTTCTCATCTCTGCTAAACTCAGTTGCAGCACTGAAGGGTTACAGCTACTTGCTCGCTGCAGAGAAACAGCCTGCATGAGAGCCTAATGGTAGGATTCAGACATGTTTGTGTGTTGGGGTGATTTTACAGCTTTATCAGAGAATTTGCTTTGACATCATCAGCATTCCTTTAATGCTTTAACATGAGCTAAATTTTGTTTTAACCAAGTCAAAATTTCTAACCATCGGTCATATGCCTTGCCAGATACCTAAGAGAAATAACTCTGCATGTGCTATTTTGTTTGTACAAGACATACAAGGAGAAAATACTTTGTCACTCTTTAACACTGCATTTACAAAGCTGACAAAAAGAACTTGGATCACATCTGGTCCGTCTTCCAAATTTAAGTGGAAGAGGATGCAGCAAAACAAAGATTTGTCCGGGTTTAAAGAAGCATATGAATTTGCATAGGTAGCTGTTTGGTTCTAGAAGAGGTAATTTGGATGTATTCATTCTTTGTTCACACATATTGGTTTTATAGCCAAAAAAGGATGTCTATATACCCAGGATATGCAAAATCTCTTCTGTAGTGTTAGTCAATTGCCTGTACAAAATCTGATACCTACCCTGAGGATACCTTTACCCTGAGAACCATGGGTTCTATCCCATGCAGCCTAAGTTTCTTCCCGTTATTTCTCAGCAGATTTTCACTTAAATGAATTAAAATTTGAATGGCTGATTAAAGATGCCAAACATGTATATAAAATATCAAGGAAGAATACATAAATACTATATATCTTTTTACTTGGTTCCCTTGCGTAGCTTTTTTTCCTCCGTCAAAAATAAATAAATAAATAAGATTTAAAAGCTCTAGAGCTGTCACCATTAATTTGGTTTCCTAGGATGGAACTCAGTTTGACAAACAATGACTGCAACATTTTGGGTGACTGGAATGCTTAACCCTTTTTCACATCAAAATCCTTCAAATTGCCAATCTTTTCCTCTTTAAGGATTACCTTTGGCTTGTTCAAATCAAAGTGACAGAATTTCCAATCAGAGAGTATTTAACCAAGCTTTTTCCAGGTTAATGATTGCATTTGAGGTGGTCCTTCAGATCATGTTTCATGCTACCTAGTTTTATTCCAACAAAGTTGCATGTTATAGATATTTGGAATCTTAAGACATGAAAAAAAAACTCAGAAAAGAAACTTCATTCCTGTGGTCATGAGTTCTATCACTGTCTTTGTCTCCATAAGCATTTGGGAAAACGGCCTTTTCTATAAAACTAGGAAAATTCTAGGAATTAGAAAAAAAAAAAACAGTTAATCAAAAATGGTACATCACTTTTGTAACTTCCTACGTTGAGGGGATACAGTGTATTATCTTGCTGTGAAATTATTTTAGGGATGCTTCAGAGATAAAGAACTGCAAAATGTTAGAGTTTCTTTTCATGTAAGATGGGATATCCCTTCCTTGAATAATTCACATGAAGAGCTCAAGGCCTGTGTGTTCCATCAAGCTGCTTCCCACAAAAGGAAGAATCAGTAGGTGCTCTCCCCTAATGCAACAGGAGCTCCTTCTTTTGGCATAACCCAAATGTACATGGGCAAGATTATAGCTGTCAGGAGCTCAAAGCTGTCAAACATAATAGATATTTGTGAATATAATATGTTTTTATTATAAACATCACATATTATATACAGTAATATCCTAACTGTACAGAGTCAGGGAAGTTATATTCATTTATTTGTGGTCATCAAAGGTGGGGGACAAGAAAGCAACACTGAACAAAAAGTCACAGAGTCAAGTCATTAAATTGCTACTTACAAAATATATAAAAGAATGTAATGCATCTGCCTGGTCTTGTAACAGAATAAAGCTGCTGCCAAATGAAAACAAAATTGGCTTTTGCTCTCAACAGCTAAGGCCAATAATGGTTCCTCAGATAATTTTCTGGGAGTAAGTCTTTATATTTTTTTAAAACATCTGATAATAATTAGCCATTTATTTGTAGTTTTCATAAGAGTGATGAAAGCAGAGGAGACAGAAATGGTCCACTAGAAGGACCAGAAGGATATACAAGTATCTCTGCCTCTAAATAAATGAAGGTCTGGTTTAACACGGAAAGGATAAAAACAGTATTTAACACAGAATGTTTGGTCCATTAATTTCTGAGCGTTTCAAGCCCCCAGCATTCTGCTTTACACAGCATACCACAGCTTGTGGAGCAGAAATCTAGCACTGTGTGTACCCTCTCAGGTGAGCCATCTGCCCTCCTTGGCAATAGTGTCCAAAGGAGAACAGACAGTGGAGGGGAGGGGGAAAAAAAGGCAAAATGTGGCAAATGGCATCCACATTAGAGTAAAGCTATGCCTGTGTTAGTAAATTAACAAATGGTAAAGAACATACTGAGGCAGCAGGAGGTGCTTATCTCTGCCCTGAATTGTTTGAACAGTCTCTGGCATGCTTTTGGCACTGGCCAAATAATGTTCTCCCAGACAGTTTCTTAGCTCTTTTTTGGTAGTAAGCCCAGGCCAGGAACAATTCCCAGTTGTCAGTTTATATGCAGTCATGGTGATTTTGAGGTTGAGAAAGCTTAATAGTATGGAGATGGACTGCTCTGTGGCCTCAGATGGCCTCAGTTCCTAGGCAAGTTTAATTTACTAATATAGATATTACACAAGTGCATCCTAAGCTGTAATGTCCATCAAGCCTAGCTGGAATAGATATGCCCCATGACTTGCCACCAAGAATGACTAGGGAATCTGCAGTAGTTTGCAGTTCTTGGTGAAGGACATATAAGACTGTAAAAAAATTGGGCATCCAGAACAAAACTCTACCTAGAGACTTGCTGCTTAATGCTGGTGCTTATCCAGACAAACTTCGCTTTCCAGCCCTTAGCTACTGAAGAAAAGAAATAAAAATTACTCTATTCCAGATATACTGTGCTGCAAAGCAGAGAATAAACTGACTTCACCATGATATAATTGCTTATGAGGAACTCTCTAAATAGAATGGTGTAGTATCTACTGGACAGTAGATAGAATGGTGTAAATAAACCCCATGCTACAGAAATTGCAAAAATAATATGCTTAACTAGCTTTAAAAAAAATAATAAAGTTAGAAAAGGAAATCTAGGTGTCTGTTTCAGCTATGCTTGTATGTTTCAGTGCTGATTAGTGAGACAGGCAGCCACAAGAACGATCGAGACTGGGGCTCCTGTGTGTTCTCACATAGAAAAAGAAGAATGCACCCTTTGAAGGGTTTGGTTTTTGCACCAAAGAAATAGAGATAATAATGATGAAAGTAGATGAGGATTGGCAAGACCTTCAGATTTGCAGTTGTACCAGTAGTGTAGATGTGATGCCTCAACAGTGGCTGGGACTGGGAAAAGAAATTCAGAGAGTGCTGTCTACCAGCTGCCTACCCAGGCTCAGGGGGCAGATTTCACTCATCTCATGACAGAAGTGAAGAAGACACTGTGCAAAGTGCTTCCGAGTGGATGACACTCAATCTGATGCTCAGGCAGGCAGCATCAAATGCTCAAAGCCACCAGGCAGAGAGATCACCACCACAGCCCTGACCACTGAAATAATGTGAGGTTCAGTGCTGGCTCATTCAGGTTTCACACCAGGCTGAAGGTGGAGCTAAGATATCCTTGCTCGTGTGAATTCACTGGCTAAAAACGTTTGAAAAGGTAGAAATTATTAGCAGCAGCTGGCCTTCAACATGGCAAAAGTGCACAGCCATGCACTTTTGATGTACATGGTATTTGAGAACCTCTTGGCTACTTCCATGGCCAGTGAAGAGAATATCATGCTTACAAACATACTCCAGGCTGATAAAATACTTCAGGTTATGCTATGTTAACCTGTTTCCAAAGAGCACAGACCTCAGCTGTGACATACTCTGATACTCCCTGTGCTATGTACTCTGTAAATTTTCCTTTGGAAGACATTCCATGCATGCAGCCAGTGAGCTGGACTTCAACTGTAAAAACATCTGTGACCAAGAAAAAAGTTTGCTCCTAAAAGAAGTAAAAAACATACCACAGCAACTGCATTTTTCATCATATACTATTTTATTCTCATTTTCTATTTGTGTGATACAAACATTAGTATGTTTCAGGGTGCCTACACAGAGCTAGCAGCACATGTAGCTTTGCTCCTTACACGCTGAGCACACAGATTCCCAAGACACCTCCTCTCCCCTTCCCAACCTGTCACAGTTTAGTGCTGGGCCAGCAATTAACCAAGTGAGAGATGCTCTCTATTGATCCCCTTCCCTGATAAAGAAAGGAGACAGAATAAGGGAGAGAGGCATGGGTTGGAAACTGAACTACACAGTTTTAGTGAAACAGTAATGATAAAAAGGAAAAATTACAAAATCTATACAAATATACAGGAAAATGACACCACGTTCCTCCTCCCTCTCCCCCAGTAACTCTCCCATCACCACAGAGGCTGCAGGGCAGCCCTGGCACAGTCCAGGCTGGAATCCTGGGGTCAGGAGCAGTCAGGAGCTGGAGGCAGGAACACACAGATTCAGGCTGGCATGGATCAGGAGCACAGGCAGAGGAATGGATGGAATCCTCCCAGGATGCTGGAGCAAAACAGGGACAGGGGAAGAAGGGTGAAGGCAAAGGGTTGAACAAAGAAGGCACAAGAAAGGGAAGGGGTTTGACGCTCATGATCCCTCAAATTTATACTGAGTATGAGGTGTATGGGATGGAATACTCTGGGCAATTTTTGTCATTTATCTTGTGTGCTCCTCCCTAAAGGAGGGCTGCAGGTGTGACCTCTTTACCCCTTTTCTCTTTCCAGAGCTCAAGATGTTTCTCAGAACTGAGAAACAGAGGCCTTGGTTCTGCAGCCCAGTCTCTGGCTGTAACTATAAACACTGAGTGTGATCAGTCACAGAAGCAAACACTGCCTGAGAAACTTGCTGGTAATTTCAGCAAGTGCAGCTACTAAAGAGAGACTGAGCTGAAAGTAAAATTACAATACATAGAAAATTAGCTCTATCCTGGCCCAAACCAAGACACACCCCTACTTAAACCAATCATTTCAATGGAAAATATTGTCCTTGGAGTGCACTTCAGCTTCTTGTCTAGGAACATGTCCCAGCATACAGCCCTGGCATGGGAGCAGTGCCAGCAGATTCATCCACTCAAGTGCCCTACCTGGTCTCAGCCATTCTGCAATGTCCACCTCTGACAAAACAAGGCTACATAGAGTAGCGTTGTAGGCTTCAGAGTTAAATTAACACCCTGAAATAAGTCCCTAGGCATTTGTGTAATGTATCCTTCACATTGTGCCTTGAACTAAAATCTTGCTGTATTTCAGTGGTTAAGCAAAATGACTCCTTTATATTTAGAGCAGAATTATGTCCCCTAGAAAGGGGAGAGGGGAAATAAAGAGAAGAGGAAAAGGGAAAGGAAAAGGAAAAGGGAAAGGAAAATAAGGAAAAGGGAAAGGAAAATAAGGAAAGGGAGAGGGAGAGGGAGAGGGAGAGGGAGAGGGAGAGGGAGAGGGAGAGGGAGAGGGAGAGGGAGAGGGAGAGGGAGAGGGAGAGGGAGAGGGAGAGGGAGAGGGAGAGGGAGAGGGAGAGGGAGAGGGAGAGGGAGAGGAGAGGGAAGAGAAGAGAAGAGAAGAGAAGGGAAGGGAAGAGAAGGGAAGGAAGAGAAGAGAAGAGAAGAGAAGAGAAGAAAGAGAAGAGAAGAGAAGAGAAGAGAAGAGAAGAGAAGAGAAGAGAAGAGAAGAGAAGAGAAGAGAAGAGAAGAGAAGAGAAGAGAAGAGAAGAGAAGAGAAGAGAAGAGAAGAGAAGAGAAGAGAAGAGAAGAGAAGAGAAGAAGAGAAGAGAAGAGAAGAGAAGAGAAGAGAAGAGAAGAGAAGAGAAGAGAAGAGAAGAGAAGAGAAGAGAAGAGAAGAAGAGAAGAGAAAGAGAGAGAAGAGAAGAGAAGAGAAAGAGAAGAGAAAGAGAAGAGAAGAGAAGAGAAGAGAAGAGAAGAGAAGAAGAGAAGAGAAGAAGAGAAGAGAAAGAAGAGAGAGAAGAGAAGAAGAAGAGAAGAGAAGAGAAGAGAAGAGAGAAGAGAAGAGAAGAGAAGAGAAGAGAAGAGAAGAGAAGAGAAGAGAAGAGAAGAGAAGAGAAGAGAAGAGAAGAGAAAGAAGAGAAGAAGAGATGAAGAGAAGTGAAGGAGAGAAGAAGAGAGGAAGAGAAGAAAAGGAAAAGGCATAACTGTAAGGATGCACAACAACAGCTCAGGACAGCCAAAGAGACCTGTGGGAGGCACAAGGTCAGGGTGCTTCTATTGCCTGACACATGTGTCCAGCTCTCAACATACTCCTGCTAGGCCCTTAAAAACTTACTGCTGCCAATAGCAAAATTAAAATCTGTGACTTCTTCCCTCTGAAGGCTTTACAAGGCTGGTTTAGAGGACTTTTTGATGGGTTTAGAAACTTTTAAAATGGCAAATCAAGGTGTTCTGTGTTTGCATTGAGGCATTTGAATATTTAAAATGCTGTCAGATAATTCTCTTTCCATTCAAAAAGGCAATAAATTAACTATTTTTTTAAAAAATAGGTTAAATATGGAGATATAATAAGCTTGAATGCCAACAGAGTTATAAATTTTAAAGAAATCCAGGAAACTGAATCTTGCCACCCAAGAAAACCCCAACCAACAAATCCATCAACCAACCAAGAAAACCTGGGTTGCTCTTTCTGAGAGCATAATGAGAATCAGCTACTGCATCCCCTCACTCAGTCTCAGAGTGGTCCATAATTTGATTCTTTTTTGAAAGGGATTATTGCAAAGAAAAGTGGCTCAGGAGAGGGTCCTGCCTTAAAGTATAAAAAGAGCATATTGAAAAGCCTTCACCAAACACCACCAGTCTCTCTCCCCACTCAAAAAAACAACAACAAAGCAAACAAACAAACAAGCAAACCAAAACCCACCAAAAAAAAAAAACAAACAAGCATGCAAAGAGCAAAAGATTGGTATGTATCTAAAGTTCTCTTATTTGCTACCTGTTCCTGCACAGAAGTTCTTTTAAGCCTCTCCAAGCTAAGACAGAAACTTTGGGAAAAAAAGCAATTTTCTGTGTTTGTGCTTTTAACATGATTTGGGATCTTTTTGGTTGCTAAACCAGCATAAGCTGAAATTAAAGCTTTCCCTTTAGCATTCCACCCCTTGCAATTTTCCTCTTTGTGATGAAGTCATCATAATCATGTACCTTTGATCTTGCAGTCATCTGTGACACTAGATTAAGATATCACAAATGAACAATTACGACTCCACAGAATGAAAGAAGAAGAAAATTAAGCTTCAAAAAGCAGGATTTTGTTTTGTACAAAAAAAAAAAAAAAAAAAAAAAAAAAAAAAAAAGGAAAAATCTTCCCAGTTCTCAAAAATGAATGTGAAAGCTGTATTAAAGGAAGATGGAATCATGATTTGAAAAATCATATTTAAATGCCCTAGTGACCCTTTCAAAACTCTTATCTTGACTCTTGGGGAAGGGAGGCGAGCGTAAATATTTTAACCAACAACAACAAAATATTTGAACTAAATATAGAGTAACTGCACTTGAAGGCTGTTGTGCTTCTGTACTATTCTGGTCTTTGTTTCCCTTTTTTGCTTGTACAGGCTGTTCCACCACCAAACTTTGAGATGCCAGTGTCTATCCCAGTGTCCAACCACAACAGTTTGGTGTACAGTAACCCAGTCAGCACACTGGGGAACCCCAACCTCTTGCCACTGGCTCATCCTTCTTTGCAAAGAAATAGCATGTCTCCTGGAGTGACACATCGGCCTCCGAGTGCAGGTAACACAGGTAGGTTCTGCCCAGTCACATCCTTTAAATGATCTTTTGTCAGCTGCTTGTCTGCCTTAGGTCACTTGAAAACTCTGCTCGGAGAAACAAGAGCTCTCATTTTTACCGGTCCTTGCAGTTTGTCCAAAATTGCTGTGCTGAAAAAAAAATATATCAAAAGAAAAGCCAAAGGGGTTTCTATTCCCAATTTAGAAAATAAAAGAGAAAAAAAAAAAAAAAGTTGTAGAAAAAGCTGGATATTGACTAAGATTAAAGGAAATCGATAAAGGATGAAAGGGCAGACAATTTGCTGCTTCATAAAAAGGCAGCTTGTCTACTCAATGTATGCAAGGACTCGCTATATCATAAAGCTTAAAGGGGCAGGGGAGAAAATGTAGCCAGTGCAAACAACTTGGAGCAAGTAAAATAGGACACTCATGACTTCAGTGATCAGTCTAGAGCCTAAAAGCAGAATTTATTACTAAGTATGCATTCACAAGTGCCTTGTTGGGTAAATGCTAGTTGAGCTGTCTGGCTGAGTGCCTTGTATAGCAAGAGGCTCTGCTTTGCTCTGGTAGTGATGAGTTCACCTCTCAATAGGATAAATGGGGATTATGTTCATTCAATCTGTCTGGCTGAAGCAACTTCAAGATACTTAAGTACATGGGGTTCAAACAACCATTTGAGGTCCCTAAGCTCAATGAGAAGTTTTAAAGATCTTTAGAGCGAGTGTCTGTGAGGGGCTGAGGAAATTAAAATGAAAAGCTGTGTAAATATATATTATACCTTTTGAGTTATGTTCTCATCCAAGACCTTTCAGTCTCTTCTTCCTATGTAGAAGCCTTTGCTTTTCTGACTATTAGAGAGCTAAAGGTGGTTATTTAGGAGAAACTATGCATAACTTTCAATTATAATTTATTTTTCATCATTTGGGCTTAAAGAAAGATGGGGACAATATTTTTAGTAGGGCCTGTATTGATAGGACATAGGGGTGATGGTTTTAAATTAAAAGAGGGTAGATTTAGATTAGATATAAGGAAGAAATTGTTTACAATTATCATGGGGAAACAGTGGCCCAGGTTGCCCAGAGAAGTGGCAGATGCCCCATCCCAGGGAACATTCAAGGACAAGTTGAGCAACCTGATCCAGTGAAAGATTTCCCTGTTCACTGCAGATAGCCTCTAAAGGTCCCTTCCAACACAAACTATTCTATGAAATCAGAGAAAAACAGTGATGGGTACTGGAGCAGGGAGTCTGAAGTTAGAGAAAATGGTTTGAATGTTTGCCTGTTACAATTTATCATGCTCACTTGTGGTATTTCATTTCAACCCTTTAGGTGGCCTGATGGGTGGAGACCTCACAACCGGTGCAGGCACCAGTGCAGGTAAAGAGAAAATAATTTTTAATTTCTTTTTCTGAGTGAACAAAGGACTACCTTCAAAGGCTGAGTCATAAAATAGCTTCATATTGGTGGAGAGATATTAAAAAGTGATTGGCATTGGTTTATTCCCCGCAGCTGGGGGATGGGGAGTTGGCATTTGTGCTCCTCTTGTTAGTAAAGCTTGTTTTCAGCAGTGTCAAAAATCTTGCACCTCAACAAATGCAACAGAGAGAAATACTCTGGTTTCCTTCACATTAGCCTTTCTGGAGAAGCTTTGGTCCATTGCATAGCCCTGTCCAGGCAAAACTCCTACTGAAGCCAGTGTCAGAAACTCTGATCCCTTTTTAAAGTACCCACTTACTGTAGTGGAACTGGGTTTTATTTTTATGAGTTTAAGCTTGAGTAAAGAATTCAATACTGAGTCGCTCATCAGGCTTCAATCTGCTGAGTACAGATTTGATTTCAAGCTCTTTCTCTAAGACCACTGCTAGTCAGCAAAATCTGTTAGCATTTACTTAAATAATCAGTAATTAACTTAAGCTTAGTTTTACGTATTTGCTTGAGTTCTCTGGTACACAACAGGGAAAGGATTTTCAAAATACCCACGCAGAGAGGGAGATTAGCCCCTTGGTCCTTCTTCTACAGAACTAATGAGAACTGTACTTGCTAAGGTCTGTGTTACCAAAGCAATGTTGTCAGAGTAGTCCCCTTTGCTCAGTAAACTCAGTGGTTTGTTAGCAATGTCAGCAATGTTGCATTATTGCAAATAGGGATTACAAAAGACAATGGCAAGATTACTGTTTCAGTTTGAGAAGTAAACACATATGTTCGAGGAAAATAAGCTGAGTGGTAAAACGTGGAGCACATCCAAGTTTTAGGGGGTTAACTTCTCTCAGAGAGAACTGTATGGAAAAAATAGCTGGAAGATCCATTTTGTGGACTATAAACCAAGGCTGAGATATATGCCAATTCTGACGTTGTCCCATAAAATTACTTAAAAAGAAATTCTGGATGCAATGATCTTTTATTTCTTGGCTCTTCTCAGCCTGCATTAGACCACCCCCCTTTTATCTTCACGCTTAGATGAGTCACAGATGTTTGTGTGATGTGTGTGTGTAGTAAAATTGAAACTGCACAGCACTGTATCAGAAAGGCACTTTAAATGCATTCTGGAGCTTTGAGGGGTCATTTTGTGTTAATTTAGGATTAGGCAGACCACGGGAACTTTGCTATTAGTCTCCTTTGTTCTCAAAGAAAGCAAGCATGATAGAGAATTACAGTTTTGTTAATTATCTTTTGTTAGCCTGCAAAATACAGCTAAAGAAAGATTCATTCTGGCATAGTTTGCATTTCATCTCACTTTAACCTCATGTATAGCAGAAACTTCAGGAATGGAAACAGAGAGATTCGAGTAGGAAATTGATTGCCCTATTAAGGGGCTCCCTCTTCTGGCTTATTAAGAAATATCATTACCTTGTTACTGCTTCCCCTGCTCCTTTAAAGACGCTGGAAAGCAATTAGTAAAGGAGGAACTGTTTTCATTCAAAAGGAGCACCAACTAAAATAAAAGTTCATCTATACATGCACTTGGCTTAATAATCTTTTTGCTTAATAAAACCTGTATATCAATACACCAGCTGAAAATTTACATTCTTTTGAAACACACTTTTTTTTCCTGGAAATATATTAAAAGCATATATAAGCATAGGAAGAAGAATAGCTTGATTATTTACTTTACAAATTAAGAATTTGTATTTCCTCCTTGCAGTGTTACACATTAAGCTCTCAAGCAATGTAGCTTTGGAGTAGGCAATTGATTTGAGGGGCATATATATATATATGAGGGGCATTGCTAGGAATGCATCATAAATATTTAATCATATGAATAGTCTTTGTTCTTTATCTGGCAGTAAGAGCTTTAAACACCATTAAAGAAGTGTTTTCTGAATCTCTTAAATGCAGCACAGCAGGAAGAATTTGATACAGGGCTGAAGGAAGATGAAAAGGTCACTTTAAGGTTGAATCTTCTGTCTTAGTTGCATCATTCCACAATGGCACTATTTTGGACAGTCCTCTTTCTTTAGGGTGCAGAAGAATAAACATCAAAAGTTCTCTTTGTTCATCCTGCTTCACTAGGAACAGAGACCTCTGTGTTTTCTTCTACTTGGCATCTCAGAAGCTGGTAGCATGATCATGTGGTTTAATCTGTTGGGGTTCATATTTCTGGCCAAATTAGAACATTATGAATTTGCATTTTTCTGCAGCGTCCAAAAATAGCATATATTCAAAATAACATACTCCAAGAAGAAGAGTCTAGAGAGTTTCATTTCTTCCATTAGAAAATGAAACTACTTTTGGTTACTAACACCAGACCTCAGTTTCTGCACTTCTTTAACAAATTACATTACAACAAATTGCATTACAACTGCAATATCAGAAATGGAAAAAAAATTAGTTAAGTCTGTGTTTCCAGAAGTATGTTATTTTGTTGGTATCTAGTAATAACCCTGAAATCATCCACAATTTACCTTGGGAGTCAACCCAAGATGTAAACAGAACTTTAAAAAGCTGACTGCTTCTTCATTATCCTACACAACTAAATAGCAGCAGTGGCATTTCTGAGTTAACCAAGGGTTATCTCAGATTTGTTAAAGTAAATTTGTTCTTAGGTAAACACTGACTGAATACTTTCTATCATGTGATAGCATCAAAATTGGAGTGAACTCCACATTTAGTATAGTTGCTAAACTATAAATACAGCAATGTCTTTGTTACTGCTCTCTCAAACCAGAGACTTTTGGTTAAAAGAGAGAATAATAAAATTTTTTATCCAGACTGGTGTTCTCTAACAGCATTCTGGCTTACCCCATAATTAATAAGAAGACTAAGTGACATGCTACCTGTTTACATAACAGACCATGTGAAGTTCTTTTAAATGTTAAGGAGTGTAGTCTTTAACAAAACATCAGTAACTTCACCAAAAATTAATAACATCTACAAATTTTTAGTACTGTAAATTACCTGAACTCATTTTTTATCCAGTGGCTCAATATTGATGTTGAAAGCCTTAAAAAACATTAAATCTTTAATAATATTTCAACGGTTTTTAAATCTTCATGCAGCTGTATTGGAGGAGATCTTTCTTTGCATCTGTACATTAATTAAACTTTTGATTTTCAAACTGAGCTATAGCATTAGATTGAGTTATAATTTTCTATTTTGTATAGTTCTCATATTATGACATTTTGTATCTTATGACTGTTTCCTTTTGAATGGAGTATGCCCATGAAAATCAACATAATTTCTTTACATCTTAAATTACAATAAATAATAAAATCAGAGGAAAAGGTCAATTATAATTTTAAAATCCAGGTTGGGTATAAAAAATTTTATACTTACTTTAGTTGTTCATTCACTTTCTGTAATTCCTTAGTTTACACTGGTTGATTTCTATACTACCTCCATCTTGGCATTAATATTAAACTAAAGGAGCAAGTTATTCAAAAGTAATTTGGACTCTAGAAATGCTGTCAGAGGGACTAAGTGCTAGTTCTCTTTAAATCAAGCAACCTCAAGCTACCTTTAGAATTTGTTTTTAAATTAAAAATTAAAAGATCAGTAGTGCATTTTGAAACACTCACCCCATGTCTTTTTAATAACCAAATCCTGTATTTACCTATAGATCAGCAGCTAGTCATTTCCTTCTGGAAATTAACCACAAGCTAACAGTCTCCTTCTCATCTTCTGAGGGCTGAAGTCCTGGATCTGCCAACCAGCATCATAATTTGCTAGTGCTTTCCTGACCCTTTTTCTTTTCTTGGCCATGTACTGAGTGTGGGTGAATGTATTATATATTCTACTAGTATTTCAAGCCACAGGGGAGTATATGTAATAGTAGGGAGGGGTTAATTTATAAGCCCTCAGGGTAAAGGCAATCTGGATTTTATTTTCTAAAAAAAAACCAAAAAGAAAAAAAAAAGAGAGATTTACTAAAAAGAAGCAATCTTCTCAAATAAGTCTACAAGCAGTACCAAAAATAAGCAAGGTTTTCAAAGGCACCTAGTTGCATTGCTGTCTCTTGAAACTATAAATATAAATAAGCAAACTAATACTATAAATAAAAAAAAATTAAAAATTGAAAAGTTACATAAATATTCTCCACTATGCCCTGAAAGCATGTTTGACATA